>NC_058088.1:162818460-163141689 GCF_014858855.1 Bufo gargarizans | reverse complement strand
TTGGAAAGCTTTTTGTTCTCGTTTAGGGGTTCATCTGTCGTTTTCTTCATCTTTCCATCCACAGTCCAACGGTCAGACTGAACGTACCAATCAAAACCTAGAGACATATTTGAGATGCTTTGTTTCCGAAAATCAGGAGGAATGGTCATCTTATTTACCGTTAGCCGAGTTTGCCATTAATAATCGTCGTCAAGAATCCACAGATAAGTCACCATTTTTTGGTGCGTATGGTTTCCATCCTCAGTTTTGTACGTTTAGTGAGGGGGGGCCGTCTGGGATTCCCGAGGAGGACTGATTTGCATCTTCACTTTCATCAGTGTGGCAGAGTGTGCAAGAAAGTTTGAAGAGAATTGGTGGTAGATACAAACGTGCGGCTGATAAGAAGCGCTCTGAAGGTCCGGACCTTGGGGTGAATGACTTGGTGTGGTTGTCTACCAGAAATATCAAGTTGAAGGTTCCCTCGTGGAAATTAGGTCCGAGATTTATTGGTCCTTATAGGGTAATTAAGGTCATTAACCCGGTGGCTTTTCGTCTGGAGCTACCTCAGACTCTAAGGATCCATAATGTCTTCCACAGATCTCTGCTTAAGAGATATGTAGAACCTCCTGAACCATTGCCACTACCGCCTCCACCGGTGGTTGTTGATGGCAGTCTTGAGTTTCAGGTAGAAAAGATTGTTGATTCACGATATGTTCGCCGCTCTCTTCAGTACCTGGTGCACTGGAGAGGTTATGGTCCCGAAGAGAGAATGTGGGTGCCAGCATCAGAGATAAAGGCGGACAGACTTATTCGAGCTTTTCATAGGTCCCATCCGGAGAGGCCGGGTCTTGAGGGTCCGGTGGCCCCTCGTAGAAAGGGGGGTACTGTCACGACTGTGACTGATCCAGACAGGTCTGGGAGGAGAAGGTCGCAGCGACTTGCTACTCGCGATAGCTTGTGAGTTTGCTCTGTGGTTCAGGGTATGTCATCAGGGTTTTGCCTTGTGAACCTTTTTGTCCTGACTGGGAGTTTGTAGGCATCCTTCTCAGGTGAGTCCTGTCTGCCACTCCCAGCTACTATATTAGTTTCAGTTTCACTTGCAGTCATTGCCAGATATAGTCCTTACTTCCAGTGCTATTCTGACCTTTGAAGGAGATCGTTTGACGGTATTGCTGTGGAGCTCTGGTCTGGCGTGGACTGTCGTTGTTGGGATCACCTTCTCTGCTCGTGACTGGATAAGTCTATGTTATAGATTGTTTGTTTGTTTGTTGCTGTCTTCCCCTGTTGTTCTCCTAGACGTGAGTGATGGTGACTAGTGCTCCCATCTGCCTTTCCCCAGTCTAGTCTTGTTAGGGTGACTGAGGGTTTAGGCATCCTGCTCGCCGCACGGGTTCACACCCCGTCTAGGGTATCAGGACAGACAGGTGCCAGCTTAGGGTTAGTCAGGGGTGACCGTTCTATTTCCCATCCGTAGAATAGGGTCCCCCTTCCCCTCCGTCTGGTGCGACACGACTGCTGCTGGGATAGCGGTCGTGACACTTGTGCCAAAAAAATGTCTAAATGGAGCCTTACAGGGGGGTGATCAATGACAGGGGGGTTATCAGGGAGTCTATATGGGGTTATCACCACCCTGTCATTGATCACCCCCCAATGGAAGGTCCCCAGAAGGAAAAATTTCTCCCGGAAGGGCATCCCAGAGCTATATGGCTGCGTTCAGCGGCTATTGAATATATCTCTGGCACAGTGTCGGTGCCAAGATACATCTGACTACAGACACGAGGTCTACCAAACACGGGTAGGGAAGGTACATAACTTTTACTGCCCACTGGGTAAACCTTCTGATGGCCGTCAAGCATGTAACCCGTGGCAACCGTGTGGATTTGGTATTACCGCCACGGATTGCATCTTCTTTTCCTCCTCCTACTCCATCCTCCGTTTTCCAAAACAGGTGCGGGTACCATTTCAACAGCGCCTGCAAGAAGACGGCGGTTTGAAGATGTGTTGGTCACTTCGGATATGAGATCATTCTTGCAGCCAACCCATCCACATCCGCCCACCAGATCTAGCATAGACCGACAGGTGTCCGGCTACATCGGGTTACCGACCGATGTGGACACTCTGAGAAGCGAGGAACCCCTGGACTACTGGGTGTGCAGGCTTGACCTGTGGCCAGAGCTACCCCTGGACTACTGGGTGTGCAGGCTTGACCTGTGGCCAGAGCTTGCACAATTTGCCATGGAACTCTTGGCTTGCCCCTCGTCGAGTGTTCTGTCCGAAAGGACGTTCAGTGCAGCAGGGGGGATCGTGACCGATAAGCGCACTCGCTTAACTCATGACAGTGTGGACTACCTCACTTTTCTAAAAATGAATAAGCCATGGATCTTAGAGGAATTCAACACCTGTGACGACCACGTGTAATTGAATTTCCTCATGCCAGCCCACACATATCCGCCACTACATAGAACAAAGAATGGTCCTTGTCTTATGTTAATACAGCGGGATAAAAGGCCTTTTCTGTCAGGTGAATGCCTAATTTTTGGGGCCTCTACTCTAGTGGCCTACAGTAAATTTTTTATCCAGTGACTGCCTAATGTACCTCCAGCTACATAATCACTTGTTCTTTTCTGTCAGGTGAATGCCTAATTTTTGGGGCCTATACTGGCCTACAGTTAAATTGTTTTCCACTGACCGTCTAATATACCTCCAGCCACATAATCACTTTTTTGTCAGGTGAATGCCTAATTTTGGGGGCCTGTACTGGCCCACAGTAAAATAGTTATTCAGTGACCGTCTCATATACCTCCAGCCACATAATCACTTGTACTTTTCTGTCAAGTGAATGCCTAATTTTTGGGGCCTGTACTCCACTGGCCTACAGTAAAATTGTTATTCAGTGACCTCCTAATGTACCTCCAGCCACATAATTACTTGTTCCTTTCTATCAGTTGAGTGCCTAATTTTTGGGGCCTGTACTCCTGTTGCCTAAAATAAACATTTTATAGGCTCCAGCAGGGCACATTTATGAGAGTTTCCTTTTAAGATGCATAAAAATGGCCCCTGATTAAAATACATTTTTTTTTGTGGGAATTATTGCCATTGATCCCCCTATGTTATGTCACTGTCCATGTTGTGGGACTATTTGTGCACTTCTAGTAAATATTTGGTGGCTGCAAATATGACCTGAAGGTTTTTCAGGTTCGCCTGCCAGGTTCGCAAAACTTCCCATCCGATGTTCGGCCATCATTATTGTACACCTTCTTTTGCTGTATGGGCCGAATTACGTAGTGGTGAAATTTTTTAGGTGAAACAGGCTTTTTTGGGGGAAAATTGATGGGTGATTGTACACCCCCTTTTGCTGTATGGCCCGAATTACGTAGTGGTAAAATTCTTAATTTCAAACATGTTATTTTCAGGAAAACTGAAGGGCGATTGTACACCTCCTTTTGCTGTATGGGCCGAAATATGTAGTGGTGAAATTTTTTATGTGAAACAAGCTTTTGGGGGGAAAATTGATGGGTGATTGTACACCCCCTTTTGCTGTATGGGCCGAATTACGCAGTGGTGGAATTTCTAATTTCAAAGCAAACTCCACTGCTCTGTATCTCTTGTGAAGTCAGTGTCTCCAACTATACCCCTCTCGTGATTTACAGCAAATACATTATTTTCATGGAGAGATCCAAGAATTATGTTGGAAACATATAGTTTATGTAAGCCATGTGCGACCCCTGTCATCACTCTCACGCTGTTCTGCACCTGGTTTGCCAGGGTGAGCAGAGTCACACAGGGTAGGAACTGCTCCATGTCCATCATCAAGAAATCGAATCCTGGCTTTCTCCGCTACAATCAAAATCAGAACTATGGTGACCGACAATGGGAAGAACATGGTGTCGGCGCTGTGTCAAGGAGGGCTAAGCCATGCGCCCTGCATGGCACACGTGTTTAATCTGGCTGTCAAGCGGTTCCTGAAGTCTTCCACCCATCTGCAAGAAATCCTATTAATGGCCAGGAAACTTTGCATGCACTTCAGCCATTCGTACACCACCAAGCACCTTGAGCTCATATGCAAGATTTTCACCCGTTGGAATTCCACCCTCCGTATGATGGACCGACTATACAAACAGAGAAAGGCCATCAACGTTTTCTTAAATTATCCAAGCGGACAGGGGTAGTCCCCTGTGTATCTTCGATGTCAGCCAGTTGTAGCTCATGCGTGACATCTACCGTTTGCTCAGGCCCTTTGAGGAGGCCACTTTATATGTCTGTTGTCAGGACTACGGGATGAACGATGGCATTCCACTGCTTCATGTCCTGGAACAGATAATGGGTAATGGTAAATCTGTCTGGTCACGGGACTGGAGAAGTGGCGCCTACGTCTCACGGCCACATGAGCCCTTTGGGGGCTGAACTGGATGAGGAGGAGGAGGAGGACATTGGAGCACAAGCAATGCCTAATGCATCAGACTAGATCACCCATGGTGCCACACCAACACTTTGACAAAAGAGACCGGTTTCTTCTGGCTACCTGCCTCAGCTGCTATTCTGATGCTGCCACCTGCCTGATGCCACACATCTGATGGCAAGTGCTTCTTCTTTCACCCACCATCTTCAGCTGGTACTGGTATTGCCACGCACCTCCACACTATGTCACCTTGCCACTCTGTGGCCCCCTGATAGTGCTGCCGCCTCCACACTATGCACCTTGCCACTCTGTGGCCTCCTGATGCTGCTGCCACCTCCACACTATATCACCTTGCCACTCTGTGCTGCCACCTTCATACTATGTCACCTTGTCATGCTGTCACGGTCCCTCCCATGACAAAGGTGAGAAGATCGGAGAGACTGGTGGCTAGTGAAGGTATCTGACAGTCTCTCTCTTTTTTCATTTCAGTGTTGTGTTTGGTAATGACCACGCCCTATTTAGTTCTGACTCACACTGCTTACCATGCGGTTGATATTTTCTGCTGGAGTTGGCTGAGCTGGTATGTTGTTCCTTTGGATTTCCTGCATTCTTCTTTAAGCTAAGTGCATTTTGTCTTGCATTTTGTTATTCGCTTGTGTGTTTTGTTGTCTTGGCCTCAGGGAGACGCAGGGCCTTCCAGGGTCTTCAGGGCCGAGGTTCTGGTGTATGAGTATTTCCACCTTCAGGGTCTACTCATACTGGCAGGAGTCATGGAGAGGTCTAGGGATTCCTAGGAGTTCACCATCCCTCTCCCTTAGCTTTGAGGCCTAGACTCCGGTCTATTCCTTCTGTGCAGGGCCGTTTCTAGGACCGGGCGGGCTGGGCGGCCGCCCGGGGCGCTGTCAGAAGGGGGGCGCCGGCAGGGGCGCCCTCTTGTAGTTTCTCTGCCTGTTATTACCGGCCGTGCGCCCTGGCTCCCTCCCTCCCTCTGAGATCTCGCCTGCCCTGCGACCTGCGCCCGAGTGCCGAGTCCTCTCACTCTTATCTACAGACAGTGTCCGTACGTACCGAGTCCAGTCACTCAGCTCCGGTACGTGCGGGCGTCACTTACTGACGTCACGCGCCTGCTCCTCCCACTAAGCGGCGCAGGAGCGTGACGTACAGTGAGTGAGCGCCGCAGTGCCTGCCTGTTACCGCCCGCCCTGAGCCCCTGAGCAGTGCTGATTGCTGAAAAGAAGCCTGCTGTGAGGCGAGCCTGAGTCTATTCTGTGGATCCGGGACAGTGGGTCACTGGGTGGGTCGGGTGCAATGTGGTTAAATTAAACAAACAGATTTTTTACAATGGAGACACTGTGGATGGTCTGTGGGGGGGGGGGCATTAATTACAATGGGGGGTGGGGGCCACTGTGGGAGACATAAAAATGGGGGCCACTGTCACTGTGGGGGACATTAAGTTTAATAAGGATCACTATGGACATTATTTAGAATGGAGGCTGCTGTGGGTGTCATTACTCATTATAACTATAATGTCTGATAGGCCTAGTCCTGAGCTGAGTTATATTACCCTGCCCATACCCTGTATAATAATGTACCCATCCCTGATACCCCTTAGTTATATTACCCCGCTGGGGTATAACTAAGGGGTATCAGGGTACATTATTATACAGGGCAGGGTAGTATAACTCAGGACTAGGCCCATCAGACATTATACAGTTATAATGACACCCACAGCAGCCTCCATTCTAAATAATGTCCATAGTGATCCTTATTAAAAATAATGTCCCCCACAGGCAGGCTCTGCGGGCGGCGGCGCTCACTCACTGTACGACACGCGCTGCGTGACGTACAGTGAGTGAGGTGAGCACCGCCGCCCGCACTACCTGCCTGTTACCGCCCGCCCGGAGCAGTGCTGAGAAAGAAGCCTGCTGTGAGTGAGAGCCTGAGTCTGTGGGACAGTGGGTCACTGGGTGGGTCACTGTGACCGTCCGTGCAATGTGGTTACACATTTTTTGCCATGGGGAGACACTGTGGGTGGGCATAAATTACAATGGGGTGCGGGGGACATGAAATCAGGGGCCACTGTGGGGGACATTATTTTTAATAATGATCACTATGGACATTATTTAGAATGGAGGCTGCTGTGGGTGTCATTTAGGGCTGCAACGATTAATCAACGTTATCGCTAATATTCGATAACAGGATTCGTTGTCAACGAATCCTGTTATTGAATAATCGGCCAATTCGTTGCTATGCGGGCGGGAACAGGTGGTCAGACGCTATGCCTGCGGGTCCTTGAACTTTAGATCACCGCATCTTTATTACCTTACAATAAAGCTCCAGTAACAGGCAGAGCGGGGCGGCGGCGTAACGTCACTTACTCACGTGACGCGCATGCTCCGCCTGCTTCATTCATAAAGTAGGCGGAGCAGGCGCGTCACGTGAGTAAGTGACGTTATGCCGTCGCCCGCTCTGCCTGTTACTGGAGCTTCATTGTAAGGTAAAAGAAGATGCAGTGATTTAAAGTAAAAGTTACTGCCGGTTAAGGAATACTGGTGTGAGCGGCGGGACTGTTATGGGGAGGGGGATCTGTGTCATAAGATGCTATAAAGTGCCGTCCACAGATCCCCCTCCCCATAACAGAGCCCTCCACAGATCCCCCTCCCATAACAGAGCCGTCCACAGATCCCCCTCCCCATAACAGAGCCCTCCACAGATCCCCCTCTCCATAACAGAGGCCTCCACAGATCCCTCTCCCCATAACAGAGCCCTCCACAGATCCCCCTCCCATAACAGAGCCGTCTACAGATCCCCCTCCCATAACAGAGCCTTCGACAGATCCCCCTCCCCATAACAGAGCCGTCCACAGATCCCCCTCCCCATAACAGAGCCATCCACAGATCCCCCTCCCCATAACAGAGCCCTCCACAGATCCCCCTCCCCATAATAGTGCCATCCACAGATCCCCCATAACAGTGTCATCCATAGATCCCCCCATAGCATAGTCATCCACAGGTCCCCCTCCCCATAACATTGTCATCCACAGATTCCCCTCCCCATAACAGTGCCATCCACAGATCCCCCCATAATAGTGCCATCCACAAATTCCCCTTATAATAGTGCCATCCACAGATGCTCCATAACAGTGCCATTCACAATTTGTTTTAATATGGCCTTTGAACATAATTTTCCCCTTTTTTGTCATTTTGGTGTTTTTTCCCGATTAATCGATGAAATTATTGACAACTAATCGATTATTCAAATAATCGTTAGCTGCAGCCCTAGTGTCATTGTAACTGTATAATGTCTGATAGGCCTAGTCCTGAGTTATATTACCCTGGTGTGGCGAAACCAACCTCGCCGCTGGGGTTTGGAGGGGCCTGGTTGCCAGCCTCTTGCCCCAGGATTATGGCCCATACTAACTTTGAAGGAGAAGACAGAAATGTGACTTCCATGGAATTCCATGCTGTTCTCCTCTACCACTCTGCCTGCGAATTTTAGCAGTTTAAGCAGTAATTTATGATTTGCTTAAATCTTGTGTTAGGCATAAAAATAAAAAAATATGGTAAGACGGTTGCAAGTACTCTTCTGATATTATTTCATCGAGCAGTTTTGATAAGGGAGGGGGGGGGGAGTTTTTTTGACACTCGCCCTGAGAGAAATTTTACCTAGAATCTGCATTGCTTCTGTGTATCATTTGGTGTTATCCGCTCCCCAATACTCGTGACATTATCAACTGCCCAAAAAAAAACGTAATTTTTTTTTGTGTCAGTTCAGCGATGGATACTGTTTCTGCACTGGTCGATCATATGCAGGGATTGTCTTTGTAGGTGGCTGACCTCCGCCTGGCCGTATCACAGTTTCAGAGACCACAGGTGGCGGCCTCCAGCAGCGGGAATTAAGCCTGCCCGGAACCTAAGGTCGCTCTCCCAGGTAGGTTTTCCAGGGGAAGTGACAACTTTGTTCGGTTCAGGGAGTCGTGCAAACTATATTTTAGACTACATCCTAACTCTTCTGGGGAAGAGAGTCAAAGAGTGGGATTATTATTTTGTTACTGAAAGGTGATGCTCAGTCTTGGGCTTTTTCATTGCCAACTGGATCACAGTCCCTCCGGTCGGCAGATGAATTTTTCAGAGCTCTGGAGCTTATCTACGATGACCCAGATCGGGTCTCCCTGGCCGAGACTAAGTTGCGTGGCTTATAGCAGGGAGAGTGTTCTGCGGAGTCCTATTGCTCTAAATTTAGGAGATGGGCAACTGATACTGAGCTAGGTTGCCCAAGTCGCGGTTGTTTAATCTTTCTGAACCCAAAAGAGTAGCCATGTGAGAATATATCACCGAGAGTTTGGCTAAAGGTCATATTAGACCATCCAAAACACCAGTGGATTCAGGGTTCTTCTTTGTAAAAAAGAAGGACAGAACCCTTAGGCCATGTTTGGACTTCCGTGAGCTTAATCGAATTACTGTCCATGATCCCTATCCCCTTACTTTGATCCCAGATTTGTTCAATCAGATTGTCGGTGCCAAGGTGTTCTCTAAGTTGGATTTTAGGGGGCATATAATCTTGTAAGGATCAAGGAGGCGGACGACTGGAAGACGGCCTTTAATACCACTGAAGGTCATTTTGAGAATTTGGTCATGCCTTTTGGGTTGACCAATGCTCCTGCTGTTTTTTCAACATTTCATCAATTACATCTTTCATCATCTGGTAGGCAGGTATGTGGTGGTGTATCTGGAGGATATTTTAATTTATTCCCCTGACATGGAGAAGCATCAGGTTCACTTGAGACAGGTATTACAGATCCTAAGGGAGAATAAATTGTAAGCTAAGATGGAGAAGTGTGTATTTGCGGTTCCAGAAATGCAATTCCTGGGTTACCTACTCTCATCTTCGGCTTTTCGTATGGACCTGGAAAATATCCGTGCTGTGTTGGACTGGGATTGACCCGAAAATCTGGAAGCGCTCATGCGATTTTTGGGGTTCACCAACTACTACCGTAAATTTATCTTGAATTACTCGACTGTTGTTAAACCATTGACAGATATGAATAAGAATGGTGCGTATTTCTCAGTCTGGTCTGATGAGGCATTACAAGCCTTTTCAGCTGTGAAGGAATGTTTTGCTTCTGCTCCTATACTGGTGCAACCTAATGTGTCACAGCCATTCATTGTGGAAGTTGATGCATCTGAGGTAGGGGTTGGAGCAGTATTGTCGCAGGGTCCTTTTCCTAGCAAATGGCGCCCATGTGCTTTTTTTTCTCTAAAAAACTCTCTACTGCTGAAAGAAATTATGATGTAGGTAATAGAGAGTTGCTGGCCATTAAGTTGGCTTTTGAGGAATGGCGTCATTGGTTGGAAGGAGCAATTTATCCCATTATGGTAATTACTGATCACAAAAATCTGGCCTATCTGGAGTCAGCTAAACGTCTTAACCCAAGGCAAGCCAGATGGTCGTTGTTTTTTACCAGATTTTATTTCTTTGTCACCTATTCCCCTGGGGTTAAGAATGTCAAAGTGGATGCTTTGTCGCTTAGCTTTGTAGCTTTCCTGGGTGTGGGTGTGGGGTGTGATTCGGAGTATCCTGGCCCGATATTAGCTGATGGGGTGGTTGTATCCGCCCTTTATCCTGAACTTGAGGCAGAGGTGTTGGAGGTGCAGGGAGAACATCATAGTACTGTTCTTATGGAACACCCTGGAAGCAGATCCACGGTTGATCTAATTTCCCGGAGATTCTGGTGGCCAGGATTGCGTAAATGTGTTGAGGGCTATGTGTCAGCTTGTGAGACTTGTGCGCATGCCAAGGTGACACATATTCGGCCTTCGGGATCTCTACTTCCCTTGTCTATCCCGTCTAGACAGTGGACTCATTTGTCCATGGACTTTATCACAGATTTGCCAAATTCCTCAGGGAAAACTGTGATTCTGGTGGTTGTTGATTGCTTCAGCAAGATGTCGCACTTTATAGCATTATCAGGTCTAGCTAATGCTAAAACTCTCGCACAAGTGTTTGTCGATAACATCTGTAGGAAGGCGCAAGGGGCTGTCATTAATGGAAGGTATGTGTCACCAAGGTTCCTGGCCTCGATGAGGTAAGAGCCGGTAGTTTGTTAGTATGGCTGTAAAGCCGATTCGGGCCGGCTCTTACTGGGAGTAGCTAAAGTGCTGGGTGGGTGGCTTCTCCTCACGATCCAGGCCGGCTCTATATGGCCTATATAAAAACCCAGCCAGCAATCTCAGCTGGGTGTGGATGATCCTCCATCTGATAGGGAAGCTGTGGAGACTCTGTTTTGGGATCTGTGAATTGGTGCCGTGCTAAAGGCTTGAAAGCCGCATGCTGGAAAACAGGCACCTAAAGCCTGCTGTGGACGGCTGGGGGAAAAACTGCTAACCAGGTGAAGATTTTTGTTCTATGGACATTGCATGGTGTGACCTCTATACTGCCTCCGCTAGCCTGTCTACCAGAGCAAAACCCCACAATTGGTGTTGGATGCAGGCAAACACAGTGAGGCAGTCCTGAAGGCCGAAAAGTTTTTTGTTTTTCCCGGGCACAAGTGCATGTCCTATATTAAGCCGGCAAGGTTACGACCTGTGTCCCTTGACAAAATGGAGGCGGTCGTGAAAGCCCTCGTGGAGGCTAACTTGCAGCAGTGGGAGGCTGACAAGCAGCAGCAGGAAACTAACCAGCTGCTATTACAACATGTAATGGCGTTTCAAGCGTCCAGAGCATCCCAGAATGTCCACGATGCCCGGAAATCTGTCCATGCGGCGATCCCTAAGATGTCCCCCTTGGATGACGTCGAGACCTATCTGGCGATGTTTGAAAAGGTGGCAGTGAGGGGAGATCTAATTACTATGTATAAATATATCAGGGGTCAATACAGAGATCTATCCCATCATCTTTTTATCCCCAGGACTGTAAGGGTCTATTCACACATCCGTGTGTGTTTTGCGGATCCACGGATCTGCGGATCCGCAAAACACGGACAGCAGCAATGTGCGTTCCGCATTTTGTGGACCACACATTGCCGGCACTAAGAGAATATGCCAATTCTTGTCCGCTATTGCGGACAAGAATAGGACATGTTCTGTTTTTGTCAAGATCGGAATTGTATGGGTCCGCAATTCCATTCCACAAAATGCAAAATGGAATTGCGCATGTGTGAATGGAGCCTAACTGTGATGAGGGGACATCCTCTGCGTCTGGAGGAAAGAAAGTTTGTACACAAACATAGAAGAGGATTCTTTACGGTAAGAGCAGTGAGACTATGAACTCTCTGCCTGAGGAGGTGGTGATGGTGAGTATAATAAAGGAATTCAAGAGGGCCTGGATGTATTTCTGGAGTGTAATAATATTACAGGCAATAGCTACTAGAGAGGAGTCGTTGATCCAGGGAGTTATTCTGATTGCCTGATTGGAGACGGGAAGGAATTTTTTATTCCCCTAAAGTGAGTAAAATTGGCTTCTACTTCACAGGGTATTTTTTTTTGCCTTCCTCTGAATCAACTTGAAGGGCGACAGGCCGAACTGTATGGACAAATGTCTTTTTTCGGCCTTATGTACTATGTTACTAAGTTACCCTGAGACGAGTGGGCTGAGGTTGTCGCTCCGTTCCTGGCGTCTGGACCCCAGCAAGTGTTTTTTGATCTCCCCGATAATCAAGCGGGCAACTACCCGACCGTAAAAGGTGAGATCCTGGCGAGACTGGGGGTGAATGTATTGGTCCGGGCTCAGCAGGTGCACCAGTGGGAAATTAACTCGGCTGAACTCGCCAGACCACAATTTTTGTGACCTGCTACACCGGTTGCAGAAATGGCTGCAGCCTGACATATTGACTCCCACTGCTCTGCTGGACCGTCTGTTGGCGGATGTGTTTTGGAGTGCTTTGCTGTACCCTCTCCAGCACTTGATCGGCCAGATGTCTCCTGGTAATGCCTTAAGAGATGGTCAACCTGGTGGAGCGCTATGAGGCCACCAGAAATCTGCAAGGGGGTTATTTTGGGAGGGGGCCAGTCAAACCCCAGAAATCTCCACCCCAGACCCGGCGGCCAGTGCCAGTCAAGCCCGCCTGGGACTTATCCCCTGCAGACCCAGCCCAGGTGGTTTGCTGGCGGTGTCATGAGCCTAGACACATAAGGGCCGACTGTCCCAATCGGGGTGAACCCATGGATACCAACTATGGATACGGCCACTCATTGTATGCCAGGAAGCTGTGTGCCACAGGTACCTCCGAGACTGTAGACAATAGCCACCTGTGTCAGGTGGAAGTGGCGGACACTCTGGTGGTAGCACTGCTGGTAAGAGCTGCCCTGGTGCGGCCCATAGAGTATACTGGGCGAAAGGTCGGCGTGTGCATTCATGGGGACTTAAAAGACTATCCCACCTCCCTGGTCTATCTATCAACGGTGGCCAGCAGGTGGAGTCATGAGGTGGCCGTCACCACAAAATTACCGTATGAACTAATAATTGGGAGAGACTTCCCAGGTTTCCCGTCACTATAGTTACCGATACCCGTGAGACATATGTAACCGTAGCAGAGTGGCCCGGCTCAGGGGGGAGACCAGAACCCTGGGAACCTGAGTCCGAAGGGCCAGGGGTAGGGGTTACCGCCACTTTGGTGAAATAGGGGGAGACAACCCTGCTAAATGTGATAGTGGGAGACAGGGAGGACTTGCTGCCAGGTCGTGGGCTAGCCGACCTCAATGTCTCCGGGGATGATTTTGGTACTGCACAACACCGGGACCCAACCCTATCCCGAGCCTGGGAAAATGTATTAATGATAGATGGGGAACCACAACAACCGGGGGCAGAGTCGGTGTTTCCCCATTTTGTGGTTCATCAAGAGATGTTTTAGCGAGTAAACCAGCTCCGAGGTGAATGCATTGAACAGTTGGTGGTGCCAAAGGCTTATCGGAAGCGCGTGTTAGCGTTAGCCCACCATCATGTTCTCGGGGGTCATCTGGGAATGCAAAAAAGGCAGGACCAGATTCTACAGCAGTTTTATTGGGCCACTGTGTTCAGAGAGGTAGAAGAATACTGTAAGTCTTGCCCCATCTGCTAAATAAAAGTGAATGGGCCAGTCCAATAGTCTTAATACCCAAGATGGACGGGACATTGCGGTTCTATAATGATTTCCACAAACTAAATGAAGTGCCCAAATTTGACGCATATCACATGCCCCGAGTGGATGAGCTTATTGAGAAGTTGGGCCAAGCCCGGTATTTTTCTTTGTTGAACCTCACCAAAGGGTACTGGCAGGTACCCTTGATGGAGGCTGCCAAGGAAAAATCATCACGCCAGAGGGGCTGTATCAGTACAAGGTATTACCCTTTGGTCTACATGGCGCTCCCGCCACGTTTCAAAGGCTAATGGACGTTGTACTCCGACCACATCGTCGGTACGCTTCGGCGTACCTGGACGATATTGTTATCCACAGCACTGACTGGCTGTACAGTACCTCCTGACGAAGCCTACGTGGCGAAACACGTGTCGAGGTTGATGCGTTTGGGGATCTGTGTCACCAGTTTACAGCAGCAACATGGGTAGGTAACATGGTACCTGGAGCAGGGTGGGACGAGTGGCTAGAATTATCTGTATAATGCCATCTTTATGATTAGTACTTTACCGACCTCCCACACCCTACAGCGTCCATATAGTAGATGCTGAGACTGAGAGTATGTTAGTTGTCAATTACTAAGGAACAGCATTTGCACCCGCAACCACTCCAGTGTCTATAGCCTCTGCTCAATTTGTTGTGTCACCTGCTGTTTATGGTCACATTATCCCCAAATGTGATTCTCCACATTGCAGAGCCCTATTGTGGCTCAGTCTTCATGTCCTGTTCCCTTTTGCTCTTACTTGCTTTGATTATGTCATTTGAATTGAATAAAATGAGATTTTTTACCTTGATATAGCCTCGCTCTTTTGTTGTATAGTTGTAGTAGGTTGGGGAGTTAGGTATTGCTACTGGGGTTGTTGTAGGCTATGGACTGTACAGGCTGTAGTGGACTCCCTTAGGAAGGCTGGCTTAACTGCTAACCCAAAAAAGTGTACAATAGGGTTAGAAGAGACCAAGAACCTGGGGTATGTAATTGGGCGCAGAATTATCAAACCTCAGGTGAACAAAATTGAGGCAATTAGGAATTGACCCCGACCTGTCACTACTCAGGAAGTAAAGTCATTCCTGGGTATGGTGGGGTACTATATGAGGTTTGTCCCCAATTTTTCTACAGTCGCCGCACCATTGACAGGCCTTTTGAAGGGACACAAGTCAGTGACGGTTCAGTGGAATGAGCAGGCGGAAAAGGCTTTCTCCGCTTTGAAGTCTGCCCTGTGTGGGTCCCCTGTATTGGTGACGCCTGACTTTCAAGAGGGAGTTTGTGGTACAGACCGATGCCTCTGAAGTAGGCCTCAGAGCTTGTACTCTCTCAGGACATCAATGGGGAGGAACATCCTAATGTTTTCCTGATCCTAAAGCTTACCCCAGCCGGGACTAGGTACAGTATAGTGGAGAGAGAGAGAGTGCCTCGCCATCAAATGGGCACTCGAGTCTCTCCACTACTATCTGTTAGGGAGAAAGTTCTGTCTGGTGACCGACCACTCCCCTCTGAAGTGGATGAGCCAGGCCAAAGAGAGGAATGCTCGGGTCACCAGGTGGTTCTTGTCATTACAAAACTTTAAATTTTCTGTGGAACATAGGGCAGGCAGGTTACAGGGAAACGCAGATGCCCTGTCCTGGGTACACTGTCTGGCGGATGTTTGCAGCGTCCCACTCAGGACACGTGGGAACTGCAAAATACAAACCGGATTCCCAAAAAGTTGGGACACTAAACAAATTGTGAATAAAAACTGAATGCAATGATGTGGAGATGGCAAATGTCAATATTTTATTTGTAATAGAACGTAGATGACAGATCAAACGTTTAATCCGAGTAAATGTATCATTTTAAAGGAAAAATACATTGATTCAAATTTTTACGGTGTCAACAAATCCCCAAAAAGTTGGGACAAGTAGCAATAAGAGGCTGGAAAAAAGTAAATTTGAGCATAACGAAGAGCTGGAAGACCAATTAACACTAATTAGGTCAATTGGCAACATGATTGGGTATAAAAAGAGCTTCTCAGAGTGGCAGTGTCTCTCAGAAGCCAAGATGGGTAGAGGATCACCAATTCCCACAATGTTGCGCAGAAAGATAGTGGAGCAATATCAGAAAGGTGTTACCCAGCGAAAAATTGCAAAGACTTTGCATCTATCATCACTGCATAACATCCGAAGATTCAGAGAATCTGGAACAATCTCTGTGCGTAAGGGTCAAGGCCGTAAAACCATACTGGATGCCCGTGATCTCCGGGCCCTTAAACGACACTGCACCACAAACAGGAATGCTACTGTAAAGGAAATCACAGAATGGGCTCAGGAATACTTCCAGAAACCATTGTCAGTGAACACAATCCACCGTGCCATCCGCCGTTGCCAGCTGAAACTCTACAGTGCAAAGAAGAAGCCATTTCTAAGCAAGATCCACAAGCTCAGGCGTTTTCACTGGGCCAGGGATCATTTAAAATGGAGTGTGGCAAAATGGAAGACTGTTCTGTGGTCAGACGAGTCACGATTCGAAGTTCTTTTGGAAATCTGGGACGCCATGTCACCCGGACCAAAGAGGACAAGGACAACCCAAGTTGTTATCAACGCTCAGTTCAGAAGCCTGCATCTCTGATGGTATGGGGTTGCGTGAGTGCGTGTGGCATGGGCAGCTTGCATGTCTGGAAAGGCACCATCAATGCAGAAAAAATTATATTCAGGGTTCTAGAACAACATATGCTCCCATCCAGACGTCATCTCTTTCAGGGAAGACCCTGCATTTTTCAACATTCTGCATCAGTCACAACATAATTTCCCTCTGAAGAGCTGGAAAATCTGGTGCCGCCCATTTATGCAAAATTGTCGGGCCAGGCCTGCCTATCTTAACTGTATCAATTCTGGGAGGCCGATCCTCTATGCAAACGCAGCG
The DNA here is from genome assembly GCF_014858855.1 of Bufo gargarizans. Classification (NCBI taxonomy): domain Eukaryota; kingdom Metazoa; phylum Chordata; class Amphibia; order Anura; family Bufonidae; genus Bufo; species Bufo gargarizans. The sequence goes on along the minus strand of NC_058088.1, from coordinate 163,125,306 downwards.
CCGCCTCCTCTGTTTGCAGCCACATCAAAGTGAGACGCCGCTCACGGGAGGAGAGTGTGACGTGCGCATACCCAAAAATCACGAGATTTCACATGCGAACTGACGGAGAAGAGAGGATCGCATTGCTTGCCATCCCCCAAGTAGTAATCGCAATCTGTGAGTACTCAGATTTACCCCTGCTAGTCATAATGGAGCGTCGATAGCCAGGAGCACTGTCCAAGACTTAAACAGGCGCTGTTCAAACACTGTATTCAGCAGGCACCAAGTTTATTAAAGATAGCGGTTGCCCATAGCAACGCCGCGCAAAAAAGTGTCTACAGCCACAGTTAACTTACTTAACCTCAATTCACCTGCTGTTACCATGTCTGTGCAGGAAGATAACGTGCAGCATGACCTCTGTGTTTTGATTGTTTGATCGACCAAGAAACCCCCAACTCTCTATCCCCCTTCACATCCCTCACCCCACAGCCGGTCCACAAGAAAATAGTTTTGTGTGCAACCGGTGTCTGGAACAAAAAGGTTAGGGACCACTCATATAGTACATGACAATCTCTTTTTCACAAACCTAGAACCAGCCCTGTACCACACATGGATCCAGAGATCTCCCCATTCGTTGCTGAAATTCATCTGCTAGATTTACAGGGAGTGCAGAATTATTAGGCAAGTTGTATTTTTGAGGATTAATTTTATTATTGAACAACAACCATGTTCTCAATGAACCCAAAAAACTCATTAATATCAAAGCTGAATATTTTTGGAAGTAGTTTTTAGTTTGTTTTTAGTTTTAGCTATTTTAGGGGGATATCTGTGTGTGCAGGTGATTATTACTGTACATAATTATTAGGCAACTTAACAAAAAACAAATATATACCCATTTCAATTATTTATTTTTACCAGTGAAACCAATATAACATCTCAACATTCACAAATATACATTTCTGACATTCAAAAACAAAACAAAAACAAATCAGTGACCAATATAGCCACCTTTCTTTGCAAGGACACTCAAAAGCCTGCCATCCATGGATTGTGTCAGTGTTTTGATCTGTTCACCATCAACATTGCGTGCAGCAGCAACCACAGCCTCCCAGACACTGTTCAGAGAGGTGTACTGTTTTCCCTCCTTGTAAATCTCACATTTGATGATGGACCACAGGTTCTCAATGGGGTTCAGATCAGGTGAACAAGGAGGCCATGTCATTAGATTTTCTTCTTTTATACCCTTTCTTGCCAGCCACGTTGTGGAGTACTTGGACGCGTGTGATGGAGCATTGTCCTGCATGAAAATCATGTTTTTCTTACCTTGCAGACTTCTTCCTGTACCACTGCTTGAAGAAGGTGTCTTCCAGAAACTGGCAGTAGGACTGGGAGTTGAGCTTGACTCCATCCTCAACCCAAAAAGGCCCCACAAGCTCATCTTTGATGATACCAGCCCAAACCAGTACTCCACCTCCACCTTGCTGGCGTCTGAGTCGGACTGGAGCTCTCTGCCCTTTACCAATCCAGCCATCTGGCCCATCAAGACTCACTCTCATTTCATCAGTCCATAAAACCTTAGAAAAATCAGTCTTGAGATATTTCTTGGCCCAGTCTTGACGTTTCAGCTTGTGTGTCTTGTTCAGTGGTGGTCGTCTTTCAGCCTTTCTTACCTTGGCCATGTCTCTGAGTATTGCACACCTTGTGCTTTTGGGCACTCCAGTGATGTTGCAGCTCTGAAATATGGCCAAACTGGTGGCAAGTGGCATCTTGGCAGCTGCACGCTTGACTTTTCTCAGTTCATGGGCAGTTATTTTGCGCCTTGGTTTTTCCACACGCTTCTTGCGACCCTGTTGACTATTTTGAATGAAACGCTTGATTGTTCGATGATCACGCTTCAGAAGCTTTGCAATTTTAAGAGTGCTGCATCCCTCTGCAAGATATCTCACTATTTTTGACTTTTCTGAGCCTGTCAAGTCCTTCTTTTGACCCATTTTGCCAAAGGAAAGGAAGTTGCCTAATAATTATGCACACCTGATATAGGGTGTTGATGTCATTAGACCACACCCCTTCTCATTACAGAGATGCACATCACCTAATATGCTTAATTGGTAGTAGGCTTTCGAGCCTATACAGCTTGGAGTAAGACAACATGCATAAAGAGGATGATGTGGTCAAAATACTCATTTGCCTAATAATTCTGCACGTAGTGTATTAGGTGTACTTTCTGCTGCTGCTCTCTCCCCATCACTGCTCAGGTGTGTGTCCTTTCTGCTGCAGCTCTCTCCCCATCACTGCTCATGTGTGTGTCCTTTCTGCTGCAGCTCTCTCCCCATCACTGCTCAGGTGTGTGCACTTTCTGCTGCAGCTCTCTCCCCATCACTGCTCAGGTGTGTGCACTTTCTGCTGCAGCTCTCTCCTCATCACTGCTCAGGTGTGTGTCCTTTCTGCTGCAGCTCTCTCCCCATCACTGCTCAGGTGTGTGTCCTTTCTGCTGCAGCTCTCTCCCCATCACTGCTCAGGTGTGTGCACTTTCTGCTGCAGCTCTCTCCCCATCACTGCTCAGGTGTGTGTCCTTTCTGCTGCAGCTCTCTCCCCATCACTGCTCAGGTGTGTGTCCTTTCTGCTGCAGCTCTCTCCCCATCACTGCTCAGGTGTGTGTCCTTTCTGCTGCAGCTCTCTCCCTGTAACTGTCATAGCTTCTAACAGTAGATCAGGCTGGTGGCAGTTGAAGGATGGAACTGAGCATGTGCGACAGACAACCTCACCGATGCTTCTGAGGTGTGCAGAGAAATAAAGAACAAATAGCAAGTGGCACAATACAGATACATTTTATTAAATGGCTATACAACATTTTTAATTACATGCAGTTACGAAAAGCATTCAGACCCAACCCCTGTAGAATGTAAAAATCCGACCATGATCACATTTCTTTAAATCTAAATAGATATATTTAGTGTTAATTTGGTGCTAATAAATTTCCAAGCTCCATTTTTCCAGCATTGAGAATGATGCCACCTGATATAATTTATAATTCTAGTTTCTAGCAGCTTACTGCATGCTATGTGTGTGTGAAGGATTTTTAATTTATTTAAAGCTGTTCCTTCTCAGCACACCAGAAATGAACATTCAGCCAATCATTGGCTGAGATGGGTCACTGCTTTGACCAGTGACTGGCTAAATGGTAATTTCCTGTGTGTCAAGAGTGACCAGAAAGTAGAGCCTAGTGGAGATCTCAAAACTGCTGGAGCTGTAGAGGTGACGGGATTGGAGAGTTTCAGTTCTTATGGGGTTTTTTATTAAAAAAAAAATAAAAAATAGCAAAAAACTATGCAGTAACCTTTCCCTGGCGATTGCTGCTGATGGCGTTTTATCATTTAACTCTATGTCAATGCAGGGGATTTGGAGCTCTGTAACAGTACCTAAAAGGGATATGCTAAAAAGGGTTGACTGTTAACTTTAGACTCATATTTTCTATGTATAGGTGACTAAAATTGCCGTTCTTATGACACAAGGTTTATTTTTATTTATTTTTTTGTATATACTCTCTAAACCAGAATAACTATCATCGTCAAACAGGTTATGTTACCGTATGTTTTATAAATATAATTATGTATATTAATGAATACGCTACCTTAGTGCCCTTTTGTATCCATGCGGAGTCATTTAAAATAGGATTCCTTTTATACCTTTACTAAAGCTCTAAACACCTCCCTTGGCACTTTACATGATAAAGGTGACCTTTAAGAAAAATGTCCCAATAAATGTCACATGTAACAGAGGAACACGGTGAATAATTAAACAGAAGGCCAAGGATATTGTGAAAAGCACCCACTAAATCATTCTGCAGGATTGTTCCAACAGGTTCCATCATAAAAAGAATGTGCTCCAGTTATGTACTATAGGTTTTATGATGGAGATTTATTAGTTCTTGCTAATCTTTAAGGAATCCCTTTAAAGGGAATGTTTGTGGCCAAACACATTACATTAGGTAAATCAGGGGCGTACATGGGAGGGTGTGTGGGGACCGGTGGAGCATGTCCCCTGGGTGATGGGGAGGGGCACAAGTCACTCTGCCTTTTTGCCAAAATATTTAGATACAGTGCTTGTTTGCCCCAGGTGAAGGAAAGTCAAGCTTACACCTCTGAATAAGGGATCAAAATCAAAAAGAAAAGGAAGCACCCTTCTTTGTAAAAATAAAAAAATATAAAAAAAAGTAGTGCATTAATCCATATTCTGCAATCCAGTAGGACCTGGCCCACATTGAGGTGTGCACCGTTCCTTTCTGGACCTAGCAAGGGGTTCTGTATTATTGTTTTTTTTTGTATTGAATAAGGGTTCAGCTACATGGCAATCTTGGTCCCACAACAGCTGTCACACCCAAACATGTCCCCAATGGGGCTCACAATCTCAAGTTCCCTATCAGTATGCCTTTGAAGTTTGGGAGGAAACCAGAGTATCCCCACACAAACACAGGGAGAACATACAAACTCCATGCAGATGTTGTCCTTGCTCAGGCTCAAACCCAGGACCCCAGCGCTGCAAGGCACCAGTACTAACCACTGAGCCACCATGCTGCCCAGAAAGAAATAGGGTTACTGGCATGACTTTCCCGTTTGTCAAGACCATGACCTCAGAGTCACCAAAAATCTAGCAGTATTGGATTTCTTGTGATTTTGGAGTCACAGTTGCAGCATATGTGCGAGTTGTGCACCCCACTAATTTTTATACTAGCACCGCTACACTGCAATCCTTGGACGTGACAGCTGTTGTGCCACCAAGAACGCTGTGAAGCCGACCCCTAAATGTCAATCAGTCCTGCTAATTTTGGTGGGATTAACTGACAATCCGATAGGAATGGGGGCAAAAGTGACTTTCCTTTCCTGCTCTAGGGGGAGACATAAATTGAAACTGTTTAAATCCAACATCAGTCCCACCGGGAAATAAATACTGCCTATCCAAGCATGAATGTTTATAGAAATCCATGCTGAAGAAGGAACCCCGGAAACATCTGCAGCTCATCTTCATGTGTACAGACCCTCATACTGCACATACTGCACATAGAATCTCTTTGCCTTCAACCTCATTGTTCAAGCCAATGAGAAAAAAAATATAGAACTATAAAGGGAATGAAAATACATGCCATCATTGTACAGCTTATGATAATATGTAGAGTATTGGATACATCTGAAACCTACAATCTTATTACTTGGGATGCTTCGGAAATAAAATGATCATCGTTGCAAATGTTACGTGCACCAGAAGCTCAAGTAGGTCAGAAAAGTCGTGAGGTGTCTGAATACAATATTTCGGCGCTGTGTGAGTAGTGTGGATTTCCAGCAGGAAACTTCTCAGCTTGCATGACCTAGATTACAAAAGAAAAGTGTAATTTTTATACAAATGCTCAGAGATTTAGAGGAAATGTTTACTGCGGAGTGAAGAATAGTTTCCTCTGGTCATGTCACAGTACAGAAGGAATGTGACCTATACAGTAAGCTGCTGGATTTGCTGGTGTAGGGTCTCAAGTCAGCTTGTGGAACAAAAGTCAGAAACTAGGTTTATTCTGTAAGCAGAATTAAAAGGGTCTATCAGCAGTTTAGCCATGCTAAACTGTTGACAGCACTAGGTAGCGGCTGTTGAAAGAAGTGCAAATATTACATTTTTATTCTGCCAGATTATCCTTCTTGCAGTAGAGGTGGAGCTTCACTGTGAAGAGAATTGAGCTGCTTTGCGGCTCCTCACCTCTGCTCTGCTGTAGTGTCAGATGGATGCGGGTCCCACTTCTATCTCCAGAATAAGGCCTCCAAAGGGAAGGAGAGTACACTGTGCATGCATTGCCACCTCTGCCTTTATTTATTTGGGATTGCTTGGCTATTAGCAGTGAATGGAGGGTGGCCACACATGCACGGTGCTCTCTTCTTTGCTTTGGGGGCCTCGTTCTGAAGATAGAAGCAGGTCCCAGAGGTGAGTCCTGCACCTGTCTGTCATTGGTGGAATGTCCTATCAATATGCCACCAATGTCTGAGATTAGGCAATTTCTTTAATTGAAGTAACCCACTTGTCCTTGACTGAAGGACTATGGTATACATTAGGAGTCACCAATGAGCTTTGTGTGGGAAGAATTTCAGCGAAGAAGGTCAAAGGATCTGTGATATTAATTATGAAGCATACTAAAGTATCTGTAGATTGATATAGGCTTAAATAACTCTCAATTTCTCTTCATTTGTAGACAATTGAGGATTACATGACCTACCTGGTTCAATTTTTAATGAAAATAAAAAAATAAAAATAAATCACACAAACACATTTATTGCCTCAGATGAATAGCAACGTTTTTTTTTTTATGAACTGTTAAGTACGGTAACCATATTTTTGTAAGCTGTTTTACTACAACTAGCTCTTTACCACCACATCCCCTAAATGTGGATTCTTCCCTGGTGCTTGGGAAGTTATGGGCAACCTTCTCTTCATTGGAACATATGTAGGCATTGTAGGGATTTGCTCTGGTAGTTGGGATAAGCCTGTGCAGTACAGAGGCAAAGTACAAGTTCATAATTCAAATGTCCGTGTTTATTCACACATAAGGTCAAACAAAAACACTCTTTGCAGGGTTGGCCTTTAGGTGGCCTGCTCTCCCAACACACAGGTCTCAGCTTTTCAGCCCAGCACAGGGCTCAGTTCCCACATCAGTCATTGCCAGAGCTCCTCTGTCAGAGAGAGGTAATCACTCCCAGCTGACACTGACGGCAGTTTTTTTTTTTTTTAAGCCGGTCAAGACCCGGCCTGGAACGTGGGGAGTAGTCACCCACCCAGCACTTTGACTACTCTCAGTAAGAGCCATCCCAGATCAGCTATACAGCCATACTAAAATAGCAAAGTGTCAATCAGCATTAGCTGCCGCTGACACCTGAAAATACTGGCTCTTACTTCACCGAAGCCAGGAACCTCGGTGACACATACCTTCTGTCAACGACGGACCCTTGCGCCTCCCCCTTTGTTCAACCCTGAGGGGGTGAACACTTGCCAGACAGTGTACCGGGGACAGGGAATCTGCGTTTCTCTTCAAGCGGCCTGCCCTGTGTTCCACTGAGAACTTGAAGTTCTGTAATGACAAAAACCATCTGGTGACCCGAGCATTCCTCTTTAGCCTGGCTTGAGATAGGAGTGGTCGGTCACCAGATGGAACTTTCTCCCCAACAGATAATAGCGGAGAGACTCGAGTACCCATTTGATGGCCAGGCACTCTCTCTCCACTATAATGTACCTACTCTCGGCTGGGGTGAGTTTGCGGCTCAGGAAAACAACGGGATGTTCCTCCCCATTGATTTCCTAAGAGAATACAGCTCTGAGGCCTACTTCAGAGGCATTGGTCTGTACCACAAACTCCCTCTTGAAGTCGAGTGTCACTAAAACCGGTGACCGGTCCGACTTCAACGCAGAAAAAAACCTCTTCCGCCTGGTCATTCCAGCGGACCATCACGGACTTCCGTCCCTTCAAGAGCCCTGTCAACGGAGCCGCTAAAGTGGCAAAATGGGGAACAAGCCTCATATAATAGCCCACCATTCTTGAATGACTTTACTTGCCTTGTGGTGACAGGTCATGGCCAATTCTGAATCGCCTCTATTTTTTTCACTTGGGGTTTGATAACACGTCCAATGATGTACCCCAGGTACTTAGTCTCCTCTAAACCTATCGTGCATTTATATGGGTTAGCAATCAGTTCACTACAGCCTGCACTTTGGGTAGATGACTTTCCCAGTCGGTACTATGGATGACGATATCGTCCAGGTAAGCCAACGAGTACCGATGATGTGGACGAAGTGCAATGTCCATAAATCATTGGAACGTAGCGGGGGCACCATGCAACTCAAACGGTAACACTTTATACTGATACAGACCCTCAGGGGTGACAAATACAGTATTCTCTTCGGCAGCCCCTGTTAAGGGCACCTGCCATAGCACCTGCCAGTAGCACCTGCCAGTAGGTCCAAAACAGAAAAATATCGGGTGTAGCGGAGCGCTAGTGCGACATAGGCTTTCTCCGCAGGTACTGGTGGCAGCTTATATGATATCAACTTAGGATATACATTTTGCTATATGTTACTCGGGCTAATTTTACATAAGATCTACCAGTGTGTGGTTTAACACTTCGGATGTTCTGGTTTGTTCCCCTGTCAGTACGGTGCATGTGAGGGTGGGGACCGTTGCTCCGATACACGGGGCGTCCCTTCCTCCCATGACTAGGTGCCTTATGTTATTGTATAATTATCTCATGTATTAATAAAGCTACATATATTTTATATGAGTGTTTTCCTCCTTTTTTGTGGGGTTATTGGTTTGGTTCTTTTGGTTGTAGTTATTTACGCTAGACCCCAGTGTATTGTATGCACTTTGTTGGAGTTCTCTTAATGGTTGGTCGAAACATCCATTGTAGCCATTGTGTTTCTACCGAACAACCAGACGAATGCTCAGCAGGTCACTGATTACTTTTTGTCTTACAAATAACGAACCATAGAGAATTGAATATAATATTTCAACAATAAACGTTATGGACAGCCAAAATTAAGAATGGAGGATAGTAGCCAAATGCAATCCGCTACATCTGGCTTGTCCTAACCTCTCGATAAGCTCATATACCCGGGGCTTGGGATACGCATCGAACTTGGAGATTTGTTTAGTTTGTGAAAATCGTTACACAACCGTAATGTCCCGTCCGGCTTGGGTATTAAGACTATCGGACTGGCCCATTCACTTTTGGACTCCTCAATGACATCTAGTTGCAGCATTAGCTGCACTTCCTCCGCGATGGCCTCGGGCTTGAGGCTCCGTGACAATGTCAAACAAAAACACTTTTTACAGGGTAGATGTTTGTTCACACCGAGTAGAAAGTTTGTGCATAACAAAAAACATCACCTTGTCGGCGGTTCTGCCTCCAGCAGTCCAAATGCAGGCTTTAGGTGGCCTGCTCTCCCAACACACAGGTTTCAGCTTTTCAGCCCAGCACAGGGCTCAGTTCCCACACCAGCGATAGCCAGAGCTCCTCTGTCAGAGAGAGGTAATCACTCCCAGCTGACACTGCCGACTGGGTTTTTTATAGGCCAGTCAAGACCCGGCCTGGAACGTGTGGAGTAGTCATCAACCCAGCATTTTGACTACTCCCAGTAAGAACCGTCCTGGATCAGCTATACAGCCATACTAAATTAGCAAAGTGTCAATCAGCATTAGCTGCCGTTGACACCTGAAAATACCGGCTCTTACTTCACCAAGGCCAGGAACCTCGGTGACACATATCTTCCATCAACGACGGACCCTTGCGCCTTCCTACAGTATCTACCCAGTCAATAGAGTTCTCAGTGAGGTTACCAAGATGATGTTCTGTTCAACCCCCCCCCCCCTCCACAATGGACTGTTTCAATAACCCTTGCCATTTCTTGATTTTGTCTGGACGACTCAATACCCATCTGACTAACAGCACCTTGATCTGAATACTTTTGTAATGGCATATAATAAAAAGGCGGTCATACACATAGTTACATAGTTAATATGGTTGACTCAGATTTCTACACGTTTTCATAAGCATTAATGTTTTTTACTTTTAGGAATTTGTCTAAACCCTTTTTGAAACTGTCTACTGTTCCTTCTGTGATCACGTCCCGAGGAAGTATATTCCACAGCTTCACAGTTCTTACAGTAAAGAAGCTTTGACGCTTCCGGAGACTGAACTTTTTCCTCTCCAATCGGAGGCAGTGCCCCCTTGTCTTTTGAGCACATTTTACATGGAACAGCTTTTAACTGTATTTTTTGTATAGCCCATTTATATATTTGTATAGCTTAATCATGTCCCCCCTTAGACGTCTCTTCTCAAGACTAAAGAAATTCTATTCTTTTAATCTGCGTCCTTTCTATGGACTGGTGCCCAGAACTGAACTGCATATTCCAGATGAGGCCGCACCAACGCTTTGTAAAGTGGTAATATTACATCCCTGCCCTGCGAGTCCATGCCTCGTTTAATGCATGACAATATCATGGTGGCCTTAGAAGCAGCTGATTGACATTGTATGCTGTAATTTAATCTACCATCCACAAGGACACCCAAATCCTTCTCTATAAGTGACTCTCCAAGTGCTACATCACCTAGGACATATGAAACACAGAGATTATTACTACCAAGATGCATAACTTTACATTTGTCCACATTGAACCTCATTTGCCAAATTCATGCCCAATCACTCAGAGTGTTCAAGTCAGCTTGTAGTTTATGGACATCTTCCATAGACTGTACAGTTCTACACAGCTTAGTGTCATCTGCAAAAATAGATATGGTGCTTGTAACGGACCGTTTCAGCAGACAAGGGGTTAAAATCCGTTTAGGTGATATGCCCCTTTCTGAGAGACAGGCACAGCTACTGCAGAACACCAAACTCCCGAACTGGATACAAAATAGCACTCCAAACTGGAACCTCGCGAATAGCTGCCAGCAGACGAACAGGAAAAGCATACAATCAGCTTACACTCCTGGCAATCAGTCTCTAACAGCATACAGGGAATCCCCCCAATGACGAGACAAGGCTCCGTGTTCAGGGTCAAGCAGTGGTCTGACGTGCTGGCACACCCAGCCTATTCCTCCCAAGCTGACAAGTTACACTTATTATAAATTGTTATAACTTTGTGAGGTTACATTGTCCATACATATAACTTACATCAATTTAAACCGTATAACTTGGGGACAAACCTATTTAAAATTCACTTGAATAGGTTCAGGGGTTTAAAAGTTTGCAAAAGTATCTCAAAGGGCCGTAATCCTGGGGCAGGAGGCTGGCAAACAGCCCCCTCCAAAACACCGTGGCGAGGTTGGTTTCGCCACAGTGCTATTAATCCCCTCTTCAAAAAAATGTATAATTAAATTAAATAATAAAGTGCCCAGCACTGAACCTTGGGGTACACCACATAACCTGGGACCATTCTGAATATGAATCATTGACCACAACTCTCTGGACACGGTCCTTCAGCCAGTTTTCAATCCAATTACAAACTATACTTTCCAAGCCTATAGGTCTATAATTACCTGTGGAGGACCTTGATTCTTATTTAAATATGGGCACCACGTTTGCCTTCCGCCAATCACTTAGCAGTGTACCAGTACCTAGAGAATCTTTAAAAATTATAAACAGGGGCACAGCAATGACTGAACTGAGCTCTTTAAGCACTCTTGGGTGTAATCCATCTGGACCCAGAGCCTTGTTCACATCTAACCTATTTAACTTGTCTTGGATCATATCTACAGTTGGCCAATTTAGTATATTACTGGATGTACTAACAGCCCCAGCAATCACAGATATCAGCTCCTTTCTCGTCTTTTGTATATACAGAGCTAAAGAACCCATTTAGTAACTCTGCCTTTTCCTTATCTTCAGTGACTACCCACCCTTTACCATTATTTAGTGGACCTACCTGCTCAGACTTAGGTTTTTTAGCATTTATATATTAAAATAATTTTTGGGGATTTGTTTTGCTCTCTTTTGCTACCTGCTGTTTGTTTTGTATTTTTGCTAATTTTATCTCCTTTTTACAGATTTTATTAAGCCCTTTGTAATCTTCAAATGCTACAGATGACCCCTCAGATTAGTATTTTTTAAATGCTCTCTTTTTTTTTTTTTTGCCCTTTTTACAGTAGCTGTAAGTCATTTAATTTTACCTGTTTACATACATTTTTTAGTGCAATTACTCAATGTGGATTTGAAGCTCTCCCATTTATCCTCAGTATTATTTTGTGACAGTAGCTGCTCCTAGTCTATGCCCTGAAATGCTGCCCTCAACCCAGGGAAATTAGCCTTTTTGAAATTAAGTGTCTTTGCTCTGCCTGACAGAGTTAGCTTTTTATAGTTTAGGGGGAATATAATTATATTGTGGTCACTATTACCTAGTGTTTCTCTTACAGTAACATTACCAACAAGCTCTGCATCATTAGAAATTACCAGATCCAACAAAGCATCGCCCCTAGTGGGAGCTTCTACAAACTGGCCCATTAAGTGGTCCTGCAGTAAGTTGAGGAATTTTCTCCCCTTTGCGGTTGAGGCAAAACCATGACCCCCAGTCAATATCTGGGAAGTTAAAATCTCCCATTATGACCACTGTACCAAACTGTGCTGCCCGCTCTATTTGGTTATACAGTTGATTTTCTATCTCTTCTTTGATGTTAGGGGTCTATAGCTTACACCAAGTATTCTTTTTTCTGTGTTTATATCCTTTTAAACTTACACCCATAAGGTTTCCACATTCTCACCATTCGCACCCACAATTGCTTCTTTCACACTTGTCTCCAGATCACTCCTCACATACAGGCACACACCACCACCTTTTCTATTGACCCGGTCTTTCCTAAATAGTGTAAAACCCTCAATATTAACAGCCCAGTCATGCGAAGAGTCCAACCATGTCTCAGCCAACTACAGCTATGTGTTCTTCTAGTACCATAGCCTCCAGCTCCCCCATTTTTCTTGCTAGACTTCTGGCATTTGTGAAAATACATTTTAAATTACTATTACCTGTAAAGTGAATATCCAGGATTTTTTGGTTACCTTGGTTGATTTTTCTATGTAACAGTTTCTTGTTACCAGCAGTTCTATTTTTTATAAATGTACATTTATGCCCAGTCTTCTACCTATTTTCCCCGCTAACCCCAGCCCCCACTAAATCCACACTGTCCCCTTCTATAACCCACTCTCTATCTACACTATCTACCCCCTATTAGTATGACCTCCCTGTGACGCTTCACGATCTCGGCAATACCAATTACCAAAGAAATCGTGAATGTATCATGTTTTAAAATTACAGAATCATAAGAGCCCTCTTATTCACACAAAGAATTAAAACTCTCTCAAACCCAGAAGTTAATTCACCTTCCCAGCTCCAAAAGATTCTTCCTGGCCCTAGGAGAAACCCCTGCCAGGTTAAGTATCCATCAATCTGATATTATCTTGACAAAACCCCATAAAAGTGCCCTCTAGTCTGAGCTTCCCCAGCACAGCAAGGGTTTTAACACCCTTAAACCTGGTCAGAAACATCAAGAGAGAAGGACAGATCCTTATCACGCAGCTTTTTGGTACAAGAAGGGAGATGACCTTAAAGTCACTCCAATCCATAGATTGCAAATTTTCTCCATATTTTCTTCATATTTCATGGGTTAGGAAAATACGGAATGAACAATCACTTCTGAAATAGTTAAGGTTATTCTAACACAACTTCGAGGAAATCCGCAAGCAAATCGGAGATTCCTGCTTCGAGATATAAAGGTTCTCAGGCACACGGTATTGTCTTCCATTCATATTTGGTATCAGATGATTCCTAAAGTCCTACTGATTATAAATATGAATTCTATTTCTAAATTTGACCTATAGGTACGGAGAAACTGGCAAAGAAAGGATTCTGCCATATTTTCTCTCTCTGGGACAAGAACTTCCCCCTGTTCCAATTACCCAAGGCTGGACTTGTGCGTGTCATAGCCATTCCCAGCTCCAGAGTGGGTAAAACAAAGTGACCCACTCAGGTCCTGGTCCTTCATCTACCATCTGAAGTTGAATAACATCACGACCGCCCGCTGGACACGGCACCCCGCCATCTTGGATTATTCCTTGCAAAGACTTTATATTTTACTGGACTCTACCACGGTAATTCTGAACTTACACTATTCCCTTTCACCTCTTACTTATTTCTATGCTACCAATCTGTTCGACTGGCAGGTATATTTACCTGTCAGTTATAATGTATATTTCTGTTTATAGTTTTTATAATAAAACTAACGATTTCATCGTTCCAGTTTTGCCTTTGTTACTTGATTATCTGGTCTATGCTAAGAGCTCTGTCCTCGGAAGAGACATACTACCGCATTGTCTTATTTTTATAAATTGTTGATTTGTTACCTAGGTTGCACATAACTGTTTCTTCCCTTTAGGAATAGCTAGCCGGGTCTCTTCGCCCCGATTCAATACGAAGAGTGGTGGCACCATATTAAGTTGATTTCCCGGGCGAAATCGATAATTTTATTTTACCGATTGTACATACATTCGCGATTGTATCATGTATGGGCACACCAACCAATCTTAAACGTTTACTGTGCTCACAGTGGATTCGCCTCCAGAAGTCTCTAGTGGACAAGACCTGTATGGCAACTGTGGCATAGTATGATGGGATTTGCTGGTGGTTGTCACACTCCCCCCCCAGATCCGAGTTTAAAATCGTACACTATTAACACCTCCCTAATTCTCCCCCCTCTAACCACCCAATGGGTCCCAACCCCTTTACCCCATAAAACAACTAAGTAACAATTCTTTTGTGAATTACTGTATTTTAAGTACTTACAGTTTTTGAAGACAGCAGGCTCAGGGATCAGTGCATTGGTGGCCGGGGCCTGGCCTCAGTGTTCACGGTGACCGTGTGCAGGATCCGTTCTGCACTTGGAGGAGATAAGGCTCACCCTAGCGTTGCCGACCCGTGACTCCACCTCTGTGTGACGTCACGACAGAAACGCGCGGACACAAAAGGCAGGGGAGGTCGGGAGGAAGTCAGGAGGAGGAGGAAGTAAGTCTTTCAACTCTTTCACTATGCGGGGCCGGCTTGTCTGCCTCATAATAGATACACCCCTGACTAGCCTCCCTGGCACTTTTCCCTCTACCACTTTTTCCTACATTAACCCAACTGCTCACGTGATATTCCTGATCTTGCCCTCCTCCTCCCACCTCCATTTCACTGACCCCAATCAGTGCCTGCACAGTGAGGTCTAAGCCTCTCTCCAGGTCTACAATGCTCCTAAGTATTTCAAGCTGCTTATTTAGATCTAAGATCTGGGCTTCCAAATATGCAACATGATTGCATCTAGTGCAATTGTAGTCATTCTTGAAAGGCTCTTCAAGGCACACATACATTGCACAGGACACACACTTAGTGGCATTGTCCATGGAAGCAGAAGCCACTCCCCTTAACCAAGCAGAGAAAAAAAAAAGGATTTAAATGGCAGTACTAAAATGCAAGTACTTAACTTTCAAGGATCTCTGCTTGAAACCACACTCAGCCACCTGCAATGACTCCCACGAAATCACACTCAGAACCAGAAGTTCTTTAAACTCCACTTAATCAGCAGCCACACATTAGATACAAGTAGGTTGATGGTTGAAAAATCATTTCTCAGACACAACAATACACATTTTTATCCATATTGGTTCAAACTGGCCATAAAAATGGCAAATTACAGCAAAGGATGAACAATCATTATTCATGAATTCCTGCACTCTCATCCATCTGCTTATGACTGACAGGCTTCTACCTAGTTTTCTCCCATTCTCTCTAGTAAAGAACTGCAAATCATCAGCAGATGGGTGAGTGAGCAGGAGATTATGAATAATCATGACTCTTCTCAGGTAAATTTGACTCTTTTCAAGGCCTGGGCTGCAATGATTATGACGCTGGTTCTCGGCAACCAGTTACTTTTAGCTGATGTGTGACACACCGCTGAAATCAGCATTTCTGTCACTACATTATACTGCCCTCAGTACGGTCAGCATAAAGTTTATGATAGGTTCCCTTTAAATATTAGACATTAGATAGTTATCATTAATTGGACAGTATGTATGATATTACTGTATATAGCATCCATGGCTGGTATTACCATATTTGTTGTATTATAAGACACACTGAACCATAAGACGCACCCACAATTTAAAGCATAAAAATAGAAAATAAAATGTTTACTATATATATCCTATGGTTGATATGTACTTGATACAGTACAGACACAGTACAAAATCCAATGCCTAATAACATTGCCAGCTACTGTTCCCCCCATTATGCCAGTCACAGTGCCTCATAACATTTCCAGCCGCTGTGCCTTCTGACTATGCCAGTCACATTGCCTTATTACATTGCCAACCACAGTGCCTCATCACATTAGCAGCCATAATTCCCCCTGACTATACAAGCCACAGTGCTTTATCACATTGCCAGCCACAGTGCCTAATTATATTGCCAGCCACAGTGCCCCCTGACTATGCCAGCCACAGCATGTCATCACATTAGCAGCCATAATGCCTCCTGACAATGCCAGTCTCAGTGCCCCCTGGCTATGCCAGCCACAGTACCTCATCACATTGCAAGTCACAGTGCTTGCTGGCTTGCAGAGTACTCTCAATATTAAGGACAGCCTTACTGCCAGTCAGAAACTGATTTAGGAGAGTGGGTCTAATAGTCTGAAAACTATGGTAGATACGTTCTACATATAGTATTAGTCATATGGCTGGGGTTATGCAGCACTATTGCTCATAACCCCATTAGTTCAGTTATAACTATTGACTTTAGGGTATACAGTAGCTACATAAAATGATTTTGACAACGCACTTGGTTTCATCATGATTGTTGTCGTTTCCTGATGTGGTTATTGACTATGCAATTTATACAAGTGAAAAACACTCTTATAACATTTTTGGCCTGGTAAAAAAAAATGTATGGCAAACAACCACATAATAAAACCTCAGCAAACCCGGTAAAACAGAGTGCGGTTTTAAATGCCTTTTTAATGCAGTTTTGCCTATGTGGTTAAAAACATCTAATCTGCATACACACTTACACAGCTAGTAAAATATAAACCTAATTCACAAGTTCAAAGGCATCTCCATCAATGGATGGTGCATGCTATGATTGGTAGAGTGTACCCAACATGCATGTGGAACCTGCACTCCCTGAATTTTATGGTGGCCATTATGGAACATAACAGGTAAGATTTAGTATTGGGTTCCCATCTTACAGAGATCACCTTGACGTTTGTCAGACGGGCCCAAATAATTTTGTACAAAATGTATTTGCCAAGAAAAATAAGCGTAGGATTAGCACCAGAATATTTTCTATAACTATGGCATTATTGTATGTCATTTGTGTTTGCACAGTGCTGTTTCATTGTTTTTTTTCTGCATGCTATGATTGGACACATGAAGAATTGAAGATAAAAAAATTGAGATTTCTCCGTGGTTGATATCTTTTAATGGCTAGCTGAAAGATGATGGCACATATGCAAGCTTTAGAGACCACTCAGACCTCTTTCTCAGGCATCTTTTAAGACAGTATCTGAAGATTCACATTATAACGGTCCTTTAGACAGGACAATTCAGCAGGTGTCTGCTTGTCAGTGGAGTAGACCACTGCGTTTACATGCAGTGATCTTCTCCACAGTATGGGGAGGAATAAAAGGTGTTGGGAAAGAAAGGGAGCTTCTGGCAATGATGTTTTTAAGATTAGGAGCCTGCTTATAGCACTCCATTCATATTGATCTGCTTTACATCACTTGTCTTAGGGTACTTTCACACTAGCGGCAAGGAACTCCGGCAGGCTGTTCCGGCAGGTGAACAGGTTGTCGGATCCGAGCTGCCGCTAGTGTATGTGTGCCCCCGGACTACCACTCCGGCCCCATTGACTATAATGGGGGTGGGCCAGAGTTCAGGTGGCAGCACGGCAAACATGCCGAGAGGCGGCCAGAATAAAACTATGACAAAAGATGCCTGAGGAAGAGGCCTGAGTAGTTTCAAAAGCTTGCTATTGTGTCATCATCTTTTCAGTTAGCCATTAAAACATATCAACCACTGAGGAACCTCTATTTCCTGGCTAACACAGTACAAATATATTTATTACTTTATTACTACGAAAGTAGTCATATTAAAAAGTCATTTCGAATCTCACTGCCAGAAGAATTTAGGAATATAATTTTATGGCACTCTTTGAAAACACTGAAAACAGAACTGAATTTATCCCAAGGATTTATGGCGTATTACAAGATCTAAAGAATCTGTTCCAGGGATAGTGGGGGCACCAGGTCTCTGAGATAACATCAATTTAGAGCTCATGTGGTGTCTCACAGGGTGAAGTAGTTGAGGGTGTATATGTATCTCCCAGGTTCCTAACATACGCTGAGGAGTGCTATTAAGGAAGGGGTTAGAAACCTAAGCCTGGGCCCTGATGAGCTCCACATGGCGAGTTGCTAGATAACTAGGCTGGCAGCACACTTGCTCAGAACTTTCCTGGGAGTGAGAGAAGCCACATCTCACTGAGAGACCCTGAAGGTCCAGAGCAAGGAAAACCACAAGTATCACAGGTAGCTGTTCAGACTGTGTCTATTTTGGATGGACTGAGGCTAGCCCAGCCCCGTCCTAGTGAGGGACCCACTGTTTAGTTAGAGCCTGGACAAGGCTAGGTGTTTTGTTTATGTTTTGGTTTATGCAACCTGTGGAAATAAAACTGGCAGGATGCTAGTTTAAATACACTTCTGTCTCCTGAGTCCTCCTTGTGCGTCATAGCCTGACGATTCCCACCTACCTTTCACCCCTGGCAAGGTAGCTTGCAAGACGGACTGTCACAACCATAAAATCTCCACACTGCTTATCTGTAAGCTAGTTAAGGACTCATTCTCCAAGATCTTTTTGTTATTCAGTTGTTTATCAAATGTGCATTCATTACACCGTATCTCTGCTCTTTTGTGGGTGAGTCAAAAGTCTCAGGACACCCTTTTATTTCAGAAACAAAAGGGAAAATGAAATACCTGAAAACATCTGCAAGTGATGGGTGAGGGGCCTATCTTTTAGGCTATGTCTGGAACATGTCTGCCATCTTGAATGCCACCATATTGGATTAAGGGCACATTTTTTAATGGGAAGGGGGTCATGTAGCATATCAAAGAAGACCAGAAATTGATTGCTGCAATCAGAGTTGCAATACCTCTCGTGGTTCAAAAGTTATCAACAGAGAAAGTTCAAAACTTCAAAGTTCTAAGTTCGGCACCAGGGACAACACATTGAACATGTCAAATAGTTGTGCATCACAGGGAACGTTCCTGGTTGTTGTTGCAACTTTCTGTGTTGATAACTTTAGAACAACAAAAGCCAATTGATTTCTGAGAAAATACGGTACCAGACTTTTTATTTTCTTTCGAATAGATTCCTGTTACATTTGTTGTAAGTAAGCAGTGTGAGGGTTAAATCTCCTGACTTGTAGCTACAATAAATAAAACTTACTGATAAGTAGACATGAAAAGCAGCACTAAAGTGAAAGAATCAAAATAAATAAATCCATTTTTTTCTATGTGAAGTGGCTCCCCTCCTTCCTGACACCCTAAGCACGTGCCCTCACGTGCCTTGTTGTAAATATGGATCTGACTATAACTGGTATTATATGGGCACAATTGCTGATATTATATGGTATTTGGTATTATATATGTATTATGTCTAAAATGTATCTTTTTGCTATTACTAATATTTATGCAGTATGACTTTCATCTTTTATTAAAGGGGTTATCCTCAGGATAGGTCATCAATATCAGATTGGCGGGGGTCCGACACTCAGGACCCCTGCCGATAAGCTGGTTGAAGAAGCTACGCACTCTTCCTAGGCCATGTGACATAATCATTCATCGATCACATGGTCTGGTTGCAGCTCAGCCCCATTCAAGTCAATGGGGCTGAGTTGCAATACCAAGCATTACCACTATATGATGTACTGCACTGTGCTTGGAACGCTGCCAGGAGCTGGCTGTGCTCGCCAGAGATTTCATCAGAGTGTATAGATGAGCGAATCAAAGTTGACGAAGTGGAATTCGATCCGAATTTCCTCACGATTCATGGTAACGAATCGCATTTTTTCCTAAAATGGCTGCTGCATGTGTGAGGACATGGAGCAAGGAACTCTAGGAAGGTGGGATCACCTATAATACCATGCATGCAGCCAATCAGCACCCAGCACCAGACCTATAAATAGCCACAGTCATCTTGTATTCTGTCATTTTCCAGTGTACTTAGTGCAGGGAGAGACGTCAACAGGCGCTAGGGACAGTGCTAGAAAAACCTTCATTGTGCTGAAAAAACGATTTACAAGTTCAGGGAAAGATTATTATTCAAGGTGTAGGGAAAGGATAGGGAGGAATCATTCCACAGCATTTATGTAGAACAGGGTTCAGTAGGGGAGGTTACAGCCTGGGTAATAGGAACAATCCTATTACACCTTGCTGCACTGACTGGGGATCCAAATTGCCATTATACAGCTCTGTAATTCCAGCAAGCAGTTCTTGTTATTGGGGTGGAAGTGCTGTTTGATACAGGCATTAACAGGGTTTATTACAAGGAAATGTTTCTACATCTTATTTGTCCTTGTGCGGTGCAGTTATATGTTCTAAAGCATTTTTTGGCTTGTATTAGTGGGAAAAAAGGGCTTATTAGCCATTGTGTGGTGAAGTGCGAAAATTACAGCCCTTGTTGGCATGTACGTACTAGTGGCAAAAGAAAAATATATTTGCCGTTCAGCGGTGCAGTTATGTTTTAAAGCCCTTTTTGTTGTGTATTAGTGTCAAAAGAAAAATATATTTGCCGTTCAGCAGTGCAGTTATATGTACTAAATTATTTTGTGGCGCTTCCTGAATGGCTGCCTGTTGCTGAGCTCCTCCGGCTAGCTGGTGACTAACCCCATTAAAAGCACTTTTTTATCTGCGCAAATGGGCAAAACGGGGAGAGACCGCAGCAAGGACCCCTTAGAGACCACCCGGGTCCGCTCTAAGCAGCCAGACATGGAGCAATACCTGAAAAAGCAGCCCAAGGCCCGTGGAGCTGAGACCCCCAAGATGGCGCCGGCTGCCTCTCAGCATTCTGAGGGAGAAGATTATTCTGAAGCAGGAAGCGCTTCTGACATCTCGGATTACAAAGCCCGAAAACGGAGTGGAACTCTATCTAAGACAGCACTTCGGGAGGTCCTGGACGCCGCTCTGGCTCCCCTGAGACAAGACCTAG
The DNA here is from genome assembly GCF_014858855.1 of Bufo gargarizans. Taxonomy (NCBI): domain Eukaryota; kingdom Metazoa; phylum Chordata; class Amphibia; order Anura; family Bufonidae; genus Bufo; species Bufo gargarizans. The sequence goes on along the minus strand of NC_058088.1, from coordinate 163,104,522 downwards.
CAGAGATCAAGGTAGACCTGCGCAGCATGGGGCAGCGGGTGGCGGACTTAGAAAATTCGCATGATGCGATTATTCGCCACGAGGTTGAAATATGCGCAGTATTAAATTCGCAAAAAGACTTCCTTAATGATGCTTTGCTGCGCATCGAGGATCAAGAAAATCGCAGCCGCAGGCGAAATATTCGCATCCGGGGCCTGCCTGAATCATTCGCATCGGAAGCTCTGGAAAAAATCGCATGCGAAATTTTTGCGAATCTTTTGGGAACGGACAGAGCTGCGAAAATCACAATTGAGAGGATACACAGAGCTTTGAGACCTAAACCTAAAGGCTCTGAGCCGCCGAGAGATGTTGTGTGTGGCCTTCTTAGTTATGTGGACACTGCGGCTCTGCTGAAAGCAAGTAGAGAAGCAGACAGCCTGGGATTTGAAGGCACACCGATCTTGTTTTTTCAAGACCTGGCTCCTACTACGCTGGCGAAACGCCGAATTCTCCGGCCACTCCTAGAAGCTCTCAAGGCCTCTGCCGTCCAGTTCAGATGGCTTTACCCATTCGGCCTGGCCGTTATGAAGAACGGGAGACAGATTACTATACGCTCCCCTCAGGATCTAAACGCTGCCTGGGTTCACCTGGGTATTTCACCGCTGGAGATACCGTCCTGGATGCCTGCCGATCAGGGAGTGCCGATACCCTCGCCTCCAAGCTCGGACCAGTGGAATACTGCCACCTCGGGTAAAGCTACCAGACCTAGCCGGGAACGCCCTTTCCCCGCCACTTCCGAGTTTCCTCCGCACCGCTGAGATGATATGTCGCATATGGGACACTAATCAACTCTACAGCCCAATAAAAGGGCACTGCCTTCGCTGATCACCCGGCCTGTGACCCCTGATGTCACCCAGATGGCGTCCCTTGTTACAGCACGAAAGAGACTTTCCCTTTTCGTTCTCTTTGGGACCTTGTTTATGCTACGTTTTATGGTTCACATTACTTCTCCCCCCCTCCCCCCGAGAAGCTGGGGTTTAACCAGCGTCTAACCCGGTTTACGACCCTACCCCCTGATGGCCTCCTTTTGGCCCCTAAGGGCTCCACGAGACCCCCCGCCCGGTAGATCCCGGCTGTCCGCCGTCATGCAAATGGATCGTTTCACCATCGGGCGCCCTGTGGAGCTTTCATTTTTCTGTGTTTTATGCTGGTTTTTGCATTTAATTTTCCGTTATTTTATTTGCAGAAGTTTTGTTCATTTTGTCTGTGTCTTCCCTTCTCCTACCGTGTCTTTCCCTCCTTCTTCCACGCTTGATTGGTCTACCACTGATGACATGCAACGTACCCAACCACCGCCAGTCATAGTTTCCTCTTTCAACGTGAGAGGTCTGAATGAGCCATGTAAGAGGTCGCAAATCCTATCTCTACTGCAGAAAGATAAAGTCTCCATAGCATTCTTCCAAGAGACCCACTTCCGGTCGGGTAAGATACCTAATCTTCCACCCAAAAAATTCTCACAATGGTACCACAGCACACATGGTTCGGCTAGCAGAGGTGTTAGCATCGCCATTCACAAGCAACTACCCTTCGTAGTCTCAGCTTCTTCCTCAGACCCAGATGGTCGGTACTTGTTTGTGAAGGGCGTAATTGCTGACACTCAGATCACACTAGCTAATGTCTACGCTCCTAATAGGGGACAGGTCCAATGGCTGATTCAGACCCTCACGCTCCTATCCTCCTTCAAGGAGGGCATTGTAATTTTAGGGGGAGATTTTAATGTATCCCTTGATCCTAGCTTAGACTCCTCCTCCGGGAAGTCAGCTATTACGCACATACGTTTGAGGCGTTTGAAATTGGCCCTGAAAAAATTAGGTGTGTTTGACACATGGCGCACTCTAAACCCCTCTGGTAGGGATTATACCTTCTTTTCCCATGCCAAGTCCTCATACCATAGACTGGATCACCTCTTCTTATCCTCCAAACATGCCCAACTGCTCCTACACGCCAAAATAGGTAATATTACTTTGTCAGATCACTCCCCAATTTTTATACATTTCACCTTGACCTCTCTTCCAAAAAGGGAGTGGAATTGGCGCCTCAATGACACCCTCATCTTAGATCAAGCCAACTCCCAGAAGCTAGCTTCCTCTCTGACAGAGTTCTTCCAGCGGAATAACGCAGGTCCCACACCTCCCTCGCCACCGATTGTATGGGAGACCCATAAAGCGGTGATCCGAGGTGAACTTATCGCCCTCGGCTCCCATGTTAAAAAACAACGTTCTCAAGCCATTGCCACCCTTATGTCCCAAATTGAGTCGCTCGAACTTACGCACAAACAATCACAGGCACTTAGTTGTGCCACTGAACTTAGTGATGCTAGAACTAAGCTTAAGAACTTACTAAATGTTACATCAGCCAAACTGCTCTTACGCTCTAGATTTAAATCGTACGCTCATGGCGATAAGGGGAACAAACTTATGGCAGCGCTGGTTAAAAAACAACATTCTGATTCTTTTATCTCTGCTATCAAAGATGCTAAAGGAACTCACCTGAAGTCCACCCCTGACATTGCGATGGCCTTTAGCACCTTTTATACGGAGCTTTACAATCTTCCTCCCCCCTCGAATCAGTCGCTCAATACCCTCACGGACGCCACGGAAAAATTTCTTTCCTCCCTACATCTCCCTAATATCACCCAATCCCAGTCAACTCAACTAGTAGCCCCAATAACAGATGCTGAAGCGCGGAAAGTACTGGCCTCTATTCCTTCAGGGAAGAGCCCTGGACCTGATGGCTTCTCCATTACGTACTATAAAAATTTTCAAGAGGTCCTAGTCCCCCACTTCCGCTCCATGTGTAACCACCTACTGAACGGTGGCCACCTCCCCCCCCAATCGCTTTCGGCCCACATTACGATTATTCATAAAGAGAACAAAGATCCTCTAAATTGTGGTAGTTATCGCCCAATCTCCCTCCTTAACACGGACGTAAAGTGGTGGGCTAAGATATTGGCTCAGCGAATTCAGCGGATTCTCCCCGATATCATCCATAGGGAGCAGGTTGGGTTTGTCTCTGGCAGACAGGGGAACGAAAATACCGTTCGCCTCCTTCACCTCATGAATTGGGCACGGAGCACTTCAACTCCGCTGGCCTTGCTCAGTACAGACGCGGAAAAGGCCTTTGACAGGGTCAGTTGGCAGTACATGTCTGCGGCACTGTCAAAATTTGGCTTCCCTGATCAGTTTATCGCGGCTATTTTCTCTTTATACTCGTCCCCCTCTGCCAGAGTCAAAGTCAACGGCACTCTTTCCCCTGCCTTTGCCATATCCAATGGCACTAGACAGGGATGCCCCCTCTCCCCGTCCCTTTTTGTCATAGTTATGGAAACGCTGCTATGCAAGATTAGACAGGACCCCGCAATTGAAGGCATCAAGATGGGCTCTTGTATGCATACCACCGCGGCATTTGCCGATGATCTATTGATTATGACCACCAACCCCACGATTTCTTTCCCACGGCTCCATTATTTGTTCGAAGAGTTCGGGTGGATATCTAACTTCAAGATTAATTATAGCAAATCCATGGCCCTGAATGTTTCATGCAAATCATATGTAGTCAAGGACCTTAAACGCGCCACCTCCTTTGCTTGGGCCCCCCGTGATATTAAGTTTCTAGGGATACGAATCTCGGCTAACCAAGATGACCTATTTAGTCTGAACTATGGCCCCCTACTCAAAGATATTAGAACACATCTACAGTCCCTTAAACTCCCCTTCATCTCCTGGATGGGAAGGAAGAACTTCCTTAAAGCCTTCATTGTACCCAAACTTCTATATTTAATTCAGACACTACCAATTTGGCTACCCCGCTCCTTTTTTATGGAAATACGCCGTGTGTTCTCTTTGTTCATGTGGGCGGGCAAGTCCTCCAGGATAGCGTACTCAATATTGACAAGAGAAAAGAGATTTGGGGGCTTTGGTATGCCCGACATCCAAACTTATTACACAGCGTCGCTCCTGAACAGGTGCTTTTCTCTCCTCTCACGCCAACCCCCGAATCTTTGCGTACAACTGGAACGTGCTCTTCTCACCTACAAAGAAGGACTTATCCTATGGGGAATCCGCACATGCACCCCGAATAACGCGTTTGCCTCTCCCATTTGGAAAGGTATGCTGGTGGAATGGGCCAAACTGTATAAATCCCGAGACATCAGATTCCCTAATATCCACCTCCCCCTACATCTACTACAGAACTATATCCACCCCGATATACTCAGACCCTCCGGAGTCTGGAGCATACTATCTGACCTTACCTTACAAGATATAGCTTCCACGTCTGGGGACTTGGCATGGGACAAGATTCAGGTTCTGCCAAAGGTTAAAGCCCTCTCCTTCCTTTCTATTGGGGCCTTTAGCCGAGATGTTAAAGCCCTCAAGCTACCTTCCCCCGCTGATGATACACCTACTTGGCTAGAAAAGAAGCTTTGTGTTCCCGAGTTACCGAAAAAGCCCCTCTCGACACTCTACAGGGAGCTGCTCTCTTCTGCTCCTCCAGCACTGCACTTTATGTCTGCCTGGGAAAAGGAGCTCACAATCCAATTGACTGAGCCGGAGAAGGCCTTTATCTTAGCCCATTCACATGGCTTCAACCGATGCATCAAAATTCAGGAGAATTCCTACAAGTTACTGACCCGCTGGTACAAAACGCCAGAATTCCTACATAGGCTCAACCCTGACATTCCATCGCAGTGCTGGAGGTGTGGAACAGAAGTTGGCTCTTTGTCACATATATGGTGGTCTTGTAGTAAAATTCGCCCCTTTTGGTCTCAAATAGAGAACACAATTAACCGGATATGCGCCTCTAAGGTACGTCTGGATGCAAAACTAGTACTCCTCTGGTGTCCCAACGATTCCCTTACTCCTGCCAAAGCTGACCTCCCGACCATGCTTCTTACTGCAGCGCGTTTGTTGGTACCCCTCCTCTGGAAGAATGACTCACCACCCTCAATGTTAATGTGGACCGAGAAAACAGATCAACTGTTTAGATTTGAGGAATTGGCCCATTGGGAAACTCGCACACGTTCCAAGTTTCTCAAACTGTGGCGACCATGGGAGAAATACCGCAACCCCGAGTGAATTGGAAGAACTCCCTCTCCTCCTCTACCCACCCAATTCTACCCCTTCTCCCAACCCCCCACCCTCCAATCTTGTCTGTGTCTTTTCTTTCGTTGTTACTAAATTGTTTATACTCACTATGTTAGGAGATCTGACAGGGTCTGTGAGAATATTGGCACCCATTATGCTGCTGCCATCTGCGAATGGCTTTATATTGATGCATGATTTTTTGTCCAGACCATATGCACTCTCAATAAAAAGAGTTTTGGTTAAATTATTTTGTGGCGTGTATAAGTGGGAAAAAAATAAGGGCCTATTTTCCTTTCAGCGGTGCAGTTATACAGTACAGACCAAAAGTTTGGACACACCTTCTCATTCAAAGAGTTTTCTTTATTTTCATGACTATGAAAATTGTAGCTTTACACTGAAGGCATCAAAACTATGAATTAACACATGTGGAATTATATACATAACAAAAAAGTGTGAAAATATGTCATATTCTAGGTTCTTCAAAGTAGCCACCTTTTGCTTTGATTACTGCTTTGCACACTTTTGGCATTCTCCTGATAATCTTCAAGAGGTAGTCACTTCACAGGTGTGCCCTGTCAGGTTTAATAACTGGTTTTTTTTTGCCTTATAAATGGGGTTGGGACCATCAGTTGCGTTGTGGAGAAGTCAGGTGGATACACAGCTGATAGTCCTACTGAATAGACTGTTAGAATTTAAGAGGAGACTGTGTGAATCAGACCTTCATGGTAGAATATCTGCTAGGAAACCACTGCTAAGGACAGGCAACAAGCAGAAGAGACTTGTTTGGGCTAAATAACACAAGGAATGGACATTAGACCAGTGAAAATCTGTGCTTTGGTCTGATGAGTCCAAATTTGAGATCTTTGGTTCCAACCACCGTGTCTTTGTGTGACGCAGAAAAGGTGAACGGATGGACTCTACATGCCTGGTTCCCACCGTGAAGCATGGAGGAGGAGGTGTGATGGTGTGGGGGTGCTTTGCTGGTGACACTGTTGGGGATTTATTCAAAATTGAAGGCATACTGAACCAGCATGGCTACCACAGCATCTTGCAGCGGCATGCTATTCCATCCGGTTTGCGTTTAGTTGGACCATCATTTATTTTTCAACAGGACAATGACCCCAAACACACCTCCAGGCTGTGTAAGGGCTATTTGACCATGAAGGAGAGTGATGGGGTGCTGCGCCAGATGACACCGGACCTGAACCCAATCAAGATGGTTTGGGGTGAGCTGGACCGCAGAGTGAAGGCAAAAGGGCCAACAAGTGCTAAGCATCTCTGGGAACTCCTTCAAGACTGTTGGAAGACCATTTCAGGTGACTACCTCTTGAAGCTCATCAAGAGAATGCCAAGAGTGTGCAAAGCAGTAATCAAAGCAAACGGTGGCTACTTTGAAGAACCTAGAATATGACATATTTTCAGTTGTTTCACACTTTTTTGTTATGTATATAATTCCACATGTGTTGATTCATAGTTTTGATGCCTTCAGTGTGAATCTACAATTTTCATAGTCATGAAAATAAAGAAAACTCTTTGAATAAGAAGGTGTGTCCAAACTTTTGGTCTGTACTGTATGTTCTAAAGCCCTTTTTTGTGTATTAGTGGCAAAAAAAGGGCTTATTCGTTGTTGTGTGGTGAAGTGAGAAAATTACAGACTTTTTTGGGGTGTTTTAATTTCTTTATTTATTTGATCTAACAGTATGTCAGACAGAGAAGTAAGGCAGGGACAAGAGGGAAAAAAGAGGGGATTAGTCACAGGCCCTTTTAGGAGAAAAAGGGTCTGGGATATCCTGGCAAGGCGCCAAAGGAAGGACCGTAGATGATGGTTCTAAATGTAATTAGTTACTGGGGAGGTAATAGGCTGCCACAGGTATACAGTGCAGATAAGGAAAATCCTATGTGGACGTGGTACAGAAATGAAGAAAAAGAAGGAAAAAGAATCCTGTATATGGCGCCAGATACCTCTGGAATAATAATATCCCACTAAATTATAATAAGTAGCTGGTTGTGGGATGTTTTCAATTGGTTGCCCTTAAAATCAATAACAGTAACTTAAAAACACATGTACCTTTTAGTATAATAGTCGAGTCATATAATGACGGGGTTATAAAATATGGTAAAAATGGTATAGTAAAAACGTTACAATAAAAACGATGAAAGACACTCGCTTCACCCAGGAGGGGCAGGGTGGGATAAAGCTCAAGACACCCACTATGCCTCCTCCTGCGCCTGGGTCGCCTGTAGAGTATCCAGAACTAAAGGCAGTCACACGTGGTACATTTGGTTAATATCCTTTAATTAGTACAGGGTATGGTTAAAGTGCAGGCTCAACGCGTTTCGGGGTCTATAGGATTCCCTTCATCAGGAGCATGTGTTGAGCCTGCACTTTACCCCTACCCTGTGCTAATTAAAGGATATTAACTAGATGTACCATGTGTGACTGCCGTTAATTCCAGATACTCTACAGGCGACCCAGGCGCAGGAGGAAGCCCCCTATAGTAATAGTGCTCCTCATAGTCCCACCAATAGTAATTCCCTTCTAGGATGCCCTCATTAGTAATACTGCCCCCTACAGTGCCTCCAACAGTGATATGCTCCCCAAGAGTGCCTTCATTAGAAGAACAGCCCTCCAGTATTAATAATGCCCTACAGAGCCCACAGTAGAAATAAGGCCCCATATTGTTCCCCCAGTGGTAATAAAGCTCTCTACAGACCCCTCAGTAGTAATAAGGCCCCCATAGTGCTCTTAGTAGAAATAATGTGGATCTATAAGTCCCTCCTATAGAGCCCCCAGTAGTAATAAGAATGCCTAATGTCCCCAGTATTTATAATGCCCCTACTGTTATAATGCTCACCCTGAAGGGCCCCCCAGTATTTATATAGCCCACTACAGTTATAATGCCCCCACAGTGCCCCCAGTATTTATAATGATCCCTGCAGTGCCCCCTGTAATTATATTTCTCTGTTTACTGTCCTCAGAAATTATAATTACTCAGCCCCTCCACCATAGAGTCCAATGTAAATAACATCACATCATCTCTTCAGCCCCCTATAAAATACAGTCCTATGTAAATAACATCACACCATCTCTCCTGCCCCCTCCAATATACATCCCCACGTAAATAACATCACCCCCTCAATGTTCAGTCCCATGTAAATAACATCACCCCCAGATACCTTGAACATACAGTCCCATGTAAATAAAATCACCCCATCAATACTCAGTCCCATGTAAATAAAATCACCCCCTCCCCAGGCACCTCCAACATGCAGTCCCATGTAAATAGCATTGCTCTTTAACATTCAGTCTCATATAAATAATATCACTCCCTCCCACAGCCACCTCCAACATGCATTCCAATGTAAATAACATCACCCCCCTCAACTTTCAGTCCCATGTAAATAACATCACTCCACCCACTGTCCTATGTAAATAACTTTCCTCCCTTCAGCCTTAACATACAGTCCCAGTTAAATAACTACAACTCCCAACATTGCTCTGCCTCTCACGCGGAGTAATCTAAACCTTCACTTACCTCTCCTCATGTACAGACCTCACAGCTTCTTCCTGGGACTTCTCTTCACTGCTGAGCTATCCTCTCCTGCACTGGTCACATGATGGTGACATCTTCGCAGGTCCTTTTCAGCTACTGCATTAAGAACTGATCACATGGACTGTGATGTCATCACAGATCCTTCAGCTCTTGCAGGGTATTAGATTCAATTGTATTGCCATCCTGAGGACAGCAATACAGTTGTATCTATCTGGCAGGCAGGACATTCGGGTCCTGGGACAAAACATCAGGGGCCCAGGCCCTGAGTATTTTAACCTAGCAACGCCCCTGCAAGTAGTGATGAGGAGAGTGGTATGGGAGCTGGTGTTGCGAGCGGTCAGGCTCCTGACCCAGAGATGGTTGAGGAGGACATCAGTGAAGTGCAGACAGTACTCGATGATGATGATGTAGCTGATCGCACTTGGAAGCTGGGTGATAAAGGGGCTTCATCATCATCAGGACAAGAGGGTGGCAACTTGCCCGTGAGCCAGCAGTAAAGCCAGAAAGTCGCTAGCGTGGCAGGGAGTCAGCAGTGTGTCAGCAGTGGCAGGTCGGGAGCCAAACGTGCCCGGGTTAGACCACCAACTTCGCAGGAGCCTACCTGCCCGGGAAGTAGCGGTGCACGGGTTCACGGAGGCAGCGGTGGTAGCAGTCAGTCAGTACGTAGTGTTGGGGGTAAAATCACCTACTCGGCGGTGTGGCATTTTTTTGTTAAGCCGCCGGAGGAGGTGAACATGGCCATATGTAGAATCTGTGGGCAAAAGGTGAGACGTGGCCAGGGTGTCAATGTTGGCACCACGGCCCTGTGTCAACATATGCAGCGTCACCATAAAGTGGCCTGGGAGAACCATGGCTCCGATGTGGTGGTCCAGCCTGCTGCAGCAACCGCTGCATCACCCAGTGGCATGCACCCGGTTTCAGGCAGTCAAGGCTCCACCACTTCAGCCGAAGAGAGATGTCTGTCCTTCCCATCATCTGCTGGTCCTGATGCTCCTGCTCCTAGCCCTCCTACTCCTCGTCAGTCATTTTGTCAGCAATCGATCACTGAAGTGATTCCCAAGAGACAACCGAATGCGCAGAAGCTGAATATGCGCTTGTCCAAGTTGCTGGTGCTGCAGTCTCTACCTTTCCAAGTTGTGGACTCTGCACCTTTCAGAGAAATGGTGGCTTGTGCCAAGCCGAGGTGGAGAGTCCCAAGCTGTCATTTCTTTGCCAAAAAGGCAGTACCAGCCCTGCACACACATCTAGAACAGAAGGTGGGCCAGTCCTTGAGCCTGTTGGTGTCTGCCAAAGTGCACGTCAGTGCTGACGTGTGGAGCTATAACTATGGTCAGTGACAATACATGTCCTTTACGGCCCACTGGGTGAATGTGGTTCCTGCACAGCCACACCAGCAACTTAGCCAAGTGACGCCGCTTCCACTTCCACGTTAAGAAAATTTAGACTAGCATATTTATAGTCACAGGTGCATATCCATCAAGCAAACAGGGTTGATAAAAAAAAATGGCTGCACAACATTTCACATCTACCAGGCGTCAATGTGGCTTCTGCAGATGGATACCTAACACTAATATACCACCTCTCTTGGGCTTACCTATATATTGAGGGCAGTGTATGAACCAACTACATTTATACCCTGCTCAGAAGCCCCAGGCAGATGAGCGTTGCTCAGTCTAAAAGAGGCGCTACCCTCAATATATACTACAAGAAAATTTAGACTAGCACACTCATATTTATAGTCACAGGTGCATATCCATCAAGCAAACATGGTTGATAAAAAAATGGCTGCACAACATTTCACATACAGACAATAGAGCTGAGAAATGGGGATCATTCTAAATTAAAGTGGTATTATACTATAAGGCTACTTTCACACTTGCGTTCGGGGTTCAGCTTGTGAGTTCCGTTTGAAGGCACTCACAAGCGGCCCCGAACGCATCCGTACTGCCCTAATGCATTCTGAGTGGATGCGGATCCACTCAGAATGCATCAGTCTGGCACCGTTTGGCCTCCGCTCCACTCAGCAGGCGGACACCTGAACGCTGCTTGCAGCGTTCGGATGTCCGCCTGGCCGTGCGGAGGCAAACGGATCCGTCCAGACTTACAATGTAAGTCAATGGGGACGGATCCGTTTGAAGTTGACACAATATGGCTCAATTTTCAAACGGATCCGTCCCCCATTGACTTTCAATGTAAAGTCTGGACGGATCCGTCTGAGGCTACTTTTCACACTTAGAATTTTTTCTAAACTATAATGCAGACGGATCAGTTCTGAACGGATCCCATCGTCTGCATTATAGGAGCGGATCCGTCTGTGCAGACACCAGACGGATCCTCTCTGAACGCAAGTGTGAAAGTAGCCTAAAATGGAAAAATAGAAGCTCTTTGTGCACATTTTTGATCATGTGTGTCGGGCCCATCTACCAGGTGTCAGGCTGGTCTCCGCAGATGGGTACCTAACAATAGTATACCGCCTCTATTGGACTTACACGTTCTCACGCTATTGGTCCTGCGACAATGTCCGCCTCAGCATCCACTGCATGGACAATACACAGTGCCCCTCCAGCATACCATATGTGCAGGGCACGGCGGTGTAACTCTGTTATGCACCTCGTTTGCCTGGGCGAACAGAGTCACACAGGGGAGGAACTTCTCTGTGTGTCCTTCATCAAGAAATCGAATCCTGGGTTTCTCGCGACAACTCAAAATCGGAACCATGGTGACCGACAACGGGAAGAACATTCTGTCAGCACTGCGTCAAGGAGGGCTGAGCCATGCGCCCTGCATGGCGCACGTGTTCAATCTGGTTGTCAAGCGGTTCCTGGAGTCTTCCACCCATCTGCAAGACATCCTAAAAATTGCCAGGAAACTTTGCATGCACTTCAGCCACTTGTACACTGCAAATAGTGATAAGCAGCAGGGGTCGTATTCGAATTCGTGATATTTCGCAAATATTTTGTAGAATATTCGCGAATTCGAATATTCATTGTATTCAACTTTATTTTTTTTACTCAAAAAATCGACAATGTAATGATCGCGTAATATGCGAATATTACGCGATCAATACAGGCGTGAGTCAAAAATGAATATATAGCACTATATTTAATATAGTGGTATATATTCATTTTTTTGAATATTCGTCATTTTTTTCCATCTGAAGTTATGATTCCTCCCTGCTTAAGTTGCTTGTCAACGTTTCCACCTGTTGGAATTCCACCCTTTCTATGTTGGACCGACTATACGAACTGAAAAAGGCCATAAATGATGTCAGCAAGTGGCAGATCATGCGTGACACCTGCCATTTGCTCAGGCCCTTTGAGGAGGCCACGATATTTGTCAGTCGTCAGGACTACAGGATGAACAATGCCATTCCATTGCTTCATGTCCTGGAACAGATGCTGGTCAGGGAACTAGAGACGTGATGCCTACATCTCACAGCCACATGAGCCCTGTGGAGGCTGAACTGGAGGAGGAGGAGGAGGACATTGGAGCACAAGCATTGTGTATCAAAATTGGTAGTTTTTCTACACAGGTGACAGAAGAGGAGGAGCAGGAGCAGACAGAGGAGTTACAGGGCGATGAGGACCCAGACACACCATGGCAGTATGCAGTGGAGATGGAGGCAGAAAGTCCCTCTGAGTCACTTGCGCAAATGAATGCTCTCGTGCTTGCATAGTGACAGCTGAATTGTCACGATTCGGCAGAGGGATGACTTCTGGTTCTTCACCTTGTTGGACCCTCACTACCGGTCCAAAATGGGGGCTTTTTTTACACCCGCTGAGAGGGTGGGGGATAGGAGCAGTTCCAGCTCCATCAGCAGCAACTTGAGTCTAGAGTCGCTAATGAGAAGCTTTCTTCATCCGCCTAGTGAAGAAACTACTCACCAGCAGCAGCAGGTAGACCTGGAGCAGGACCTGAAGCAGCAGGCGGTGGCCACTGCCTATCATCTGATGCTGCCACCTCCCTCCACACTATGTCACTTTGCCACTCTGTGGCCTCCTGATGCTGTGCTACCTCCACACTATGTCACCTTTCCACTCTGTGGTCTTCTCATGCTGCTGCCATCTCCACACTAGGTCACCTTGCCACTCTGTGGTCTTCTCATGCTGCTGCCACCTCCACACTATGCCACCTTGCTACTCTGTGGTCTTCTCATGCAGCTGCCACCTCCACACTATGTCACCTTGCTACTCTGTGGTCTCCTCATGCTGCTTTCGGCCTTATGTACTATGTATCTCTGACCTACTCTCCTGCTACCTCTCCAACCTTCAAGGATTCCCAAAAACTCCTTCCCTGCTCTCCTGTTGACTGTTTCTTGCATTGTCATACTCTAGAACTTGCTACCCGAACACATCAGACTCCCATCCCTGACCAACCAAAGTTTCAAAAGCAACTTGAAATCCTGCCTCTTCAGGAAAGCCTACCGCTCTTCGACTACACAGCCAGAAGAGTAGCTTCTACCCTTACCTACTGTCTACTTCTCCCTTATTTTGTTAATTGTAAGCCTTTGCAGATAGGGTCCTATCCCCCTATGTAAGACAGTCCACTCTTATTGTACATGTTTTTGTTTTTTATTATGTATATAAAACCTTTTCATTTATACAGCTCTGTGGAATTAAAGGTGCTTTAAAATAAACAGTAATAATAAAAATAGAAACAACCCTAATAACATGTCTATAGTCATAAACCCACGTAAAATCATGAAAAAAAGTTTACACTAGATGGCAAGATGTTCTGTTTTCTCCTGAGCTATTGTTGAACTAAATTTTCCAAATGCCTATAAGTATTATTCTCCACTCACAGCCTGGACAGATGTCCGTTTCTAAGTATACATCTATCTCAGCTGCATTGTGACAAAGTTCAAACATTTAAGTCTAAAATCCATCTAATCATTCCTAAAAGGGCAAAATAAACAAGGAAATTACAATGAAGGGCTCTTCAAACGTCTGCTCATCCAAAGCAGGAAACACCTGGGATTGTACTATAATACATAGAATGAAGAGCAGAATGGCAAGGAGCACTCTCCACATCCTAAGCATCTTTCTGCAGCTGAGCACCTGTAACAAGATAATATATCGCCCCTGGCTAGCACGATTGCACTGAGTAAGAGGCAGACAGATGTTCTCAGATTCTTTTGTAAAGAGGGAAGTTAGGCTAAACTGTGCGACTCATAGAGATATGTGGGTATCTGGGGCTCTGATTGCTTAAGGGGCAATATTATTTTTGTCATTTATGCTAAGCAATATTACAACTCACACAGTGTACTGTTATAGCTTGCTGTTTTAGGAAGAACGTACCAAAACCGTTCTAGTTATTCATTTTTTCTAAATTCCAAATGGAAACAATGAAAATATCCAAACTGTCGACAGACACAAATAATAGGGTCTCCTTATAAAATTCTGAATGGGGTCCACATTTATAGTAGAAATAAGACTAAAAATAATGAACTATAGTAACTAAAGATCACTATACTGCGTAATGCAGCTCACTTTTCCTGACAGAACTGTAAACTCCTTGTTTCTCTTCACACAGTGATATGAGAGTTTAATGGCTATGGACACCTTCGAATTTTTGTTGCATCTATTATGTGATTAAAAAAAACTTTTGTAATATTGGTTTTAATTAAAAATTGCTTTCTGCAATCTGCATGTGTTGCTATACATTGTAGCTTGTTTAATCCTGTTCAGAGTCAAATCAGTCTCACAATCTGTCTGATGGTTTAGTCATGCTGTGTCATCTTCTCCTGTCTATTAAGGTGGATTTAAGTGCCCGATAGTCGGGCAGATTATGAGAATGAACATTCCAGACAATCTGCCCGTCTAAAGTTGCCGCCGATCACCCAATGAATGAATAAAATGCTTGTTCATCGGGTGATCCTGTCGTTCATGCAGGCACCACCAATTATTGTTTCTAGGCAGCTGATTGTGCTGTCCAAACGGCGATCTGCTGCCCATTAACAATGTTTCCTTCCCAACAATCATCTGTACATTGTAGCATGTAAGCACACCTTTAGTTTGTTTGGGACTCATAGCTGATTCATTACTGAAGTTTACCTAATCTTTGGTGCCGGCCAATCTTGTTTGTGAAGGAGTTCCTGATTGGATAGCATTTCTTTAAATATTTTTGATCTCTGCTGTGAAATTGCTGGTGATAGCATAAGCTCTGTGCAGTGTCGGATTGGGGTACCTAGAGCCCACCAGTAAAATTTATTTTGGGGGCCCACCGTACCATACATTCGAATATAATAAATACATTTAACACGTTTTTTTTATATGAACATAGGTTGGTTGAGGTGCTGTACATTGAATATATGTATGTAGCACAGTAAATCTAATGTGTTATGTGCCACTTGTGCAGGGGGTGGGAGACTAGGGGCCTACCTTGCTCGGGGCCCACCGGGGGATTCCCCTGTACCCCTGTGGGCCAGTCCAAGCCTGGCTCTGTGCATTTGTGTCCAACAAATTATTTCTTTGTGAATCTAGTGTCTGGTTCCTTGCTTAGTTGTTTCTTATCTGAGTAGATTGGGAATTACAAATACCCTCATCCAGATGTTGCTCCTGAGCCTTGTAGCTTGTTTGTCTCCTTGTTGTTTGAATCTGTTTGCTTTAATTCCAGTTTATTTGTGCTCAGTTTGGTTTTATCCTCTGGGTCCTAGCACCATCCAGTTGTTGTGTTAAGGTCAGTCTGGCAGAGTATGGCTTTATTAGGGAGATATTTAGAGTTATTTGGGTCAGCTGCTGTCGGTACTGGTTATCTTGCTGTTTGTCTGATAATAGTTATTAGTGTTGAGCAAAGTGAAGCATTTTAAGCGGAATGCATCCGATTTCTCGCGCTTTGTGGTAATGAATCAGGTTTTCCTAAAATGGCGTGTTACAAACCAAAACTAAATGTAGAGCAGACAAGCCCGGGAACGCAAGTTAACCCATAATGCCTTGCAGCCAGCCAATCCACAGATAGCCATCCTCTGGAATGTCACAATCTTATAAAACCCGTATACCACGCAGTCTCCGCCATTGTCCTGTTAACTGAGCATAGGGAGAGACTTGGCAAGGAGAGTAGAGCAAAGTTTTGAAAAATTCTATTTTGTTGATTCGCTGAACTTCAGCAAGAAATTTGATTAGTTACGAATTACCTCGTCACGAATCGCGATTAATCAGGTATACCCCGGCCACTCTGCCTAATCATATTCATCCCACTTGGTGACCCAATCTCAGTGTGAAGACTTGGAACTTAAAATTCAGGGAGAGTGTATCGCCATGTGCATTACGTTCTAGTGCACCCACATTCATAGTTGATCTTAAGCAAAAATAAAAGCATACAGCAGCCTTTAGTAAGGCAAAAAACCTGTGCGCACCCCTGCAGCGCAATGTCTCCTTAGTGGAACAAATTAAAGAAATGCAGCCCGCACCAATAAAGTAGTGGAAGACAAAAATGTTCTTTTAATGCATGTTGTGGCAGTCCAAACATATGCTTTTTAATCCCTTCTGTTAGCTGTATATTTACTGTGCATCAGTATTACAGGTCAATGTTCGTGTCAGGTCAAATTTATCACTGTGGACTTAACCGCGCAGCAGCCCCATGACAGAGTGGGGAGGATGACAGCAGCAGTGGCAGTAACAGTGAAAATAGTGGTCCTATGACAAAGTGGGGAGGGTGGCCGCAGTGGCAGTACCAGTGACAGTAGTGGCCCGTGACAGAGTGGGGAGGGGGGCAGCAGCACTGATAGTGACAATAATGGCCCCATGACAGTAGTGGGGAGAGTGGTAGCAGTGGCAGTACTGATGACAGTAGTGGACCCATGATAGAGTGGAGGAGGGTGGCAGCAGTGACAGTAAGGATGTGTTCACATCACTGTTTGTTTTCCCATTCTTCTGAGCCTTCAGAAGAACAGAAAAAAAAAAAAAAAATGAAGCCTGTATTCTGAGCATCCATAAAGCCTCTTTCAGAGGGTCAAATTTGATCAGTAATTGTAAGCCAAAATCAGGAGTGGATCCAAAACAGGAATAAAATGTAATAGAAATATTTGCATCTCTTCTGTGTTTTGGACCCACTCCTACTTTTGGCTTACAAATACTGATCAAATACTAATGCAAAAAACTGGCTTGTGGAAGAGGCCTTATACTCAATTTGTATCCATATCCACCATTTATGTCTGAAATAAGTTTTTTAACAAGGAGAAAAGACCTGCATGCAGGACTTGAATGGCCTCTTTCATACGGTCAGTATTTGGTCAGTATTTTGCATCAGTATTTGACCAGTATTTGTAAGCCAAAACCCAAAGTTGGTCCAAAATAGAGATAAAATGTAATGGAAATATTTGTCTCATCTGTGTCTTGAACCCACTCCTGATTTTGGCTTACAAATACAATCAAATACTGACCAAATGCTGACCATGTGAAACAGGCCTTACAGATGCTCAAAATACAGGATTGTTTCTTACTGTTCTTCTCACGGATCATAAGAACAGAAAAATAAACGGTGATGTCAACATGGACAAACAGGAACAATAGTGGCCGAATAACAGAGTGAGGATGTGGACCAACGCAGTGACAGTAATAGGGACAATAGTGGCCTCATAACAGAGTGGGGAGGGGGCAGCAGCAGTGGCAGTAACAGAAACAATGGTGGCCTCATAACATAGTGGGGAGGGGGGCAGCAGCAGTGGCATACAGCATAAGATGGTATCAGATCACAGTAGTAGAACCCAAAAACAGCAGTGTGACAGCAGAACCCAGTGGCATGCATATACTTTAAAAAATTTAAGATGTACATTTCAGTAGGCCAAGAAGCCCCATTCTAGAAATGGCAGTGGAGGCATCAGGCGGGTGGCAGCATCAGAATGTGCAGAATTTTCCAGTGAGCCAGCACACTACAGTATGATCATTATAGGCAGAATTATGTATTCTGTTGCATTTGGCACCGGCGTCTGGAAATCCTAGTTAACCCCTTAAGGACCTCCGCTCTACAAGTACGTCAGAGGTCCGGTCCCCAAACATGGCACCTTAGCCGCAGGGTTTCTGCTATTTTAAATAGCAGAGACCCGCAGCACATGTATGTGATCAGCCATAAGGCTGAATGCATACATCTTACCCTTCAGATGCTGTGGCCACGGCATCTGATCAGCCCGGAACCGGTAATAGCGTTTTCTGGCTGAGATCGGGAAACCTGTTACATTGCGCTATTTGACCAAAGCCTCAAGCAGGCTTCAGAGTCAATTAAATGAATATACCAATACAGCCCACTACGTGGCAGCCTTGTATTGGTATAGTGCAAATGAAGTCTTCAATGATGGCTATTTAGCCATCAATAAACACTATGGGCAATTAAATGATTGTCAGTTATTGTCATCCAAGGTGACCTTAAAAAAAGTTTAAAAAAGTAACAAAAGTTTTTACAAATATAAAAAAATTAAAAAAACTAAAAGTTCATGTCATCCCCTTTCCTTAAAATAAAAATACTTAAAGAGGACCTTTCACTAATATACAAACTAAAAACTAACTATACCTGTGGGCAGAGCGGCGCCCAGGGGTCCTCCTGCACTTACTAGTATGCCTGGGCACCGCTCCGTTTGCCCGGTATATGCTCCGGTGTCTCAGCTCCGTCTGTTGTATTGGACTGATTTTTTTGTAGGAGGCGTGTCCCTTGCTGCGGTGCTGGCCAATCGCAGCGCACAGCTCATAGCCTGGCTATGAGCTGTGCGCTGCGATTGGCCAGCACTGCAGCAAGGGACACGCCTCCTACTAAAAAATCAGTCCAATACAACAGACGGAGCTGAGACACCGGAGCATATACCGGGCAAACGGAGCGGCGCCCAGGCATACTAGTAAGTGCAGGGGGACCCCTGGGCGCCGCTCTGCCCACAGGTATAGTTAGTTTTTAGTTTGTATATTAGTGAAAGGTCCTCTTTAACCAATAAAAAAATAAACATCATGGGCATCGCCACGTGTGAAAATGCCCATACTTTTAAAATATAACAATATTAATGGCATACGGCGAATGAAGTAATGGCCAAAAAAAAAAAAAAAAATGTTTTGTCTCCAACTACCCAATATTTTTTTTTATAAAAAGTGATAAAAAAGTCAAACACACTTAAAATTGGTATCACTGAAAAGAACAGATCGTCACGCAAAAAATGAGCCCTCACACAGCCCCGTACACATAACTGCAAAAAAGTTATTTTGTTTTCCTCAAAAGGTTTTAATTTTTTTTCAGTATTCAAACGCAAGATAAATATTACAAGTGTGGTATCGTAGATAACAGGTCAATTTTACCACATAGTGTACAGTGTAAAAAAACTAAAACCTTGTTCAGAATTGTGCTTTTTCCCAATTCTACACCATTTTGGAAAAAAAATCTGCTTCCTACTACATGGTATGCAACCATAAATGGTGCCATTACAAAGTAAAACTTGTCCTGCAAAAAATAAGCCCTCATAAGGCTATGTGAATGGAAAAATAAAAAAGTTAGGACTATGGGAAGGCTGGGAGTGAAAAACGAAAATGCAAAGAAGAAAAATCCCAGGGTCCTGAAGGGGTTAATCCACGCCTGATTCTTCTTTATGAAGGTTAGTCTCTCAACATTTACGGAGGTTAGGCGAGTTCTCTTAGGGGTAACTATGCCCCCCACCACACTGAACACCCGCTCTGATGCCACACTACTGGCTGGGTAGGAAAGCATGCTGATGGCAAACTTAGTCAGCTCCGGCCACACTTCAAGTTTGTATGCCCTGCAGTCCAGGGAATCTTGGATCATGTGTGACAGCGTGCAGTCCAAGTATGCCACCACCTGCTGGTTGAAGTTCTGTTAGATGTCCTGCTGCTGCTCGGTGGTTTCTTCAATAGGCGGCTGAAGAAAACTGCTCATCATAGACTCCAGACATGGCAGCAACCAACTGACTACACAGCATGTCTCTATAGTAGTCCATTCTTGCATCCCTCAGGAAGGTCTAAAAAATGCCTCCCTTTTTGACCAGTAGCGAGTGTCTAACAATGTGGATAGCCAGTAGTCATCCCTCTCCCGAATAATGACAATGTGACTGTCACTACAGTGCAGGCAAAGTGCAGGGAGACTTATTCTTCATAAGTTTATGTGATCCTACATTTATTTATTTATTTCCACATCAGCCGTAAACTAAGAAATGTAATTCAATACCAATAAGATGGAAGCCTTTATTATTCCACTGCCAGCCTGCCAACCAATACCATCCAGTCTGCAGCCCTTAGGGGGGCCAGATCTTAATGATGATCATCCTCATCTTTTGCTGGCTTCACTTCTTCCAAATTATCCTTCAAAGTCTCCATGTCCTAAAAAATACAGAAAGATGCAGAGAGAGGAGGAGCTGGATGTTCCTGGTAGCATACTCCCATCAATATTAGATGATGTGGAAAAGGAGGAAAAGCAGATGGAAGAAGGGCTCCCACCTGTTGGGCAGGAGAGCGCTGGGGTTGGAGAAGTGGGTATGCCAGAGCTGGTTAAAATTCTTTGTTTACTGTCAAATAACCTGCAGGAGATTGCAGGGAAGAACAGCAATAATAAGTATATTGTCCCCCCACCTAACCAGTCAAATCCCATACCAGCAATAGCCCGTTTAATGGTGCTGCGCAGCCATTAACAATGAAGACCACCTATACTATGCGGCCTTCATTATTAAATGTAGCCATACCCTAAGGCAGAGTGGCCTGGGGTGTACCTGATTTTTAACGATTCGTGAGAAATTACTTCGGAATAAATCGAATTTCATGGCGAACGTTAGTGAAGTTGCCGAATCAAATTTTTCTCTATTGGTTTTCTTTTATCCAATCTGCTTTTTTACCTGACTGTAATAGACAGAGGATGTGGACCACTGGGCCAACTAACCGGTTTGACTTTGGCCGAGTTCTAAAGGTGTTGTCCTGGTAATCCCCTAGTTTTCACTCTATAAAGGGGTCTAGTCTTTGTGCAGGGGAGCTACCTCTTGGAATAGTCCCAATGTGGTTGGCTGTTGACGCACAGGTGCTATCCCCGATACAATATAAAAATGCACACTGCCACCAGTAGTCAATAAAATAATGAATCTTTACAAAATAATTACAAGAAATGCATAATAGGCAGTCACACAAACCACATATTAGCTGCCATGATGTGGTTTAATCAGTAAATAATGGGGAAAGTGGTCAACACTGGGTATTCAACAACAGTGATGGCTAGTTCCCCTTGTTCGCCTGCGAACACATGCGGGCTGCCATCTTAACTCACAGCCCGATGAAGGCCCCCGGCGGCTGTTCTCGGAACTGCCTGCTCCTGGTGACCGCATTTGTTTCAGACCGGCTGCCGGCACAGGCACAGGACTTACCTGTGCATTGCCGGACTTGTGAGTTAAGATGGCAGCCCGCATTTGTTCTCGGGCGAACATGGCGAACTGGCCATCACTGTTCAACAATAGGTTTAGTATAGAGGTTACAATTCTATAAATATAAAGAAACAATGAAGGAAACCTCCAACCTCAAAAAGTTAATTAATAGTAATACAGACCCAAAGTATGGCACTCAAACAGACCTGTGTTTCACCTTGCTTCCTCAGGGGAGTTGCTGTAGAAAGATTGATGTTCCACTTACCACACCCTCAATCACTAAGCAGGATTCTACTGCTCTTAAAGAAAGGGATCCCAGTTGCATATACCCAATCCACAAAAGACCTCACCCTTTTAAAGAATGTTGTGGGCTCAGGGCAAAGACTATGCAAGAGCACAGAGATACTCTCAAAGAACTTGGGGTGTGTTACAAGTGTTGTGCCTCCTCAAACCAGATTGCAAAGGACCGTTATTAAGTGGACCGTATGCAGTATTGACAAACATGTTGCAGCTACTATATGCATGCTATTCCTCCCTCCCGGCAACGCACAACCTTCAGAACCATCTAATCCCATCACAAAAGTTGGCGGGGAGCCACAATCTCAAGATTCAACTACAACCATTGCCTCCTCCTTCATGCATGGAAGTATGTGGGAAAGGGACTGGTCCAAAAAACTGCAACAAGGTGTGTCTGGTCAAGGTCTACCCAGAAGGGCATCCTGAGAAAGCCACCAGAATGTATGCCATTATTGAGGAACAAAGCAGGTCAGGAACACTAATGCAAAGCACCAAAGACAAACAGGCGTGAGATTATCAGGGCCGAGCCCTGTTAATCCAGTGGCAGTGAGAGCTTCTTTAGTAGCGGGGAAAGTCCCATACAGGCAAAGAACTCTTGTTGATGAGACAAATCAATTTGGACAAATCGAATTGCTCATCTCTATACATAGACCTCTTAAAGTGTAACTGTCATATTTTTTTTGTTTGCTAGTTTATTAGAGCTAGGCATGTATACCTGAGTTAGTCTGTCAATGATTGTCAAATGATCTGTAAATACCTTA
The DNA here is from genome assembly GCF_014858855.1 of Bufo gargarizans. Classification (NCBI taxonomy): domain Eukaryota; kingdom Metazoa; phylum Chordata; class Amphibia; order Anura; family Bufonidae; genus Bufo; species Bufo gargarizans. The sequence continues at coordinate 163,082,459 of NC_058088.1, read as the reverse complement.
TAATAACAGCTTTCATTAATGTCCCTTTCCACTGGTCCCTTAAAAGACAGTTGCTATGGCTTGTTTGTCTCTGGCTAAGAAGACAGGAACACAGAGGGGCGGTCCTTCACACTGTATGCCTGCATTAGGCTTCAGAGTGAGGAGGCGTGTCTCTCAGTAATCCAATCTGATTGGCTGGCAGGGAGCTGCTGGCTACAGCAAGTGTGTATGTGAAGTGAGGGAAAGCAGTTTTGGCCTCAGAGAACTGGCAGAGGAGCCATTTTGAGAAGGTCCTCATATTGTAAATATTTAAACAGCCGTAACTAAGGAAAAAAACTCAAGGAAAACAGTGGTATGTGAAGAAACTAAAGATTGCTTTATGCATAATGCTGCTAATGTTAAATGTGCTAAACATGACGATTACACTTTAAGCGTCCCTTTTTTTTGGAGGGCTAGTCTCTACTTTTGACTCAAGTCCCTCTTTGCTCCTTAAAGGACACCTGTCAGCAGATTTGTACCTATGAAACTGGCTGACCTATTGCATGTGTACTTGACAGCTTAAGGCATCTGTGTTGGTCCCATGTTCATATGTGCCCACATTGTTGAGAAATATTACGTTTTAATATATGCAAATTAACCTCTAGGAGCAATGGGGGCCATTACACCTAGAGGTTCAGCTCTCTCTGCAACTGCTGCACCCTCTCCACTTTGATTGACAGGGTCAGATAGAGAAAATGTTATCATGGCCCTGTCAAAGTGGAGAGGGTGCAGCTGTTGCAGAGAGAGCAGAGCCTCTAGGTATAACTGCCATATCGTTTTGCCCAATGCGGGCACATATGAACATGGGCCTTCAGCTGCCAAGCGCACATGCAACAAGTAAGCCAGTTTCATAGGTACAAAACTGCTGACAGATGCCCTTTAACTGTCCCTCTTTTTGCATTATTAGATTTACCAAATTGTTTGTCTGGTTCCTGTCTGTATATTAGAGCCCCTCTTGTATATTATTTCCTTATTTGATGCAATTTGGATTTTAGAAATTTTTATATTTGCTAAATGTTTGTGCTATTGTGTAAAAGAAAACTATTGAAGTATATAAATATGCAGGAACATGGATCTTTCACACAATGATCCATAAGTGTCCTCCTTTGACCATTCAAAAAGTTGGGAGGTATTCTATAGTATACAATACAGACAAACAGATGCATGGAGAGTAAGAGAAGTTTCTTGTCTGCAAGTAAAAGGAATATATATATGACTTGGAAAGTCAGCTCGGCTCTTTCTGACAGTAGCTAGCTTGATCTATCTAATTTAGCAAAGGCGAATATTAAACAGCCGGTGGCACGGTATAATCCTTCTCACAGCGACTGCTAAGCTCTGAGTGTAAGGCATTATAAATAATCCCGCTCCAGTATGAGTGTTAATGAGCAGGTGAGACCTACGCCGCGGAACCATAGAAATGCAACGCTGAAATCAATTTATTCCTTTTCTACATAATTGCGTATTTTCCCTTGTGATAACACCGCCACAGTCTTAGTCATTTGTAATAAAAGAGATTAAATTAGGAGCTAATAATGTACAACAATATATGTTAATTAACTTCCATTTCCAGGTCAGTTAACCCTTTCAGAATGGTGTGGCTACTGGTGCAGATGCATGTCTGGTACAGATTCATAGGGGACGTTCTGCCATGAAGAGTATGAACATTTCTTTGATTTCATACATACCTGAGCCATCATTTGCTGTAAATATACATTTGGCAGACTTTCAATGGTGATCTTTCAAAGCCTCATAGGTAATATGGTTGTATGCGTTATTGAGATCCTTATTGTGATAAATCAGTTGCCTATTATAATTATAGTTAATGTTTTTCATGAAAGGAGAGAAAAATGTGGGGGGAAAAAGTTTCTCTAAAAGCTACGGTACGTGAACATTGCTGCTGCCACCTAGTGGAAAGAACAGAATTAAGACAAGGGGAAAAGTACCCTAACACTCTATTCCCTTTGGTTTTTACATTAGGAAATGTAGATGTGCTTGAAAGGGTTGACTTTCCACTAAAGATAATGTCTCACTATCATTTTGGTTATGGAATAAATTATATTAGATAGATAGAGATAGATAGATAGATAGATAGATACAGAGATAGATAGACAGATATATAAGTACATAAAGGAATAAAAAAATACTACTGTTATTTGTATGTACATTTGTATAGCTGTAGAAAAATCTCAGAGTGATAAATTGTGCCACTTTTACACTATGGATATAGCAATTTAAGGGTGAAGTCTTAGTGGCCAAGAATGTGCTGTAGCTCCTGGAGGTGCAGAAGTATCAGTGGCATCCGGCTTTGGTGCCCGAGGAGGCCCATGGGTCCTTCTGCCACATATTAAAGCACTTGTTAGGCCGGTGTCCTGATAGGGATTTTGCATTAGGGCCAAGGAGCAACAAGTTACTCTTGTGTGTCTAATGTTCAATTCCAAGGAGCAGCTTTTTCTTTCCTCTGGACACAATAAGATACTTCACTGATTTTGTGACTAAAGTGATGGAATATAGCAAAGCGCATGCTATACAGTAATAATTCTTACCCTGCGTATTATATTATTGCATGATTTCATTTTACAAAGGAGCTATAAAAAATTTAAGGTGTAATCTGATTGGTTGCTACACCAGTTTGATAAATCTCCCCCATAGTATGTATATTCCGTATGTAGATAATAGATATATTTATACATGCATTTTTAGCCATTTTTCATATGATGTATTAGAGAGACATCCAGTAGCTATAATTGTGATATCACAGAGCATTTCCTAAGCTTTGACAAGGTTATATATTTTATGCCCATGATGTCCCAGTGTGGTCTGGTTTGGCTGAAACCACCAGAAAAAGAAAATCATTAAACTGCCTCGAGCATGTCTCCGAGAGAGCGTACCAAGGCAGGTAGTGGATGTGGAGTCTACACTCTTTTTAATATAAATTATTGATAAATCAGAAAGTTATACCATCTACTGTAATGTGATTTTTTGGGTTATATGTGAGCGTAGAAACGGAATAAAGAAGTGCTCACCCAAATATTGATTTTGTGACAGTGATGGGCTCATTACATTGACATCATCGATAATATTTCCTGTAGACACTATCAACTATGCATCAACATCTTCCCCTAGTACAATGTTCAAGGTTTATCTAAATCACATTATTCTCTACTGCTCTCTAAAACAAGAGTATATAGTATGATTTATAAATTTCACATACTGTAGATACACTAGATCAACATATAAAATTAAAATACCATAGATACACTATATCAACAAAAGTACTGAGACACCTACACATTACACCTACAGGAGCTTTTATGACATCCCATTCTACACTGAACAAAAATATAAACGCAACATTTTCTACATACACAAAAGACCCATTACTCTCAAATATTGGTCACAAATCTGTCTAAATCTGTGTTAGTGAGAACTTCTCCTTTGCCGAGATAATCCATCCCACCTCACAGGTGTGGCATATCAAGGTGCTGATTAGACAGCATGAATATTAGACTGCCCACAATAAAAGACCACCCTGAAATGTGCACAGTTTTGCCTTACGGGGGGGGGGGGGGGGAGTCAGAAAACCAGTCAGTATCTGGTGTGGCCACCATCTGCCTCACGCAGTGCAACACATCTCCGTCGCATAGAGTTGATCAGGTTGTTGAATATTGGCAGGAACTGGAACACGCTGTCGTATACGCCGATCCAGAGCATCCCAAACATGCTCAATGGGTGACATGTCCGGTGAGTATGCTGGCCATGCAAGAACTGGGATGTTTTCAGCTTCCAGGAATTGTGTTCAGATCCTTGCAATATGGGGCCATGCATTATCATGCTGCAACATGAGGTAATGGTCATGGATGAATGGCACAACGATGGGCCTCAGGATCTCATCACGGTATCTCTGTGCATTCAAAATGCCATCAATAAAATGCACCTATGTTTGTTATCCATAACATATGCCTGCCCATACCATAACCCCACCGCCACCATGGGCTACTCGATCACAACGTTGACATCAGCAAACCGCTCACCCACAAGACGCCACACATGCTGTCTGCCATCTGCCCTGAACAGTGAAAACCGGGACTCATCCATGAACAGAATGCCTCTCCAATGTGCCAGATGCCATCAAATGTGAGCATTTGTCCACTCAAGTCGGTTACGATGACGAACTGCAGTCAGGTCCAGACACTGATGAGGACGACGAGCATGCAGATGAGCTTCCCTGAGACAGTTTCTGACATTTTTTTCAGAAATCCTTTAGTTATGCAAACTGATTGTTGCTGCAGCTTTCAGGGTGGCTGGTCTCAGACAATCATGGAGGGGAACATGCTGGATGTGGAGGTCCTGGGCTGGTGTGGTTACACATGGTCTGCGGTTGTGAGGCCGGTTGAATGCACTGCCAAATTCTCTGAAACGCCTTTGGAGACGGTTTATGGTAGAGAAATGAACATTCATTGCATGGGCAACAGCTCTGGTAGACATTCCTGCAGTCAGCATGCCAATTGCACGCTCCCTCAAACGTTGCAACATCTTTGGCATTGTGCTGTGTCAAACTGCACATTTCAGAGTGGACTTTTATTGTGGGCAGTTTGAGGCACACCTGTGCAATATTCATGCTGTCTAATCAGCACCTTGATATGCCACACCTGTGAGGTGGGATGGATTATCTCGGCAAAGAAGAAGTGCTCACTAACACAAATTTAGACATATTTGTGAACAATATTTGAGAGTAATGGGTCTTTTGTGTATGTAGAAAATGTTTCAGATCTTTAAGTTCAGCTCATGCAAAATGGGAGCAAAACCGAAAGTGTTGTGTTTATATTTTTGTTCAGTGTAATTCCATAGGCATAAATATGGAGTTAGTGCAACCTTTACATCTGAAGCAGCTTCCACTCTTGTGGAAAGGCTTTCTGTAAGTTTTTTAATTCTGTCTGTGTGTTAGGCCAGGCACTGATGTTGGACCAAAGTGCCTGACTCGCAAGTTCCATTCTAGTTCATCTCAGAGGTGTTGGATGGGATTAAAGTCAGGGTTCTGTGTGGCCATTCAAGTTCTTCCTCACCAAGCTCACTGAACCATGCCTTTATGTTTGTGCACTGGAACACAGTCATGGTGCAACAGAAAAAGGCCTTCCTCAAACTGTTCTCAAAAAGTTGTAAGTATATAGTTCAGAATGTCTTGGTATGCTGAAGCATTAGGATTTCCTTCACTGGAACTAACGGGCCTAGGCTGACCCCTGAAAAACAACCCCATAGCATCCCCCTTCCTCCACCAGACTTTACAGCTGGAACAATGCAGTCAGGCAGGTAAAGTTCTCCTGGCATTCACCAAATTCAGACTTGTCCATCAGACTGCCAGAGAGAAGTGTGATTCATCATTCCACAGAACGTGTTTCCACTGATCCAGTTTCCAGAGGTGACATGCTTTCCACCACCTCATTTAACTCTTGGCATTGTGCTTGGTGGTGTAAGGCTTGCATGCAGCTGCTCGTCCATGGAAACCCATGCCATGTAGCTCCTGGCACAGTGCAGTTTTTGTGCTGATGTTAATACCAGAAGAGGTTTGGACTCTTCAGTTACTGTGGCTTTTATGCACTATACACCTTAGCACTCTGTGACCCTGTTCTGTAACTTTAAGTGGTCTCCACTTCATGGCTGAGTTGCTGTGGCTTATAAAAGCTTCCACTTTGAAATAATACCACGTATAGCTGATGGTGGAATATCTAGGAGTAAAGAAATTTCACAAACTGACTTGTGGCAGCAGTGACATCCTATTACAGGACTATGCTGGAATTCAGTGAGCCCTTTATAACAAACCATTCTTTCACAAATATTTGTAAAGGCAAACTGTATGGCTAGGGCTGGATTTTATACACCTGTGGCAAAAGGACTGAATTAAATAACTGAATTAAATGATGAAGATATGTGTTCTAATACTTTTCTCCATAAGGTTAGCCACTCAGCGCCCAAATAAATACACAGTTAAATCGCAGTATTATGACCACCAGCTAATATCCAGAGGAACTACAGTACTGTGTGCAGCACGGACAGCAGCTAGATGACGGACTCTCATAATCTATTTTCTTCTTCCCCATGGCATCTAGTGTTTGAAAAAGGTCCATGTTGGACTGAAACGTCACATGTACACATTGATTTTGCCTGGCATAAGAAAACCAAATAAAAATTCTTTCAACTAATTTACGTTCACTGGGTTAGGACCCCACGACTAGAGCACCCAAATCGGGACACGAGTGCCACATCCCTCTGAGAGTGTGGCCCCCCCCCCCCCCCCCCCTTATATACTCACCAAGCCAGCTCACCACACGGGACTTCATGAGCTACGCTCTGCAGACGTCGAGAGTAGGAAGTGGTCATCAAAATAATGTGACTCCACTGTGTCATACAATCCTACTGTTTCCAAATAACATTGTTGTTAACTCAGACAAATATTATTGCCCAGTCTCACATAACTAGGGAGTGTAGTTGCATCTTTTCCATAGGGTCCGAGTGTGGAATCAAAGCTCTGAGTGCTGTTTGTTGCAACCACTGGCGCCCCCTTCAGTAATAACAGGTTACCACACAGGATGCACAACCCCTATAACTCCTGCTCTGATTGATGTTTCTAAGTTAAAGCGTGGAGCAATTTTTTCACCATCCCAGTAACTAATCTATATTGTATCAGTGGCATCATGAAATTATAATTTCCACCTGTCGTTGCAGGCTACTTTTTAGAATATGCGGTCATGTGTAAATAATCTTGCCATTAATATCACTTATATCCTGCATTTATCACAAGTTGTAAAATTTACCTGGATATGTGTAATTGTAAGCCTTATAGTAGAGATGAGCGAATTTCTCAAATTCGATTCGGCCAGTTCGCAGAATTTTCCCAAAAGATTTGATTCGATCGATTTTATTCCTGGCAAATCGCTATTTCCTGTCTGCAGAGAGCCTTTATAGTGGTGTAGAACACTGTGCCTTGCAGTAACACGCATAGAGAGTCTGCTGTGGTAGTGAAATAATACTGTGAGTCCGTATGACATGCAGGCGTGACTCTTAGAATCACTGCACACTTCACTTATTTGGGCAGTTACGGGGCCCAAATTGACCAAATACCTTAAAGGGAACCTGTCACTGGAAATTTGGGTATAGAGCTGAGGACATGGGTTGATAGATGGACGCTAGCACATCCGCAATACCCAGTCCCCATAGCTCTGTGTGCTTTTATTGTGTATAAAAACCGATTTGATATATATGCAAATTAACCTGAGATGAGTCCTGTCTCTGACTCATCTTACATACAGGACTCATCTCAGGTTAATTTGCATATGTATCAAATCGGTTTTATACACAATAAAAGCACACAGAGCTATGGGGACTGGGTATTGCGGATGTGCTAGTGACCATCTAGCAACCCATGTCCTCAGCTCTATACACAAAATCCCAGTGACAGGTTCCCTTTAAGTGTGAACTCAGCCTCACAGGTCGATGTTAGGGCCAGGTATAAAGAACCGTGCAGAAGCCCAAGAACCTACTGTAGTGTGAAAGAGCGCACTCCTTTTACACTGTCGTCAGTTGATTCCACATAGATGTCTACAGAACCTGCTCTATTAAACGCTTATACAAGAGCGGAGAGGGTGTCAGCAGTAAGTTTGTGTTGACGTCACTGTTTATTCTGCCCTTTCTCTGCTCCGTCAGAACAATAACCCCCAAAAAACTGATCCTGTCTGTTGAGCATCCGCCTTCACTCGGTCAGCATTTGGTCAGTAATCCATCAGTATTGCTAAAGCCAAAAAAAAAAACAAAAAAAAACAGGAGTGGATCCAAAACAGAGATGACATGTGAATGGAATATTTGCATGTCTTCTGTGTTTTGTACCCAATCCTGCTTTTGGCTATGCAGCAGCAACATGAGGAGATCAGAGTGGCCCATTTAAGTAGTGTTGAGGTGGCAGCAGCATGTTGAAGCCACAGAGTGGCAAGGTGACATAGTGTGGAGGTGGCAGCAGCAGCAGCAGCAGCATGAGAAGGCCATAGAGTGGCAAAGTGACATAGTGTGGAGGTGGCAGCAGTATGAGGAGGCCACAGAGTAGCGCAATGACGGAGTGTGGAGGTGGCGGCAGCAGCAGCATGAGGACACCTGAGTGGTGAGGTGGCAGCAGCATCAGGAAACCACAGAGTGACCCGGTAACTGAGTGGGGAGGAGGGTGGCAATAACAGTACCGACTGACAATGGTGAGTGCAAGAAGGAGCACTTGGCATCAGATGTGTGGCATCAGGCGGGTGGCAGCATCAGAATAGTGGCTGAGGCAGGTAGCCAAAAGAAACCGGTCTCTTTTGGCAAGGTTTGGGTGAGGCAGCATGGATGATCTAATCTGATGCATCAGGCATTGGTGGGTGGAAATCCTAGCTGATCCACACCTAATTCATCTGGACAAAGGTCAGTCTCTCCACATTTTGGGTAGACAGGGAAGTTCTCCTTGGGGTAACTATGGCCCCCGCCACACTAAACACCCGCTCTGATGCCACACTACTGGACGGGCAGGACAGCTTTTCCAGGGCAAACTCCACCAGTTGCGGCCACAAATCCAGTTTGGCTGCTCAGTAGTCCAGCGGATCTTCAATGTGGGGTGGCAGCGTGCTGTTCAAGTATGCCACCACCTGCTGGTTCAGGTTCTGCTCCATGTCTAGCTGCTGCTGCTGGTGAGTAGTTTCTTCACTAGGCGGATTAAGAAAGCTGCTCATCATCGACTCTAAACTCAAGCTACTGCTGATGGAGCTGGTACTGCTCCTACCCCCCCCCCCCCGTCACAGCAGCCATGGCAGTTAAACGAGAGCGCAGAGGGCCCCCCAGTCAGACCTGTGAGAGGATGGATGATGACAAAGATAGGCAACGGCCAACTGACTACATAGGATGTCTCTATAGTAGTTCAGTTTGTCCTCCCTCTCAGCGGGTGTAAAAAAGGCCCCCATTTTGCACCAGTAGCGAGGGTCCAACAAGGTGGAGAGCCAGAAGTCATCCCTCTGCCGAATAGTGACAATTAGGCTGTCACTACCCAAGCAAGTGAGCATGCATGAAGTGGGCCCTTTGCGCAAGTGACTCGAAGAGACTCCCTGCCTTTTATCTCCACTGCATACTGCCACGGTGTGCCTGGGTCATCTGCCTCGTCTTCTTCATCTCCCGGCTGCTCCTGCTCGTCCTCTCCTGTCACCTGTGTAGAAAAAACACCCATTTTGCTACACAATGCTTGTGCTCCAATGTCCTCCTACTCCAGTTCAGTCCCCACAGGGCTCATGTGGTAGTGAGATATAGGCGCTACGCCTCCAGTCCCCTGACCAGCCAGATGTACCAACATCTATTCCAGGATATGAAGCAGTGGAATGACGTTGGTCATCCTGTAGTCCTGGTGACTGACAAATAACGTGGCATCCTCAAAGGGCCTGAGCAAACGGCAGGTGTCACGCATGAGCTGCCACTGGCTGACATCAAAGTTACACTGGGGAGTACTCCTGTTCGCTTGGATCATCAAGAAATTGTTTATGGCCTTTCTCTGTTCGTATAGTCGGTTCAATATACGGAGGGTGGCATCCCAATGGGTTGAAATGTCGCATATCAGCCTATGTTGGGGGACCCTGTTCTGCTGCTGCAGCTCAAGTGCATGCAAAGTTTCCTGGCCATTTTTAGGATGTCTTGCAGATGGGTGGAAGACTTCAGGAACCGCTTGACAACCAGATTGAACACATGCGCCATGCAGGGCGCATGGCTCACCCCTTCTTGACACAGCTCCGACACCATGTTCTTCCCGTTGTCGGTCACCATAGTTCCGATTTTGAGCTGTCGCAGAGAAAGCCAGGATTCGATTTCTTGATGAAGGACGCGGAGCAGTTCCTCCCCTGTGTGACTCAGTTCGCCCAGGCAAACGAGGTGTAAAACAGCATGACACCGCCGTGCAGGGCCGGCGCCACCACTCGGCAAACCCGGGCAAGTGCCGGGGCCCCCTGCTCCTGGGGGGGGGGCACTGTGCCCTCTCACTCCTGCAGCTGTGTCCTGCCTGTTCTGAATTCTAGGGCAGCTTACCCCAGCAATGCAGACAGTTTTCGCCATGTGCACTGCTGGGGTAAGCGGCCCCAGAACTCAGAACAGGGTAGATGGAGTTTCGGTAGCTGATCGATCCTATGCTGGAATGTAGTTGTTAGAAGGAGGTCTGTGACATCACTGGTCACATGCTCCTTCATAGTCCTGCAACAATGTCCACCTGGAGGCAGAGGTGGACATTGTTGCAGGACCAATGGTGTGAGAACGTGGAGGCGGAAGCGCCGTCATATGGCTAAGTTGCTAGTTTGGCTGGGCAGGAACCACATTTTCCCAGTGGGCTGTAAAGGAGATATATTGTCCTTCACCATAGTTACAGCTTCACACAGCGTTGCCTTGCACTTTGGAAGACACGGACAGGCTCAAGGACTGGCCCACCTTCTGTTCTACATATTTGTGCAGGGTTGGTACTGCCTTTTTGGCAAAGAAATGACGGCTTGGGACTGTCCACCTCGGCTTGGCACAAGCCATCAGTTCTCTGAAAGGTGCAGAGCCCACCACTTGGAAAGGGAGGGACTGCAGCACCAGAAACTTGGCCAGGAGCATGTTCAGCTTCTGCGCCGTTGGATGAGTGTACGCATACTGTTGTCTCTTGGCACTCACTTCGGTGATCGATTGCTGATGGAATGACTGATGAGGAGTAGAAGGGCGAGGAGCAGGAGCATCAGGATCGGTAGATGATGGGAAGGACAAACAGCTCCCTTCGGCTGAGGTGGTGGAGCCTTGACTGCCTGAAATCGGGTGCGTGCCACTGGGTGATACAGTGGTTGCTGCAACAGACTGGACCACCACATTGGAGCCACAGTTCTCCTAGGCCACTTTATGGTGATGCTGCATATATTGATGCAGGGCCATGGTGCAAACATTGGCACCCTGGCCACTCTTCACCTTCTGCCCACAGATTCGGCAAATGTCCATATTCACCTCCTCCGGCGGCTTAACAAAAAACTGCCAAACTGCAAACTTCCACCCTCTCCTCCCGATGATGATGAAGCCCCTTCATCACCCGGCTCCCAATTGCGATCGGCTACATCATCGATTACTGTCTGCACTGTTGTCCTCCTCAACGGTTTCTGACTCGCAACACCAGCTCCCACGCCACTCTCCTCATCACTACTTGGCGGCCTACCGGAGGAAGCAGCGGATGTCTCCTCAAGATCTTGGCTGGCTAGTAGCTGCTGACTGTCATCTAGTAGCTCGTCCTCGCTGTATAGTGGGGCTGAGCCCACAGCATATAATACTTCTCTGGCTGAGGGAACAGAAAAGGACAGAGGCAGGTTTAGGACAGGTGAGGGCACAGGGCCTGCTCCCGGACCATGCCAACTAAGGGTTGTGTCTGACGAGCCCACCGACTCTTGGCTGGGGGTGTCTGATGTCACTTGGGACGAAGTGGATGATCGAGTCAAGCATTCAAGAACCTCTGGGTTGCTGGTCAAGACACGACTGCTAGCTGAAACTGGGAGTTCAGGCCTCTGGAAGTGACCCCTGCTGCTATATCCCCTTACTCTGCTGCGACCTGTGCTTGCGCCAGAAACATTTAGGCCTCTGCCCCTCCCCTGTACAGGGCCTGAAGAGAAGTACGCTACACCTTAAGTGGAGCGTGTGGACTGCTGGGGGCGCACGAGACAACCAAACAAGGACCGTGTTTTAATTTCGGCAGTATTCCATTTATTCGTAAGAAACGCGTTTCGGGGTAAAGTCCCCTTTATCAAGTCTGAGCCGGGAAGGTTAGGAGAGTGTCACGGCTCATCTCACCTGAGATGAGCCGTGACACTCTCCTAACCTTCCCGGCTCAGACTTGATAAAGGGGACTTTACCCCGAAACGCGTTTCTTACGAATAAATGGAATACTGCCGAAATTACAACACGGTCCTTGTTTGGTTGTCTCGTGCGCCCCCAGCAGTCCACACGCTCCACTTAAGGTGTAGCGTACTTCTCTTCATTTCCATTACCCTAGTGGCAGGGTGGCCCCTGCCCAAGGTGTTAGGACGGATCTTGGCTGCACCAACCATCCCTTATCTATACTTGATCTCCATTGCAGTTGCATCCAATTGATGCAACCGCAGTAGGTGAGCAAACCATTTCTTTCATTAGAAATTTGTTTGTTTGAATTTACTTACCCTATGAGCGCCTTCTCTATCCCATTGGCCATCATTTGCTGTACAGGGCCTGTGACTTCTCTGTCTGACATACTGTTAGATCAAATAAGTAACTAAAAAGGAAATTAGTACACCCAAAAAAAGCCTGCAATTTTGTCACTGCACCACACAACGGCAAATAATACTTTTTTGGCACTAATACATGCCAAAAAAGGCTTTAGAACATATAACTGCATCGCTGAACGGCAAATAACATATTTATTTTGCCACTAATACACTTTAAAAAGGGCTGTAATTTTGTCACTTCACCACACAGCGGCTAATATGCCCTTTTTGGCCACTAATACAAGCCAGAAAAGGCCTTAGAACATATGACTGCACCGCTGAACGGCAAATAATACTTTTTTTTGCCACTAATACATGCCAAAAAGGGCTGTAATTTTCTCACTTCATCACACAACGGCTAATAAGCCCTTTTTTTCTCACTTATACACGCCAAAAAAGTCTTTAGAACATATAACTGCACCGCTGAAGGCAAATAATAAATTTCTTTGCACTAATACACGCCAAAAAAGACTTTAGAACATATAACTGCACCGCACAAGGGCTAATAAGACATAGAAATATTTCCTTGTAATAAACCCTGTTAATGGCTGTATCACACAGCACTTGCACCCCAATAAAAAGAATGGTTTGCTGGAATTACAGAGGTATCATCTATTGCAAATCTGAAAGCAGCAGCAGTATAATGGCAATTTGGGTGCCCAGTCAGTGCAGCAAGGTGTAATAGGATTGTTCCTATTACCTAGGCTGTACACTCCCCTATTAGGCCCTGTTCTCCTTTTATAGTGTGGAATAGTTCCTCCCTATCCTTTCCCTGCACTTCTAATGCTCTTTCCCTGAACTTCTATTCAACAAAATAAAAGTCTTTCCTAGCACTTTCCCTAGCGCCTGCTGACGTCTCTCCCTGCACTAAGTACACTGGAAAATGGCTGAATCCAAGATGGCTGAGGGTATTTATAGGGCTGTGACATCACAGAGCTGGCTGCTGATTGGCTGCATGCATGGCATTGTGGATGATCCCTCCTTCCCAGAGTTCTTTGCTCCATGTCCTAACATGTTAAGCAGCCATTTTAGAAAAAAATGCGAGCGCGAAGAAATTTGGATTCGGTGCAAATCTAATTTTTCCAGAAATTCGAATCGAATTCCACTTCGTTAACTTCGATTAGCTCATCTCTACCTTATAGACATAATAATGTCTTTTAAAGGGGTATTTCCATATGAGACAATGGGGACATAACGCAACGATATGTCCCCATTGTTTGACAGATGCAGGTCCCACCTCTGGGACCTACTCCTACACCGAGAACGGAGCGGGAAAGGTGTGCAACAGGCGCCTCCCCCCAGGGCCCTTTAAGAGGAAAAAGTACTTGTTTACGTGACGCCAGTTACAGTGAAGCAACAAGGACACAGGGCCCCTTTTAGTGATACTGTGGATGGTACCCAGGTGTAGGAATGCCAGAGTGGTGTAGGGTGGCCTAAATGTCCCTTTAAGTGTGCTTGTTCACGTGTTACGGTGCTTCTACCTGGATACGCTGGAGCCTAGGCATTGGCTCTGAAGCAAAGAAAAGGGGGTCATTGATGAAAGGGATGGAGAAATAAATTGAGTCCAGACCTTGTGATGAAGTTTATAACAGCTTTAGGCCTCGTTCACATCAGCGTTCAGCCTTTCCGTTCTCCTGCTCCGTTATAGGAACAGGAGAACGGAAAGGACGGATTGGGCACATAACTGAGGCGAGCAGAGCCTACGGACCCCATAGACTATAATGGGGTCCGTTAGGTTTACGCTCAGAAAATGATTTTGGAGCGGAGACAAAAGTCTATGGGGTCTGTAGGCTCTGCTCACCTCAGTTATGTGCCCAACGCGTCCTTTCCGTTCTCCTGCTCCTATAACGGAGCAGGAGAACGGAAAGGCTGAACGCTGGTGTGAACTCAGCCTTACTTTGCACAAATGTTTCTCCACACAGTTTCAGGCTTTGTCTTGGTTCCCAGCAGGCTTTAGCAAAGTCGTCTCTGCTACATTGTTTTCTCTCTGGCTCTGCTGTACTGGCTAAAATAGAATCTTTGCTTCTGCAGGATGCTACAACTTCTCTCTTGTAGTCTGACTCTAGGTTAGGCCAGGGAAAACTTTACTCCTGGCTTCTGAGGCTTAAAGCTGTGGCCTCCACATCCAGCAGAGCAGAAGGTGCTCTAGCTGGCTTGGGCAAGGCTTGGCGTGGGCACATCAAACGGTGACGTGCCCAGCTCTTGCTTCCTTCCCCTAGAAGGGGGTAAGCTAAACTAACTCTAACTAGGACTCCACCCTCCCTGCAGCAAGTGGGAACCACCCACCACACCACAGAGGGGGTGTTAGAATGGAATGGAAAGCTCCATTCTCTGTACCTGTAGCTCTGCCATTTATGCTGCCACCTGCTGGTGTACCAGGCATATTACATGTGAACATAGCAGTTGCAAAATGGGAAATGCACATTATACAGGACCTGTTAATAAATACACAGAATGACATTAGGTTAACCATAGAAGATATTAGCAAGGTGCAAAAGTGGTAATGAAACTCTGGGGCATTACAGGTGGTGGCCGGAGGACCACCACCAAGTGCTCTCCCTATAGTAGTAAATGGGAACGCACCACGCTTGCGTGGCCACCTCTCCCATTAATTTCTACCAGGCCGACGGAAATAGCTGAGCCAGCGCTCGCCTATTTTCGGCAGCACCATAGAAATGAATGAAGGGCGGCTGCGCATGTGGCGCCCTCCACAACTTTCAGGGCTCCGTTCTCGGTGTAGGTGCAGGTCCCAGCAGTGGTACCCGTACCTATCCTACAATGGCATATCCTAATGATACGTCCCTATTGTCTGGAATTGGAAAACCCCTTTAACTCAGTGATTGCTTATTGACAATCACTCCATGGATTTCAAAAAGACCTGTCCCCAACAGCAGACGTTTTGAGTTGATGTAGTGATAATATATAATCCTATAATATGAACCCCTATCTATATACCCTGTTTGCAGTGGCGTACCTACCATATAGGCAGACCACGCAGCTGCTATGGGGCCCGTGAGGAAGGGGGCCCGCAGTGGAGGAGAATCCCCGCCCCCGTCTATCTTCCTAACTGTCTCCCGTCTGCTAGCCCCGCCTCCCGTCGGCTAGCTCCGCCTCCCGCCTGTTAGCGCCATTATGCCTGATTCCTCTCTGGATTGCCACTGCCCCACCAGTAATGAAGTAAGTGACCACTTGTAGGTGAGGACAGTGCAGAGGTGTGTGTGTGTCACTCAGCTTTCCCAGGCTATTCCTCTGCACATATGCCATTCAGAACAGGAGGAAAGCTGGGTGCTATTATGTAATGTGACTCAGCTTTCCTGATGTCCTGCATGGCACAAGTGCAGAGACATGAGAAGATATGAGGGGAGGTGGGAGCTGTGTTACTTTCTCATGTCTCTCCACATGTGCCATGCAGGACAGCAAAAAAGCTGGGTGCTATTACATCATGTGATGTCACTCAGATTTCCTGCTATCCTGCAAGGCATAAATGCAGATAATAAGAACATGAAAAGGCAGGGGGGAGGGGTTCACTCAGCTTTCCCAGAGACTCCTGTCTCTGCACATGCGTCATGCAGGATAGCGAGTAATGACAGTGTCTCCCAGCTGTCCTGCATGACACGCTTCCTCAAACTTTTCTCATGTCTATGCGCATGTGCCATGCTGGACAGCAGGAAAGTTGGGTGCTATTACATCATGTAACACCCCAGATTCTTGTCAATATATAGCTGAACACCGCCGGGACCTATCAGATCCTATTCTCTATAAGGCTACTTTCACACTTGCGGCAGGACGGATCCGACAGGCTGTTCACCATGTCTGATCCGTCCTGCGGCTATTTCGCGCGACCGCTGCTCCGTCCCCATTGACTATAACGGGGGCGGAGCTCTGGCGCAGCATGGCGGTGCACGGCGAAAGCCGCCGGACCAAAAGGTACTGCATGTCTGACTTTTTAGTCCAGCGACTTTCGCCGTGCACCATATAGTCAATGGGGACGGAGCGGCGGTCCGGCGGCACGGCGAAATAGCCACAGGATGGATCCGACATGGTGAACAGCCTGTCGGATCCGTCCTGCCGCAAGTGTGAAAGTACCCTAATGGGTCTGTTGGGTTCCGGCATGAGTACTGCCATTTTGTAGAACAAAATACTTCTGCATGAGGTGGGGCAGGGGAGAAGTTAGGGAGGGTAGTGAGAGGATCCAGGGCGCATAGTAGGAGGGACTAGGAACGGGCATGGGGGCCCAATTTAAATTCTTGCTATGGGGCCCAATGATTTCTGTGTACGCCCCTGCCTGTTTGGTTATATGGATGTCATACTCGTATAATAGGGTCTCCCATACAGTACAAACATTATCTATACTTCCTACATGTTATGATGCTGTCACAGTAGTGTTTGAATTTTTTCTTGGTAGAAAGCTTATCCTGATGATTTCACGATGGTGGTTGTCTTTATTCCAAGGCAGAATTTTATACTGATGATGCAGACAGTGTTTCTGTTAATTCCCAGGCAGAACTGAATTGTGCTGATGTCACTATAACTTTTGAGTTGCTCTCCTGTTCCAGATCCAGGACCATGTCCTGCTTTGTAAATTTCTTCTGGCCTGCTATCCTGCTAGTGTCAGGTGTCACGTCCTGTGGCAACCCAACAACTCTGGTGATGTCATCAAACTGGGATGTTTAAACAGATTGCTCCTGTGTAATACTAAACTGGCCACTCAGCTCTGCCACATTGACCATCCTGCTCAGTTCTGCTACATTGGCTCTAGAGCTCCGCTCTGCTACATCAGCCCTTCAGCTCAACCTGGATACATTGGTCCTCCAGCGCAAAACGGCTACACTGACCATCCAACTCTACTACCTCTGTTCTATATCACTGCTACATCTGTCCTCCAGTTCTATTAAACTGGCCATTGAGTCCTGCTATTCCAGACATCTACATCCATGAATTCAACTCTGCTACATCTGCGTTAACTGTTCGGTTACTCCAGCACTGCCTATAGCTCTGCTTTATCAGTGGTGATTAACCTACCTGCTCTGCTATGCCACCTCCACCTTCATGCTACTGCCATATGTTAAACAGAAATTTGTTGAGATGATGTCACAAGAAGAAAAAAACACAACACCCAGATAGCGCCTCACCTGGATGGATGCAAGGGGGAGAAGGAGATGCTGTGAATAAGGCTCACCTTGTAATGTACTAGACAGGACCATCTCTGGTCACTGCAAATAGTGTACTATCCATGACTGCAGCCAGGCACAAAAGGATGAGATCTGTCAATCCCAGCAGAGGATATGCAAAAATAAAACCCCCCAAAAAAGAGCCAGCGCCTCTGGGGACATACAGTAAAAGCACTGATTTATTGGAGGATAATAAAATAATGGCAGGATAATAAAATAAATGGCTACGTGTTTTAATGTGGGCATCACATCTTCAAGTGATTGATACATGAAGTAAAAGTACACAGTTATATACGGACAACAAATCCCAGTATAGGAAGTACAGTAACCTCTAACCTTCACGCTATCCTGTCTCAGAGAGGCACTCCTCCCACAGAAAGAGCAAGCTTCCCCGAAAGAAGAAAATGCAACAAAATATAAAAATAACATAAATAATAAATGTGGCTTTCATAATAATAAAAATTCACATAATGTTGACTAAATGTCATAATAAATAGTTACAAATTGTAATATAAATAAACATGTAGAATAAATACCTAAAACTCAGAGTCTACTAAGTAATTTAATCCATTAGGTTGAAAGCATTCTAATTTGTAAATCCAAAAGGCACATCATCCACATTGCAAAGCATAGTGGTTTATTTTATTATCCTGGCATTATTTTACTATCCTCCAATAAATCAGTGTTTTACTATATGTCCCCAGTGGCTCTGGCCTTTCTATTTTTTCTTTTTTGCGTATACTCCTGATAGGCCATCAATATCTGATTGTCAGAGGTCTGCACCTTGGACCCTGCAATCAGGTTTGTGGTATCTCCAGTGCTGTAAGTAGATGTCAGAACTATACAGGTCCATCCACAGTGTAGTGGATGGAGCTGGTAACTGCAGCACTGCTCTCATTGACTTCAAAGAAACAACTGCTCAGATGGATATTGATGGCCAATCATGAGGATAGACCATCAATATTAAAATCCTGGACAACTCCTTTTAAAAGGGTTATGCAGAAACTGATAATGGTGACCTATCCTCAAGATAGTACATCATTATGACATCGATGGGGGTCCGAGTCCCAGCACCTCTGCCCGTCAGCTGTTTCAGGGAGATGTCACGCCAATGGGAGCCTGTTGACCACTGTGGGCTCCCAGCAGCTTTCCAAGCACAGTGCTGTACATTGTATAGCAGCTGTGCTTGAGATGACATCTCAGTCCTATTGACTTAAATGAGGCTGAATGGTGACATCACATGGCCTAGGAAGAGGCAGTGGGGCTCATGGAGCGCCAGCCTCTTCTAACAGCTGATCCAGGACCCCCACCGATCTGATATTGATGACCTATCTAGAGGATAGGTCATCAATATAAATTCCCAGATAAACTAAAGGGGTTGTCCTACTTCAGTAAGTTGCATTTATCATGTAGAATTCACAGAAGCACCACTAATTCTAAAACATAACCTTTAAAGGGGTTGTCCAGGTTCAGAGCTGAACCTGGACATCCCTCCATTTTCACCCCGGCAGCCCCCCTGACATGAGCATCGGAGCAGTTCATGCTCCGATGCTCTCCTTTGCCCTGCGCTAAATCGCGCAGGGCAAAGGCATTTTTCTGAGTTCCGGTGACGTACCGGGGCTCTCTATGGGGCTGACAGGAACCCCGGTGACGTCACCGGCACTGATGGGCGGGATTTGGCTCTGCCCTAGCCAGTAAAACGGCTAGGGCAGAGCTAAAGCCTGCCCCCTCAGAGCCGGTGACGTCACCGAACACACTGCTGGGTGGAAGTTACCGCCCGGCAGTGTGTTATTGTAAACACAAGAGCCTGTGCCCTGCGCGATCTAGCGCAGGGCACTGGAGCGCATCGGAGCATGAGATGCTCCGATGCCAGGCTCAGGAGGGCTGCCGGGGTGAAAATAACGGTATGTCCGGGTTCAGCTCTGAACCCGGACAACCCCTTTAAAGGGAACCTGTCACCGGGATTTTGTGTATAGAGCTGAGGACATGGGCTGCTAGATGGCCCCTAGCACATCCGCAATACCCAGCCCCCATAGCTCTGTGTGCTTTTATTGTGTAAAAAAAACGATTTTATACATATGCAAATTAACCTGAGATGAGTCCTGTCCCTGACTCATCTCACATACAGGACTCATCTCAGGTTAATTTGCATATGTATCAAATCGTTGTTCTTAAAACAATAAAAGCACACAGAGCTATGGGGACTGGATACTGCGGATGTGCTAGCGGCCATCTAGCAGCCCATGTCCTCAGCTCTATACACAAAATTCTGGTGACAGGTTCCCTTTAAAGGGTTTCTACCACTTCGGTGTCACATATTTAGCTGTCAGACACTAGCGATCCGCTAGTGTCTGCTCTGCCCAACCATCCTAATATAATTGCTTTTGGGGCAGCCGTTTTGATAAAAAAAAGAACTTTTATTAATATGCTAATGAGCCTCTAGGTGCTATGGGGGCGTCATTAGCACCTAGAGGCTCCGTCTACCTTCAGAAACTGCCGCCGCCCAGCGCGTCCCTCCAGCCCGCCCATCTCCTCCTGAATGCGATCCTCCTTGTGAGCGCCTGTATTCCGCGCATGCGCAGTGAATGTCTGACAGCTTCCCTGCTCAGACATCTCCACTGCGCCTGTTCCTCGGAGCACTATGGCGTCATCGCGCAGGCGCAGTGGAGATGTCTCAGCAAGGAAGCTGTCAGACATTCACTGCGCATGCGCGGAATACAGGCGCTCACAAGGAGGATCGCATTCAGGAGGAGATGCGAGGGCTGGAGGGACGCTCTGGGCGGCGGCAGTTTCTGAAGGTAGACGGAGCCTCTAGGTGCTAATGACGCCCCCATAGCACCTAGAGGCTCATTAGCATATTAATAAAAGTTCTTTTTTTTATCAAAACGGCTGCCCCAAAAGCAATTATATTAGGATGGTTGGGCAGAGCAGACACTAGCGGATCGCTAGTGTCTGACAGCTAAATATGTGACACCGAAGTGGTAGAAACCCTTTAATGATATAATGTTAAAAGCCAGTAACCCCTTATAGCAAAAAAAGAAAAGAAAAAATATTCAAAAGAAAATGAAAACCTCAGAAGAATATTCCACTTTTTGATGGTTGCAGAGAGGTAGGCTAACAGTTGATAGGCCTAAAAGGGGGGCAATATCCCTGATGCTGGCCCTATTACTGTTGCCCTGCCTGCAAACGGAATAACCTCTTATTTATTGATTTATTGCTTCTGTGCTTTGGTGATAATCTTTGGTGATGGAGAGCTTTTGAGTTTGGTATGTCCCCTGAAGAGCCTGTTACCAACTAGGCGAAACGTGTTGGGACTAAAAGGACACTGTGTACGGACACTTTTTTTTTCTATCTCACTGTACTATTATTTTTTATTTTTTCACATACTTGATTGGGTGGTTCTTGTCACCTCACCTGGGACATAGTATTTGTTTGTTATTTTTGGCATTTAGATTAGTCTAGGTCCTAATCTAGGGTCCCTATTCCACATTGTTGGTATTTCTTCCCCGTGTCAGGGTCATCCAAGGGCTATTAGGAGGCACGAGACACGGGATCGCCCCTATCGGCACGGCTATTCCGTTTGCAGGCAGGGCAACAGTAATAGGGCCAGCATCAGGGATATTGCCCCCCTTTTTGGCCTATCAACTGTTAGCCTACCTCTCTGCAACCATCAAAAAGTGGAATATTCTTCTAAAGGTTTTGATTTTCTTTTGAATATTTTTCTTTTCTTTTTTTGCTATAAGGGGTTACTGGCTTTTAACATTATATAATTAAAGGTTATGTTTTAGAATTGGTGGTGCTTCTGTGAATCCAATCTTAATTACCCCATTCTACTATAGTCCCTTGAACAGGGTTATGTTCATACTGTGAGTCCTCCATTTATCATGTAGAGAAAGTTATTCCAAGCCACTTACTAATGTATTGTTATTATCCATATTGCTTCCTTTGCTGGCTGGATTCATTTTTCCATCACATTATACACTGTTCATTTCCATGGTTACAGACCACCGACCACCCTGCAATCCATCAGTGGCAGGGCCGGTGCTAATATAAGGCAGACCAAGCGGCTGCCTTAGCGAACAGAGACGGGGGGGAATTAAACTTTTTTTTAAAAATACCCTGTATTTTTCGCCCCTGGGTCTTATGGGGCGAATACTAATGAAGCGCTTCCATTTTAGAAGCACTTCATTCGTACCGGAGGACCGGGAATCGGTGAAGGATCTGTACTCACCGCTTCCTGGTCCTCTGCTCGGCTGTCTGCTGTAAAGGGCTGCGCACCATATGACCTCAGTGTGCACAGCCTTCACAGCTGACAGTCGAGAACCAGGAAGAAGAGAGAGCGAGCGCTGGTGGTAAGGAGTGGCGGTGTCCAGAAGCAGGAGAGGTAAGTTATTTTATTTTATTTGCGCTGATGGCTGACATGGGGGGCATGATTGATAGCAGGCATGATGGCTGACATGGGGGCATGATGGCTGACATGGGGGCATGATGGCTGACATGGGGGGCTGATGCCTGACATGGGGGTCTGATCTGAGGCATTGGGGGTCTGATCTGAGGTCTGATTAACATTGGGGGTCTGATTGCTGGTCTGGACCTGAGGTGCAATGAAAAATATTTTTTTCTTATTATCCTCCTCTAAAACCTAGGTGCGCCGGGCGAAACATACGGTCCTCAAACCAGCGATTGTCTGAAGCAGAGAGAAGATACCAGGACCACACAGAGGAGAATCCAGCTGCTGCAGATGGGACCAGGGCCAGGTGAACTGCGAGGAGGAGGGGGCGCCAAAATGTAGCTTCGCTTGTGTTGGCAAAAATCCTTGCACTGGTCCTGATCAGTGGTGGTCGTGCTTGCACACTATAGGAAAAAGCATCAGCCTCTCTGGTCGCTGGGACCATGGGGGTGCACATAGGCTGCTGCTTTTTCCTATATTGTGCAAGCACGACCACCACTGATGGATTGCAGGGTGGTCTGAAACCATGCAAATGAGCAGTGTATAATGTGATAGAAAAATGAATCCAGCCAGCAAAGGAAGCAATATGGATAATAGCAATATATTAGTAAGTGGCTTGTAATAACTTTCTCTACATGATAAATGAAAATTACTGAAGTGAGACAACCCCTTTAACCCCTTCTACCCCGGGCCAGTTTTCGCCCATCTGCACAGGCCATTTTTTGCAAATGACATGTGTCACTTTATGTGGTAATGGCTTTGGAACACTTTTATTTATCCAAGCCATTTTGAGATTGTTTTCTCATGACACGTTGTACTTCATGATCATAAATTCATAAATTTGAGTCAATATATTTCACCTTTATGTATGAAAAAATCCCAAATTTACCAAAAATGTAGAAAAATTCGCAATTTTCTAAATTTCTATTTCTCTGCTTTTAAAACAGAAAGTGATACCTCATAAAATATTTATTAATTAACATTCCCCATATGTCTAATTTATGTTGGCATCATTTTGTAAATGTCATTTTATTTTTTTAGGACGTTAGAAGGCTTAGAATTTTAGAAGCAATTCTTAAAATTTTTAAGAAAATTTCCAAAACACACTTTTTAAGGACCAGTTCAGGTCTGAAGTCACTTTGTGTGGCTTACATAGTGGAAACCCCCCGTAAATGACTCCATTGTAGAAACTACACCCCTCAAGTTACTAAAAACGGATTTTACAAACTTTGTTAACCCTTTAGGTGTTCCACAAGAATTAAAAATGGAGATCAAATCTCGAAATTTCACGTTTTTGGCAGATTTTCCATTTTAGTCCATTTTTTTCTTTAACACATCGAGGGTTAACAGCCAGACAAAACTCAATATTTATTACCCTGATTCTGCGGTTTACAGAAACACCCCACATGTGATCGTAAACTGATGTAAGGGCACACGGCAGGGTGCAGAAGAAAAGGAGCACCATATGGTTTTTGGAAGTCAGGTTTTGCTGGCTTGGTTTTTAGGTGCCATGTCCCATTTGAAGCCCCCCAGATGCACCCTTACAGTAGAAACTCCCAAAAAGTGACCCCATTTTGGAAACTAGGGGATAAGGTGCCAGTTTTATTGGTACTATTTTGGGGTACATATGATTTTTAATTGCTCTAAATTAAGTTTTTTGTGAGGCAACGTAATCAAAAAATGTCTGTTTTGGCACCGTTTTTTTTATTTTTTACAACATTCATCTGACAGGGTAGATCATGTGCTATTTTTATAGAGCAGGTTAATACGGACGCAATGATATCAAATATGTCTACTTTCTTTGTTTGTTTCAGTTTTACACAATAAAGCGTTTTTGAAAAATAAATTACGTTTTTTTGTCTCCATTTTCTGAACGTCTTATTTTTTTACTGTTTTTTTTAGATTGACTGCATAGATTTCCCTGCGAACATCTGCGAATTTCAGTGTGGATTGTCCGCACATAAACCCTGAATGTGTGCATTTATCCTTAAGCTGGGTTTATACATAGTATTTAAAGAGCTTTTGGAGTTATTTTTTAACTTATTCCATTCTTCTTCTTTGAGAAGGCAGCAGTGCTCCAGGAGCACCACGGCCTCCTCTTTTTCCCTCAGGCGCATTAACATCACAACTAGTATCGTTGGCCTGGGCGCAGCTAAGCTCCATTCCAGTGAAAGTGGCGTAGCTGCACCCAGGCCAGTGATACTAGTTATGGGCCTGCAGTAAACAGTGAGAAGGCCGCGGCTCTCCTGGAGCATTCCCTTGCTTTGATGCTCCCCTTTGTCATGGTGCATTGCATTGCGCTAGCCTGTGTGTGTTTGAGCTGGTGATGCACTGAGCTTCACATCACTATGCTAGTCGGATGGAAAATAAAAAAGGAAAATAGCTGCTTTGCCCCTGATATCCCTAAGCCACGCCCCCGTTGCCAGGAAAGAAAAAAAAAAGAACTGAAAGACCACTGGATGAGCTGCAAGTGGTCTGGGAGTGCTTCTCTCACCCTTAGCCAGCCAGAGTGACATGTCCTTCGACCATAGTGACTGGGGGTGAGAGAAGCCTCAGTCAGTCAGTAGCTGTAGTGCACACTCGGGTCTTCAAGGAAAGCCACTAGGACCCTTCAGCCTCCACTTTACCGGCTACTGACCCAGTGGCACCCATTCCCCAGAAGCAACAGGAAAGCAAGAAGCCCAGCCCCGGCTCCCCACCCCTGGAGCCATGGATGAGGAAGACCGTCGTCCTGAAGCTGAAGGAAGTGGACGGGAGAGTGCCGGAGATGAGTGTAATGCCGCCGACGCGACGGCCTTTTCTTCGTCTGCCGCGGTCCTTGCGTTCCACCGTGGAACGCGGAAGACGCGCGAGCTCCAGGTTGTGACGCGGCGGCTGCGTTCCACGGTGGAACGCGGAAGTCATCCGGACCAATCAGAGGGTCCTATTGCACTTCCTGGTTCTATTTAAAGGGGCTGGTGAGGCGGCATGGCGTGCTGTGATTGTAGTCAGTACGCCTGCTGCCTCACCACCTGTGTATGGGACATCAAGAAACCGAACCTTGCACGTCTCCTTCACTGTCATCTGGGAGACGGATCCGCACCGCAACCGGACCCGCTCCAGCTACCCCGCTGACATCTGGGAGACGGATCCGCACCGCAACCGGACCCGCTCCAGTTACCCCGCTGCCATCCGGAAGACGGATCCGCTTAGTAACCGGACCCTTCTCATTTCCTCACTACCATCAGGAAGACGGATCCGCTCTGCCCTGAAACTACAGTCTCCATGGGAGTCTCCACCATCGCATAGCCGCTGCCAATCGCAAGTACCCTCTCTGTGAGAGAACACCTCTCCTTACTTACATACAGGCTGAGATAACTGTGTAAGTCTCTTGCTGAGTGGCCCCTGTTAACCCCGCGACAGCTACCGCATTCTAGTATTCTAACACCTACCCGCAGTCTATGAAGCAATAGTACTGCGCCGACCAGAGTTGTTTTCTCCTGATCACGTGATGGTAGAATCTCAAACTCACCGTTGAGGTTGTGAGTGACGCCTGAGATTCATATCTGATTGATCCTAATAAATCCGCAGTTGAGATCCACTGTTGAAAAATTGCAGGCGTGACAATGAGCCAGGATGTGTTTGGCAAGAAGATTGTCCTGGAACAAGGATTTGCAAAGCCAGAAGTGGTGAGCATCCACTCCTTCCTCACTAGGGATGTTCTATATTACTTTTGCCTCCGTGGCTATCTGCAAACGGTACTGGGAGATGGTGAAGGCTGCGAGACCGGACTCCCCTTTCAGGCGCTTTGTGTGCAGCTGCCCCATACAGAGGGAAGAGCGGAGAGTGATCTACTTTATGCGGAATCCACACATCCCAGGCAAAGACTTCGTCACCTTCCTGAAGCGATACTGCACCATGGTGAGGGATCCCACCCACATCTTGGACAGAAACGGCTTCTGGACCGACAAGTGGTCTGTCATCGTCCTCCTTAACAAAGACCCTTCAGACCCGGATGGCGTACAGCACCTGCCACAGTCATTCTCCTTGGGCAACTCTTCAGCCCTCATCTACTACCCCAATATGCCGCAGATCTGCAGGAAATGCAGCAAGAAGGGCCACCAGATGAAGGACTGCAAGGAGGACGCCTGCAGGATTTGTCATGTGGCAGGACATGACTTCAAGGACTGCCCCAAGAAGACGGTATGAAATCTGTGCGGTCTGGCCTCCCATGTCTACAAGTACTGTCCGAAGAGGGAACGCACCTGGGCAGCCATTGCAGTCAGAGCTCCGGACAGCGGGAACCCCACCCCAGCCTCAACTCCGGCCGTGACCAAACCCAAGGCGAAACCACCTAGGAAGGAGGGTAAGCAGACATCTGCCCCTGGTCACGCTCCCGTGACCTCCCTTTCACGCCCAATCCCCTCTCTCCCCATCACCACCACCATTAAGGCAGTCCAAATCCATTTGCCCATCGTCACCTCAGTGGCACCTCCTCGCGCCCACAGCCCACCCCGCCCCATTGTCACCACTGCAGCAGCACTAACTGCTCCTCCAGCTGCTGCAGTCTCCTACGATGAGGAATATCCTGCTCTCTAGTCCCCAGATGTCAAGCAAAGAAAGGGGAAAAGAAAGGAGAGGGACAGCCAAGTCGCTGACCACTCCAAGAAAAAGATGATCGAGGAGGTGGAAGATCCCCTGCCCCACAAAGAAGAAGAAATGGAGCAGCAGATGGAGGAACAGGCGGTCGCCAACGGGGCCCCTGGGCAGCAGGGCCCCCAGACTTTTTTCTATTAATGTTAGGAGCATTAGGGATGGGTCCAGGTGTGAGATGGTACTAACCTTTCTTGCTTCCCAGGTTGCCAACGTGTACATGTTGCAGGAGTGTGCTTTTCCCCCCTCTAGGTCTCACAACCATCTGGCCAGGCGGTGGTCCCATGGCCCATCCTACTCGTTCGGTGGTGGCGACTGTAAGTCAGCTGGGGTGGCCATCCTCCTCAGGGGAAGCGCTTTTACACTTGACTCTGTCCAGGAGCTTGTCTGCGGCAGGCTACTTGTCGTAGACTGTTCCTGGGCTGGAGAGCTGGTTAGGCTCATCAGTGTATGCTTCCCCCTACAAGGGTGAGCGACTGCAGCTCGCCACCACTAGGGCCGTGGTGATGGCCAGGAACTTCAACTGCCTGATCAAGGAGGATGGACGCAGCTCCGGCACTTCAAGCAAGTTAGATGTCACTTCTAAACTTATTGAGATGGTGACCAAAGCGTCCTTGCAGGACGTTGTGGGCTCCATGGGGAAAGGCTACATTAATTATATGTGGAGACAACCCGATGGCTCACTACGTTCCCAGACTTTGTGTTTACCTCTCAGGCAGTCAGGCGGTGTATGCACTCTATGATCCCTTACTTCTTCTCTGATCACAGAGCCATTCAGGTCCAGTGCATCCTTGGTAATGGGTTCCCCCCCGACCCTGGATCCTGGAAACTGAACTGCACTCTGTTAAATTGGTAGGACGTGCTTGCGGAGCTTAGAGAGTTCTACATAGCTTGGCGAATGACAAATGCTTGTTTGAATGGACTAGTGACTGGTGGGAGTATGTTAAATTCCAGTTTCGTTGTCTCTTTCAGGCCAAACAACAACAGGCGTGTGAGAAGAAGAGGGCCTTTAGAGAGCTGCAGCATGAGCTGCGGTCCCTGCAAGACCTTCACCAGTGCGGCTGGAGCGTTAGAGAGGAGCTGGAGGAGACCAAAAGGAGCCTGAAAAGGCACTTTGAGGAGGAATCCAAGCTAATCATCTTCCGCTCCAAAGTGGAGAACCTGGAGAAGGGTGAGAAGTGTAACTCGTTCTTTTTCCAGGAAACTCCACGCCGGCCACATTCCCCTGAATGAAGTTCAAGACAAGGATGGCAACATACGATCAGGGATGGAAGAAGTGATGGGAGTCGTCACAGACTACTACATCGACCTTTATTCCCTGAAGAACACCGACCCGAAGGCCACCAATAAATTCCTGTCAGGTATCACTTACCATCTTGACCCTGCAGGTGCGGCGGCAATGGATGACCCTCTGATGGTGGGGAGGTGCTCTCTGCCACTAGATCCTTTAGGTCCGGCCGGACCCCGGGTAGTGATGGTCTCACAGCGGAGCTCTATAGCGCTGGGGGATCTGATCTGTCCGGACTTGCTGGAACTCTATGAGAAGATGGTGGTGGAGGGTAGAATGCCCCCATAGTTGAGGGAAGGAATGATCACAATCTTGTATGAGCGGAAGGGGGAGAGATGTGACCTTAACTCCTTAAGGACCGAGCTCATTTTCACCTTAAGGACCAGGCCATTTTTTGCAAATCTGACCAGTGTCACTTTATGTGGTAATAACTTTAAAACGCTTTGACTTATCCAGGCCATTCTGAGAATGTTTTTTCGTCACATATTGTACTTTATGACACTGGTAACATGGAGTAAAAAAAAAAATATGTATTTATAAATTTCTCTACTTCTATAATACATAGTAATACCTCCAAAAATAGTTATTACTTTACATTCCCCATATGTCTTTTTCATGTTAGGATCATTTTGGGAATGACATTTTATTTTTGGGGGACGTTACAAGTCTTAGAAGTTTAGAAGTAAATCTTGAAAATTCTCAGATATTTTCAAAAAACAACTTTTTAAGGACCAGTTCAGGTCTGAAGTCACTTTGAGAGGTTTACATAATAGAAACCACCCAAAAATGACCACATTCTAGAAACTACACCCCTCAAGGTATTCAAAACTGATTTTACAAACGTTGTTAACCCTTTAGGTGTTCCACAAGAATTAATGTAAAATAGAGATGCGATTTCAAAATTTCACTTTTTTGGCAGATTTTCCATTTTAATATTTTTTTCCAGTTACAAAGAAAGCGTTAACAGCCAAACAAAACTCAATATTCATGGCCCTGATTCTGTAGTTTACAGAAACACCCCATATGTGGTCGTAAACTGCTGTACGGGCACACGGTAGGGTGCAGAAGGAAAGGATTGTCATACCGTTTTTGGAAGGCAGATTTTGCTGGACTGTTTTTTTTTTTTTTTTATACCATGTCCCATTTAAAGCCCCCCTGTTGCACCCCTAGAGTAGAAACTCCATAAAAGTGACCCCATCTAAGAAACTACACCCCTCAAGGTATTCAAAATTGATTTTACAAACGTCTTTAACCCTTTAGGTGTTCCACAAGAATTAATGGAAGATAGAGATACAATTTCAAAATTTCACTTTTTGGCAGATTTTCCATTTTAATATAAGCAAGGGTTAACAGCCAAACAAAACTCAATATTTATGGCCCTGATTTTGTAGTTTACAAAAACAACCCATATAAGAAACTAAACCCTTCAAGGTATTCAAGACTGATTTTACAAACGTTGTTAACCCTTTAGGTGTTCCACAAGAATTAATAGAAAATAGAGATACAATTTAAAAATTTCACTTTTTTGGCAGATTTTCCATTTTTATATATTTTTTTCAGTTACAAAGCAAGGGTTAACAGCCAAACAAAACTCAATATTTATGGCCCTGATTCAGTAGTTTACAGAAACACCCCATATGTGGTTGGAAACTGCTGTACGGACAGAAGGAAAGGAATGCCATACGGTTTTTGGAAGGCAGATTTTGCTGGACTGTTTTTTTTACACCATGTCCCATTTGAAGCCCCCCTGATACACCCTTAGAGTAGAAACTCCAAAAAAGTGACCCCATTTTAGAGACTACGGGATAGGGTGGAAGTTTTGTTGGTACTAGTTTAGGGTACATATGATTTTTGGTTGCTCTATATTACACTTTTTGTGAGGCAAGGTAACAAGAAATAGCTGTTTTGGCACTTTTTTGTGTTATTTACAACATTCATCTGACAGGTTATATAAAGTGGCATTTCCATAGAGCAGGTTTTCACGGACGCGGCGATACCTAATATGTATACAATTTTATTTATTTATGTAAGCTTTACACAATGATTTCATTTTGAAAATCATGTTTTAGTGTCTCCATAGTCTGAGAGCCATAGTTTTTTCAGATTTTTGGCGATTTTCTTAGATAGGATCTCATTTTTTTCAGGATGAGATGATGGTTTGATTGGCACTATTTTGGGGTGCATATGACTTTTTGATCGCTTGCTATTACACTTTTTGTGATGTAAGATGACCAAAAATAGCTTTTTTTACACAGTTTTTATTTTTGTATTTTTTACGGTGTTCACCGAGGGGTTAGGTCATGTGATATTTTTATAGAGCAGGTTATTACGGATGCGGCGATACCTAATATGTATACATTTTTTTTAATTTATGTAAGTTTTACACAATAATTTCATTTTTGAAACAAAAAAATATCATGTTTTAGTGTCTCCATAGTCTGAGAGCCATAGTTTTTTCTGTTTTTGGGCAATTATCTTGGGTAGGGTATGATTTTTGCAGAATGAGATGCCGGTTTGATTGGCACTATTTTGGGGTGCGTATGACTTTGATCACTTGCTATTACACTTTTTGTGATGTAAGGTGACAAAAATTGGCTTTTTTTTACACTTTTTTTTTACGGTGGTCACTTGAGTGGTTAGTTCATGTGATATTTTTATAGAGCAGGTTATTGCAGACGCGGCGATACCTAATATGTATAATTTTTTTATGTAAGTTTTACACAATAATATTTTTGAAACAAAAAAAAATCATGTTTTAGTGTCTCCATAGTCTGAGAGCCATAGTTTTTTAAGTTTTTTGGGCGATTATCTTAGGTAGGGTCTAATTTTTTTTTGTGGGATGAGATGACGGTTTGATTGGCACTATTTTGGGGTGCATATGACTTTTTAATCTCTTGCTATTACACTTTTTGTGATGTAAGATGACAAAAAATTGCTTTTTTTTTACACCATTTTTATTTTAATTTTTTACGGTGTTTACCTGAGGGCTTAGGTCATGTGATATGTTTATAGAGCCGGTCGATACGGACGTGGCGATACTTAATATGTCAATACTTTATTTGGGAAAAATTACATTTTTATTTATTTTTACTTGAAACTTTAGATTATTTGGGGGTAAAAATTTTATTTTTTCAACTTTCTTTTTACTTAATTTTTGTCCCACTTTGGGATTTCAACTTTTTGGGGTCTAATCCCTTTTACAATGCATTCCAATGCTTCTGTATTGGAATGCATTAGCTGTATGAGTAATACTGTGTGTTGCGGCAATCGCCGTCATTTAGCCAAGGTGCCTGCTCAATGATTTGAGCAGGCACCTTGTTCCGATCACGCCCTGTGTCCTTAAGTACCGGGACATCAGGGATTATCTGTACGCCCTGTGTCCGTAACAGGTTAAAAACTGGCAACCCATCTGTCTCCTGAACGTGGACTACAAGACCCTCGCCAAGGTGCTAGTCAACCGGCTGAAGGTTGTCATCGGCAGAATCGTCCACCCGGATAAGACCTGCGGCATTCCTGGCCGCAGGATTGCAGACAGCCTCGTTCTCATGAGAGACACGGTACAATACATCATAGACCGCGATGTACACGTGGCCCTGGTCAGCCTTGATCAGGAGAAGGCCTTTGTCCGAGTGTCTCATGAATTCATGGACAAGGCTTTGCGCAAGCTGGGTCTATGCAGGAGGTTCTGCTTGTTTGTTAACCTGATGTACCTTGATATTTGCAGCACGGTCCTGGTGAACGGCTGGAAGACTGACCCCTTCCTGATGCTCTCTGGGGTCATAGAACTCTTCGCGGAGTCTATCCGGTAGAATAGAAAGATAAGAGGGATCACCGCACCAGGACCAGGACACTATGAGGTCAAGTGCTCGCTGCACATGGACGACGTGACCGTCTTCTGTGCTGATCGGCAATCAGTGAATGCACTCGTCCAGACCTGTGGGGAGTTCGGACCAGCTTCAGGGCCCAAAGTCAACTGCAGGAAGTCGGACGCCATGCTCTTCGGGGACTGGCAACTGTCTTTTTCTGCCCTCTTCCCATTAATATCAAATCGGACTTCATCAAGATCCTGGGAGTATGGTTCGGAAAGGAAGGCACAGCCCCCTCAAGTCTTGGGAAGAACGCTTGGCCAAAGTCAACCAGAGAATCGGACTGTGGAGCCTCAGACAACCCATTATTGAGGGCAAAGCACTCATCCTGCATAACGAAGTTCTGCCTGTGCTACAGTACACCGCACAGGCATGTCCCCTCTCGCCACCGTTTCCAGGGCCATCACCAGGATAGTGTTTCGCTTCGTTTGGGGATCCAAGATGGACAGAGTGAAGCAAGCCATCATGTACAAAGAGCCCCGCTAGAGCGGAAAAGGCATTCCGGACCTGACCAATTTACTGCGGATCGCATTTGTTTGTGACAGTGTTCTAAGAACTGTCAATAGCTCTGCGGGCAAGGCTATGTCTCACATCTTCCTCCTGCCCCTCTGGATGAGTCTGGGCTGGACAAGTGGGACAACTCTATCCCTTACAACTGGCATGCTCCCTGGTATTACGGAGATGTCGTCAAGTTTGTGAGGGAACACCAACTGGAGGGCCTCAAGCCCGACTTGTGGAAATCAAAGACTATCCACAAGCTCATCAGAGCAAAGGATGCGGTGGAGTCAATTCCAGGGATCCATGACGACACCATACAGACCGTTTGGACTAATGTGTCGTCAGACAGGTTAACCAACGGGCATGGATGTCAATACAGGAAGGACTGCCAATTCGATCATTCATGCACTCCCGCAACCTGTGCAAAACCCGGTACTGCCCTAGGTGCCCTTTCATGGAGGAAACATCGTACCACCTGTTTATTGACTGCGCCTTTGCGCAGGGCCTTTTGGATGCCCTGGAACATGAACTCAAAGTTTCTGCGACCAGGAACAGCCTGCAACACACTTCGGTGTTGTATGGACTATTTCCTGGGATTTATACTGTTGAGGCTATTCAGGAGGCCTGGCGCCTTATGAACTATTTTAAGGACGCTATATGGCTAGCCAGGAACCGGCTTACGCTCAGGAGGGAGAACATGTCCGTCCTGGACTGCCGCAGGCTTATCCACAGTCTGCTGCGAGATTACAACATCTTGGACGTCGACGACGAAGAAGAGGACTAAACCCTTCTCCTTCCCCCTCTCCCACCGTTTGTTTCTGTCTTCTCAATACAGCTTCGGGCATGTGATTTCCCCTCCTCTCATCACTGTCTAAATGCTTTGTTGAAAGGTTTTGTGATTGAATAGGTATGCTAGTGTAGCATGCATTGTGATGCATAGTGTAGGTTAGCCTGTGCTTTACATAACAATGCCATTCTCGCAAAGAAGATTGTAAGTAATTAATTAAGTGCTGCCTCGTGGCCTGTGCTGCATCACAGAATTAAAGTATGAATGTATGACAAATGATTGTAATAAAGGTGTTTTCAATAAAATAAATGGGTCTCCATAAGTGCAATGCGTGGAACGTGGAACCACAGAAAAGGAGGACACCCAAGCATCTATCCAGGCCCTGTGCCAGATGGAGGACAGGGAGTCAGGAAACAGGAATGTTTAGCCTATAGCCACTGGCCACCCTATTCAAAACTGGTATAAAAAAAAAAGCCTTAGTTGCCCATAGCAACCAATCAGATTCCACCTTTCATTTAGAGCTCTTTTGGAAAATGAAAAGTGTAATCTGATTAGTTGCTAAGTAGAGTTGAGCGAACACCTGGATGTTCGGGTTCGAGAAGTTCGGCCGAACATCCCGGAAATGTTCGGGTTCGGGATCCGAACCCGATCCGAACTTCGTCCCGAACCCGAACCCCATTGAAGTCAATGGGGACCCGAACTTTTCGGCACTAAAAAGGCTGTAAAACAGCCCAGGAAAGAGCTAGAGGGCTGCAAAAGGCAGCAACATGTAGGTAAATCCCCTGCAAACAAATGTGGATAGGGAAATGAATTAAAATAAAAATTAAATAAATAAAAATTAACCAAAATCAATTGGAGAGAGGTTCCATAGCAGAGAATCTGGCTTCCCGTCACCCACCACTGGAACAGTCCATTCTCAGATATTTAGGCCCCGGCACCCAGGCAGAGGAGAGAGGTCCCGTAACAGAGAA
This sequence comes from Bufo gargarizans, assembly GCF_014858855.1. Lineage (NCBI taxonomy): Eukaryota > Metazoa > Chordata > Amphibia > Anura > Bufonidae > Bufo > Bufo gargarizans. The sequence continues at coordinate 163,048,482 of NC_058088.1, read as the reverse complement.
TCTGTCTTCATGTCAGCAGAGAATTAGTCTGCATGTCATAGCAGAGAATGAGGCTTCACGTCAGCCACCACTGCAACAGTCCATTGGCATATATTTAGGCCCAGCACCCAGGCAGAGGAGGGAGGTCCCGTAACAGAGAATCTGTCTTCATGTCAGCAGAGAATTAGTCTGCATGTCATAGCAGAGAATGAGGCTTCACGTCAGCCACCACTGCAACAGTCCATTGGCATATATTTAGGCCCAGCACACACACAGGCAGAGGAGAGAGGTCCCGTAACAGAGAATCTGGCTTCATGTCAGCAGAGAATCAGTCTGCATGTCATAGCAGAGAATGAGGCTTCACGTCAGCCACCACTGCAACAGTCCATTGGCATATATTTAGGCCCAGCACACACACAGGCAGAGGAGAGAGGTCCCGTAACAGAGAATCTGGCTTCATGTCAGCAGAGAATCAGTCTGCATGTCATAGCAGAGAATGAGGCTTCACGTCAGCCACCACTGCAACAGTCCATTGGCATATATTTAGGCCCAGCACCCAGGCAGAGGAGGGAGGTCCCGTAACAGAGAATCTGTCTTCATGTCAGCAGAGAATTAGTCTGCATGTCATAGCAGAGAATGAGGCTTCACGTCAGCCACCACTGCAACAGTCCATTGGCATATATTTAGGCCCAGCACACACACAGGCAGAGGAGAGAGGTCCCGTAACAGAGAATCTGGCTTCATGTCAGCAGAGAATCAGTCTGCATGTCATAGCAGAGAATGAGGCTTCACGTCAGCCACCACTGCAACAGTCCATTGGCATATATTTAGGCCCAGCACACACACAGGCAGAGGAGAGAGGTCCCGTAACAGAGAATCTGGCTTCATGTCAGCAGAGAATCAGTCTGCATGTCATAGCAGAGAATGAGGCTTCACGTCAGCCACCACTGCAACAGTCCATTGGCATATATTTAGGCCCAGCACCCAGGCAGAGGAGGGAGGTCCCGTAACAGAGAATCTGTCTTCATGTCAGCAGAGAATTAGTCTGCATGTCATAGCAGAGAATGAGGCTTCACGTCAGCCACCACTGCAACAGTCCATTGGCATATATTTAGGCCCAGCACCCAGGCAGAGGAGGGAGGTCCCGTAACAGAGAATCTGTCTTCATGTCAGCAGAGAATTAGTCTGCATGTCATAGCAGAGAATGAGGCTTCACGTCAGCCACCACTGGAACAGTCCATTCTCAGATATTTAGGCCCCGGCACCCAGGCAGAGGAGAGAGGTCCCGTAACAGAGAATCTGTCTTCATGTCAGCAGAGAATTAGTCTGCATGTCATAGCAGAGAATGAGGCTTCACGTCAGCCACCACTGCAACAGTCCATTGGCATATATTTAGGCCCAGCACCCAGGCAGAGGAGAGAGGTCCCGTAACAGACAATCTGGCTTCATGTCAGCAGAGAATCAGTCTTCATATCATAGCAGAGAATCAGGCTTCACGTCACCCACCACTGTAAGAGTCAATTTTCATAAATTTAGGCCCAGAACCCAGGCAGAGGAGAAAGGTCCCGTAACAGACAATCTGGCTTCATGTCAGCAGAGAATCAGTCTTCATATCATAGCAGAGAATCAGGCTTCACGTCACCCACCACTGTAAGAGTCAATTTTCATAAATTTAGGCCCAGAACCCAGGCAGAGGAGAAAGGTCCCGTAACAGACAATCTGGCTTCATGTCAGCAGAGAATCAGTCTTCATATCATAGCAGAGAATCAGGCTTCACGTCACCCACCACTGTAAGAGTCCATTTTCATAAATTTAGGCCCAGCACACAGGCAGAGGAGAGAGGTCCCGTAACAGAGGATCTGGCTTCATGTCAGCAGAGAATCAGTCTGCATGTCATAGCAGAGAATCAGGCTTCACATCACCCAACATTGGAACAGTCCATTGGCATATATTTAGGCCCCGGCACCCAGACAGAGGAGAGGTTCATTCAACTTTGGGTAGCCTCGCAATATAATGGTAAAATGAAAATAAAAATAGGATTGAATGAGGAAGTGCCCTGGAGTCCAATAATATATGGTTAAGGGGAGGTAGTTAATGTCTAATCTGGACAAGGGACGGACAGATCCTGTGGGATCCATGCCTGGTTCATTTTTATGAACGTCAGCTTGTCCACATTGGCTGTAGACAGGCGGCTGCGTTTGAGGCCTAGTATTTAGGCGCTGGGTGACCGGTATGGATTTAGTGACAGAATTAGACTTGGAAATGCACAGAAGCGTGTGTGTGTGAAGTTATTCTGAATGACCCAATGTGCACCTTGAATATTATATACCCTTTTAGGGATAGATTTCAAATAGCTCTGATATAGCAGAAACCACTAAATTATGAAATTGCTAAATTGGGAATTGTACTTCAACCCAGAACAAAAAATGTGCTTTGACGGACACTAAATATCTTGCCCAGCAACAACAGTACAGCGGTGGGTAACGAGAGATTTAGAGGGAATTAAATTTGAGGCCTAGTATTTAGGCGCTGGGTCACCGGTATGGATTTAGTGACAGAATTAGACTTGGAAATACACAGTAGCGGGTGTGTGTGAAGTTATTCTGAATGACCCTATGTGCACCTTCAATATTATATACCCTTTTAGGGATAGATTTCAAATAGCTCTGATATAGCAGAAACCACTAAATTATGAAATTGCTAAATTGGGAATTGTACTTCAACCCAGAACAAAAAATGTGCTTTGACGGACACTAAATATCTTGCCCAGCAACAACAGTACAGCGGTGGGTAACGAGAGATTTAGAGGGAATTAAATTTGAGGCCTAGTATTTAGGCGCTGGGTCACCGGTATGGATTTAGTGACAGAATTAGACTTGGAAATGCACAGAAGCGTGTGTGTGAAGTTATTCTGAATGACCCAATGTGCACCTTCAATATTATATACCCTTTTTGGGATAGATTTCAAATAGCTCTGATATAGCAGGAACCACTAAATTATGAAATTGCTAAATTGGGAATTGTACTTCAACCCAGAACAAAAAATGTGCTTTGACGGGCACTAAATAACTTTCCCAGCTACAACAGGACAACGGTAACGAGAGATTTAGAGGGATTTAAATTTGAGGCCTAGTATTTAGGCGCTGGGTGACAGGTATGGGTTTAGTGACAGAATTAGACTTGGAAATACACAGTAGCGGGTGTGTGTGAAGTTATTCTGAATGACCCTATGTGCACCTTCAATATTATATACCCTTTTAGGGATAGATTTCAAATAGCTCTGATATAGCAGAAACCACTAAATTATGAAATTGCTAAATTGGGAATTGTACTTCAACCCAGAACAAAAAATGTGCTTTGACGGACACTAAATATCTTGCCCAGCAACAACAGTACACCGGTGGGTAACGAGAGATTTAGAGGGAATTAAATTTGAGGCCTAGTATTTAGGCGCTGGGTCACCGGTATGGATTTAGTGACAGAATTAGACTTGGAAATACACAGTAGCGGGTGTGTGTGAAGTTATTCTGAATGACCCTATGTGCACCTTCAATATTATATACCCTTTTAGGGATAGATTTCAAATAGCTCTGATATAGCAGAAACCACTAAATTATGAAATTGCTAAATTGGGAATTGTACTTCAACCCAGAACAAAAAATGTGCTTTGACGGACACTAAATATCTTGCCCAGCAACAACAGTACAGCGGTGGGTAACGAGAGATTTAGAGGGAATTAAATTTGAGGCCTAGTATTTAGGCGCTGGGTCACCGGTATGGATTTAGTGACAGAATTAGACTTGGAAATGCACAGAAGCGTGTGTGTGAAGTTATTCTGAATGACCCTATGTGCACCTTCAATATTATATACCCTTTTTGGGATAGATTTCAAATAGCTCTGATATAGCAGGAACCACTAAATTATGAAATTGCTAAATTGGGAATTGTACTTCAACCCAGAACAAAAAATGTGCTTTGACGGGCACTAAATAACTTTCCCAGCTACAACAGGACAACGGTAACGAGAGATTTAGAGGGATTTAAATTTGAGGCCTAGTATTTAGGCGCTGGGTGACAGGTATGGGTTTAGTGACAGAATTAGACTTGGAAATACACAGTAGCGGGTGTGTGTGAAGTTATTCTGAATGACCCTATGTGCACCTTCAATATTATATACCCTTTTTGGGATAGATTTCAAATAGCTCTGATATAGCAGAAACCACTAAATTATGAAATTGCTAAATTGGGAATTGTACTTCAACCCAGAACAAAAAATGTGCTTTGACGGACACTAAATATCTTGCCCAGCAACAACAGTACAGCGGTGGGTAACGAGAGATTTAGAGGGAATTAAATTTGAGGCCTAGTATTTAGGCGCTGGGTCACCGGTATGGATTTAGTGACAGAATTAGACTTGGAAATACACAGTAGCGGGTGTGTGTGAAGTTACTCTGAATGACCCTATGTGCACCTTCAATATTATATACCCTTTTTGGGATAGATTTCAAAGAGCTCTGATATAGCAGGAACCACTAAATTATGAAATTGCTAAATTGGGAATTGTATTTCAACCCAGAACAAGAAATGTGCTTGAACGGACACTAAATAACTCGCCCAGCTACAGCACTAGGGACAGATTTAGCTGGATATAAATTTGAGGCCTAGTATTTAGGCGCTGGGTGACCGGTATGGATTTAGTGACAGAATTAGACTGGGATATGGCCAAAAAATGAACAGACTATTGCTGGTTAAATGCACTTGGTGTGACAGCTTCACCCTGATGTAGGCTTTAGCCAAAAAACAACCACACCATTGAGGGTTAAATGCACTTGGTGACAGGCGCAGCTTGCCCCTGATTTTGTATATGGCCAAAAAATGAACAGACTATTGCTGGTTAAATGCACTTGGTGTGACAGCTTCACCCTGATGTAGGCTTTAGCCAAAAAACAACCACACCATTGAGGGTTAAATGCACTTGGTGACAGGCGCAGCTTGCCCCTGATTTTGTATATGGCCAAAAAATGAACAGACTATTGCTGGTTAAATGCACTTGGTGTGACAGCTTCACCCTGATGTAGGCTTTAGCCAAAAAACAACCACACCATTGAGGGTTAAATGCACTTGGTGACAGGCGCAGCTTGCCCCTGATTTTGTATATGGCCAAAAAATGAACAGACTATTGCTGGTTAAATGCACTTGGTGTCACAGCTTCACCCTGATGTAGGCTTTAGCCAAAAAACAACCACACCATTGAGGGTTAAATGCACTTGGTCGCAGCTTGTGCTGGCGCACCACAAGACACAAAATGGCCGCCGATCACCCCAGAAAAATGAGACTGACAAACGGTCTGTGCAGCCTAAAAACAGTGAGCAATTGAGGATCAGCAGCTCAATGATCCACAGCTGCAGATCGATCAGTTAATCAAGTCCTTTGGAGGAGTTAATCTGCCTAATCTCGCCCTACTGTCGCAGCCGCAACCTCTCCCTACGCTAATCAGAGCAGAGTGACGGGCGGCGCTATGTGACTCCAGCTTAAATAGAGGCTGGGTCACATGGTGCTCTGGCCAATCACAGCCATGCCAATAGTAGGCATGGCTGTGATGGCCTCTTGGGGCAAGTAGTATGACGCTTGTTGATTGGCTGCTTTGCAGCCTTTCAAAAAGCGCCAAGAAAGCGTCACAAAAGCGCGAAGAAAGCGACGAACACCGAACCCGAACCCGGACTTTTACGAAAATGTCCGGGTTCGGGTCCGTGTCACGGACACCCCAAAATTCGGTACGAACCCGAACTATACAGTTCGAGTTCGCTCATCCCTATTGCTAAGCCAACTAAGCCAGTTTTCCTTTACACCAGCTTTATATACACCAGCATAAATCCCCCCCCCCATAGACTGCATTGGTTCTGAAAACAGCTTTGTTGGAACCTTTAAAAAAATAACCACAGGATATGGGATAGCTATTAGATCTGTGGACGTCCTACCGCTGGAACACCCACAGATCATGAGAACTGGGACCCTATACCCCACTGTGCCCCCAGGAATAAACAGAGTCGCAGGTCAAGCACATGTACTGCCACTCTAGCTGCCACATCTATCTTTATGGGAGTCCTGGAGCTAGCCAAGTACACCACTTGACTATTTCAAGAACTCTCATAGAGATGAATGGAGTGGCAGGAGCAGCAGTGCACATCATTAGGAGAAATAAAATGGCTGCCGTCCTATTGGTACACACAAAACCTGTCCTAATCACACAGCAAGACAAGTTGAATACAGATGATAAGATCTTCAGCTGAATCTCTGTAGGAATGTTTATGAGGAGACATGAAGTACAGAGAGGAGGGACTGGACAGACTGTGGTAATGGAGACTGCATACAAGTGCTGTTGCTCATTACCTACACCCCCACTATCCTCTCTGTACTTTATGTCTCCTAATGAACTCTATTCCTACAGACATTCATCTGAAGATCATATTAAACTGTATTTAGGATCATAATCCCTGACAAGTAAGAGAGGAAGATGGCGCAGCTCTTTAACTTGTCCTCCTGTGTAATTAGGACAGGTTTTGTGTTGGCTAGTAGGATGGCAGACATTTTATTTTTCCTAATGATTGCTCCCCAGACAAAAACGAGCCGTTATAACTAATGAAAGGTATTTGGTAATAAATTTATAATGAAGTAATATTCAAGTATTTTCATTTTCTTAATTCCTGGAGAACCCCTTTAAAGTGACCCTGGAACAAAAACAAAAAGTGGACCCATGTTGTAGGCCGGTTCAAATTGACTGAAGGCAGGCTAACACAAGTAGGCAGGGCTAACAGAAGAGGGGCAGCAATACCATGTTGCTGCACAAGACTCCACCCCTGCAGAACCAAATACCACGGTGGAGCACAAAATGCTGCCTCAGCAGAATCAAATACCACAGTGTAGCACATAATACTGCTGCCCTTGCTGCAGTATTCAACTGTATCAACATCTTGAGGATGGCGATACAGTTGAATTCAGGAGGGCACCCGAAGCCACTGGCCCAGTGCATAAGTGCCTGATGCTCGTAGCATTAATTAATGCTGAAAGCGTCAGATTATGTATCCAACTGGCGGCAGTGAGGAGGGTTTAGGTGGTCTCCTGGGCATTGACCCACTGGGAAATTTCCTTGCAAGGTCTATGGCCACTCTGCTCCTGACCCAAGGGACTACTGGGTCCCCTGCTTATGATAGGTGGGAGTCCTCAACAGTTTTCTTAGAGGCAGCTACGCCTTCTATGACCAGGGGGCAGATTGGCCTTAGACCTTACAGGGAAATTTCCTGGTGGGCTGTAGCCCAGGTCACGGCCGGCCAGTGGAGTTTTTGGGGAAGTATTTTTGTGATGGACTGTGGCATTTGGCTCTGTTGGTGTAGTATAATGTGCTACAATATGCTATTGCTGGCCCTGCCTTCTGTCAATTTGGACCCAACTACAAAATGCGGCCTTTTTTAGTATTTTTTCCAGGGCCACTTTAAGTTCCCAGTCCGCCCCTGCCTACGACTGCAGCATGGCTGCATCATAACCATGACACGACCACGCCAAGTGGCTGTACCCATATAGTATATTATAAAAAACTGGATAAACAGCTATTAAATAACCATAACATATTCCAATTTCTGAAATCATTACATTTACAAGGAGGGGCGTTGTAATAATGGAACTGGTGATCAAGGAAGGCTTGACTGCTGTTTTACGGTTGGCAATGTTTCCTCCTCCATGGACAGAATACAGTCTGCCACGGTCCTGCTTATCATCACTCACAAACGTGAGGCTTCACCTTAATTTGCTGCCGTACCTATGCCATGTGCCCAGACAGACTTGCTCAGCTTGGTGTACCAGTTTCAGTTTTCTTTCAGTCTGCAATGTGGGTAAAATACCTTGACATACGCTGCATGAAATATTAACTTGGGTCTCCATATGTTAGCTATAAGGTGTTGCTGGGAGCTTGAAAGCAGATTCCTTCATTGCAGACACATTTACTGGTTTCTTTAAAGAGACTTGAAAGTCTCAAACAGCAGGACAAATCGGATTTTATGAGACAAATATTGTTGTGCAATTATAACAGCTGCTAACAAAAATTACATATGCTGTTTTGTTGCTTCTGATCTTTTCTCGTTGGCTTTGTGCATAATTATTTTGTAGCTTCATCCTTTATTTATGGAAGTGGGTTATTGTAATAAAGGCAAAAACAATGCTAAGCTCATATCCATGTTACTCTCATTTGTCTGCTGTTTAGAAACCTGAGAGCAATTTGCCTCTCTGTTAAAAAAAATAAAAAATCTTTCTCTTTGAACCCTAAACCTTACTATATCTTCCTATAGCAAACAAGATATCCCCGGGGTTTGAATAAGGGTACTTTCACACTTGCGTTTTTCTTTTCCGGCATAGAGTTCCGTCACAGGGGTTCTATACCGGAAAAGAACTGATCAGTTTTATCCCCATGCATTCTGAATGGAGAGTAATCCGTTCAGTTTGCATCAGGATGTCTTCAGTTCAGTCGTTTTGACTGATCAGGCAAAAGAGAAAAGCGCAGCATGTTACGGTTTTCTCTCCGGCGAAAAAAACCGAAGAATTGCCTGAATGCCGGATATGGCATTTTTTCCCATAGGAATGTATTAGCGCCGGATCCGGCATTCAGAATACCGGAATTCCGGATCCGTCCTTCTGGCCTGCGCAGACCGATAAAAATGTGAAAAAATGTACAAGACTGATCCGTCTGTCTGCATGACAAGCGGAGAGACGGATCCGTCCTTGCAATGCATTTGTGAGACGGATCCGGAATTCCTTGCAAGGTCCCTCCAGCTGTTGTAAAACTACAACTCCCACCATGCCCTGAGGATGATAGCTGTAGGCTGTCCGGGCATGCTAGGAGTTGTAGTTTTGCAGCAGCTGGAGGGCCTCAGGTTGAGCATCCCTGCATTATGGAATACAAGTAGCAATCTAATGATTGCTTGTTCACTAGGGTGACTTTAAAAAAAGTTTTAAAAAAAGTTTAAGAATACGAAAATATAAACGTTTAAATCGACCCCTTTTGCCTACAATAAATAAACAATAAAAAAATTAAACATCATAGGCATCCCTGCATCCAAAAACACCTGTACTATTAAAATATAAAAATATTATTCCTATAAGGAAAACAGCATAATGGAAAAAAAATTGCCAATTCGCCAATAAAAAAGTCATTCACACTCCAAAATTATATCAATAAAAACTACAGAACGCCTTGCAAAAAATTAGCCCTCATACAGCTCTGTAGACATAACTATAAAAAAGTTATGAGAGTCAGAATATGGCAAGAAAAAGAAGAAATACATTTTTCCAAAGTTTTTATTTTTTTCAGTATTAAAACTATAAAAATTTGGTATCATTGCAGTCGTACTGACCCATAGAATGAAGGACACAGGTCAATTTTACTGCATAGAGAATGCAGTGAAAACAAAACCCATAAAACTGTGTCGGAATTGCATTTTTTTTGTCCAATTCCACCCCATTTTGATTTTGTTTTTTCAGCTTTTCACTACATTGTATGCAATAGTAAGGCCTCTTTCACACGAGCATGACAGATTGGCTCCGGAGGCGTTCAGGGTGTGTTTAGTGAAACTCGAACCATTCTAGAAGCAAGTTCAGTCAGTTTTGTCTGCAATTGCGTTCAGTTATCCAGTTTTTTCTGCGCGGGTGCAATGTGTTTTGATGCGTTTTTCAAGCGCGTGATAAAAAACTGAAGGTTTACAAACAACATCTCTTAGCAACCATCAGAAAAAAATGCATTGCATCCGCACTTGCTTGCAGATGCAATGCGTTTTTCACTGAAGTCCCATTTACTTCTATGGGGCAGGGTTGTGTGAAAAATGCAGACTATAGAACATACTGCGTTTTTCATGCAACACAGAACTGATGTACACAGACCCATTGAAATGAATGGGTCAGGATTCAGTGCGGGTGCTATGCGTTCATTTCACGCATTGAACCCGCGGGGAAAACTCGCTCGTGTGTAAGGGGCCTAAATGGTGTAATTAGAAAGTACATGTAACCGCCAGACATCTGAGACGCGCTGACAGACGTTCTTCAGAACCTCCTGTTTGAGGTTCTTTTGTTTTGCTTTCGTTTTGTCATCTCGTTTCCCTCTCTCAGCTGTCATCTAGTTGCACTGATTGCATCCCTTTAAATCCCCTCCCATATTGCATCACTTTGCGGTTTATACAACTTCCTGGAGTGTGTGCATGCTGGATGCTACTACTGATGCTTCTACAGATAAGTCTGTTCATTCATTTGTGGTTTCCTGTTTGCTTGATCCTAGGTGACCCTGACCCCCTCCGTATTAAGTGTAGGGAGCCGGTGGTCGTGTCACCTCACTATTATAGGGTGTTCAGGTGTCATACAGTCGAGGAACGAGGGTATGCAATCATCTACCATAGAGATTTTTGCATAGGCTGAGCAGTAAGGGAGATAGCTAGGGCTGTTACAGGGCTTACCCTTTGGTTCCTTAGTTTTGGATCAAGTCAGTCGGATCTTCATTTTGTGTCTTCTAGTTTTCTGTAACACCTTCCGTGACATTATAAACCGCCAAAACCGTCTCAAGCATGGATCCGGTTTCACTTTTGACTGAACACATGCAGGGTCTTTCATTGGAGGTAGCAGATCTCCGTAAAACTGTATCTCAGTTTCAAGTGACCGGTTCAGCTTGCGTTCATGGAGTTTGTTCTGAGCCTAAGATCTCGCTCCCGGATACGTTCTCCGGGGGTAGTGAGAATTTTGTTCGTTTTAGAGAGGCTTGCAAACTCCATTTTCGCCTACTTCCCCATTCCTCTGGTGATGAGGAGCAGAGGGTGGGGATCATCATCTCGCTGCTCAGGGATAACGCTCAGTCCTGGGCCTTTTCGCTGCCGGTGGGGGCACGGTCCCTCTGTTCAGTGCATGAATTTTTTTTAGCCCTGGGTCAGATATATGATGATCCGGATCGTATTGCTCTGGCTGAGTCTAGACTACGTCTTTTATGCCAGGGTAAACAGACCGCAGAGATATACTGTTCAGAATTTCGGAGATGGGCAGCTGATACTGGTTGGAATGATGCTGCACTCCGAAGTCAATTTTGCCATGGTCTTTCAGAGGATTGAAAGATGCATTTGCCTTTCATGAGAGACCTACCTCCTTGGACTCTGCCATGTCTCGGGTTGTTCGTATTGACAAGCGCCTTAGAGAGAGAGGTGAGATCACTCCTTCCTGTCATACTCAGTCCAAGGACAATGCGGCGGTCTCTTTCAGTGCGCAGGGGTCTCAGTCTCTCTCAATCCCCTCTGAGCAGGAGCCCATGCAGCTGGGTTTGCATGCCTCTGACAATAGAAGATTCAGCTCTCAGAGGAGGGTTTGTTTCTGTTGTGAAGGTATAAATCATTTGGGCAACCCAGCATTGGGCAACCCAGGAAAAGGAATGAAATGCGCCATTTTGCTAAAACGGTCCACCACCACCAGAATCACAGTCTTCCCCGAGGAACGAGGCAGGTCCGTAATGAAGTCCATGGACAGATATGTCTAAGGGCGGGAAGGAATGGGTAACGGGAGGAGAGGACCTGATGGCCGTGAATGAGGGACTTTGGCAAATGTTTGTCCCTCTAGGAGATTCAGGCAGTTTTTTTTAGAGTAATAAAGAAACAAAATGAAAAAAAATCCTCTAAAAACTTTCCATCTGTTACTATTGGCAAGGTTGATGCGGAAATTGAAGGTTTTCCGTTTGCTTGTAGTTCCCGTTTTGTCCTACCTGCCATGGTGGGGCTAGAGAGCAAGAACATTTTTTGTGAGATTTTTTCAGATAGTGGAGCAGCTGTCAATCTCATTGATAATCAATTTGCTATAACACATGGTTTCCAGGTATGCACTTTGAGAAAGGATATACCTGTTTTTGCTATTGATTCCGCTCCACTTTCTCAGAAATCATTAAAGGGCATAGTTCACAATATCCGTTTGCTTGTGAGTGATACTCATGTTGAGGATGTGTCATGTTTCGTCCTATGCAGGTTGCCTACTCCTCTAGTGTTGGGGCTACCCTGGCTCACTAAACATAACCCCACCATTGATTGGCAAGCGAGGCAAATAAATGGTTGGAGTGACTTTTGCAGAGAGAATTGCCTCACGACATCTGTTTCAGAGGTTTCTACTAAGACTGTACCATCTTTTCTCTTTTAATTTTCAGATGTGTTTTCTGAGAGTGGTGTTCAGGAGCTGTCCCCTCACAGGGAGTACGATTGCCCTATTAATCTCATCCCAGGCGCCAAGCTGCCTAAATCTCGTTTATACAATCTCTCCCAACCTGAAAGGGTCGCTATGCGTGCTTATATCTCTGAGAGTCTGAGAAAGGGACACATACGACCCTCGAAGTCAACCTTCTTTGTTAAGAAAAAAGATGGTTCTTTAAGACCATGTCTGGATTTCAGGGAGCTGAACAGTATCACAATTCGTGACCCTTATCCGCTTCCTCTGATCCCGGACCTGTTAACCAGATTGTTGGGGCAAATTTTTTTTCCAAGTTGGATCTAAGAGGGGCATACAACCTGGTCAGGGTCAGAGAAGGAGACGAATGGAAGATGGCCTTCAATACCCCTGAGGGCCATTTTGAGAATTTGGTTATGCCTTTTGGTTTGATGAATGCTCCAGCCGTCTTTCAGCATTTTGTGAACAGCATTTTTTATCATTTAATGGGGAAATTTGTACTATTGTATCTAGATGACATTTAGATTTTTCTCCTGATTTCAAAACTCATAAGGACCACCTACGTCAGGTCTTGCTCATCCTGTGGGAGAATAAATTGTACGCTAAACTGGAAAAATGTGTGTTTGTGGTTCCAGAAATTCAATTTCTGGGGTTTCTTCTCTCCGCTTCTGGTTTTCGCATGGACCCCGAGAAGGTCCGCGCTGTGCTTGAGTGGGAGCTTCCTGAAAATCAGAAGGCGCTGATGCGTTTTTGGGGTTTTGCCAATTATTACAGGAAGTTTATTTTGAATTATTCCTCTGTTGTTAAACCACTCACTGATATGACTAGAAAGGGGGTAGATTTTTCCTCCTGGTCGGTAGAGGCACGTAAGGCTTTTTCTAGTATAAAGGAGAATTTTGCTTCCGCTCCCATCTTGGTACAATCTGATATCTCTCTGCCCTTCATAGTTGAGGTGGACACTTCTGAGGTGGGTGTGGGTGCGGTCTTGTCTCAGGGTCCCTCTCCTGCCAAATGGCGACCGTGTGCCTTTTTCTCGAAGAAACTCTCCTCCGCAGAGAGAAATTACGATGTGGGAGATAGGGAGTTTTTGGCCATCAAGTTAGCTTTTGAGGAATGGCGCTATTGGCTAGAGGGAGCCAGACACCCTATTACCGTGTTTACCGACCATAAGAATCTGGCCTACTTGGAGTCAGCCAAGCGTCTGAACCAGAGACAGGCCAGATGGTCTTTGTTCTTTTCAAGGTTTAATTTTGTTGTCACGTTCCGCCCTGGGGTTAAGAATGTGAAGGCGGATGCCCTGTCATGTTGTTTTCCGGGAGGTGGGAATTTTGAAGACCCGTGTCCCATTTTGGCTGAAGGGGTGGTGGTCTCTGCTCTTTATCCTGAATTGGAGGCAGAGGTTCAGGCAGCCCAGGCAGAGGCTCCTGATATTTTTCCTCCTGGGAGGTTGTTTGTGCCTCTCGCTTTAGGACACAAGGTTTTTAAGGAGCACCACGATACTGTCCTTGCTGGGCACCGGGGGTAGAGCCACAGTGGATCTCATCGCTTGGAGATTCTGGTGGCCGGTGCTTCGTAAGTCGGTTGAGGGTTTTGTGGCAGCCTGCGAGACCTGCGCTCGTGCCAAAGTCCCTCATTCACGGCCATCAGGTCCTCTCCTCCCGTTACCCATTCCTTCCTGTCCTTGGACACATCTGTCCATGGACTTCATTACGGACCTGACTCGTTTCTCGGGGAAGACTGTAATTCTGGTGGTGGTGGACCATTTTAGCAAAATGGTGCATTTCATTCCTTTTCCTGGGTTGCCCAATGCTAAGACGCTGGCGCAGGCATTTATTGATCACATTGTCAAATTGCATGGTATTCTTTCAGACATAGTCTCTTTTTTATTTTGTGTCTTCTAGTTTTCTGTAATACCTTCCGTGACAGTACAACTTGTCCCACAAAAAACAAGTCCCCATACGGCTATGTGAATGCAAAAATAAAAAAGTTACGGTTCTGGGAAGGAATGAAAAAGGCAACAGATGCTAGGTGACAAACACTAATGTCAGCCATTACTGTAGCGGCTGACATTCAGATTTCTACAGATAGTAGATAGCATCTAAATTGTTAGCAGATGTATAATTCATAATAATCAAGATTTTTAGATTATTTAAGGGTTTGTCAAAATCGAAGTGACAACCCCTATGAGGAATATGTGGAATCATTGACTGTCAACCAATATTTTCTCGCTGTGTATTGTGGGGGTTTTCTCTGGTAGATAGGGTAAGTGGACGCAGTACAGAGGCAAAATACAAGTTGTTAACTCAAACTTCAGTGTTTACTCACACTTGCGGCAGTTGCATGAAACAACACGTCACTTTGCCGTCTTTGGTGTTAATTTACACACAAATGGAAAGTTGAATTTGCACAGAAAAACATGTCAGTTTGCAGTCTTTGGTGTTAAGTCACACACAATGGAAAGTTCATATAGCACAAGTCACCTTGTTGGCAGTTCTGCCTCCAGTTGTCCACAGCAGACCTTAGGGGGCCTGTTCCCCCTACACATGGGTCTCAGCCCTCCAGTCCGGCACAAAACCTCAGATCCCAACACAGAAACTCAGCTGCTGAGCCCAGCTGCCTATTTAAGGACAGCCAGGTGCTGCCAAAACCCGGACCGGCACTTAAACTCCGGTCCAGTGTTTGACCTCACCTGGGGTAACCAGCCCAGCCGCACATGTTGGGAGGAAAATACTGGCCTTTTTAGACAAAACCCCTCGCTGTGTAACAGAATGAATATAGTTGTTAAAATGAATGTCCATCAACATGTCATTGGTAGAGGCCAGTTGACATTTTTACTTAGATGGTACCTGGTCCCAGATTGTCACATATGACCATGACCATTCCCCCATGTATTTTAGGTGTTGTGGAAACAGAGACACCATATTTTGGATTCTCGTATACCAACTTATTCTGTCAATCTTATGAAAAACCATGAGCAAGTTTTATTGAATGTCTCAATTCCAGATACACTATATGGACAAAAATGTTGGGACACCTACATATTACACCTACGGGAGCCTTTATGATATCCTATTCTAAATCCATAGGCATTAATATGGAGCTGGTTCCCCCCATTGCAGCTAAATCATGTTCCACTCCTGGATCTGAATACTTTTGTCATTGCATGCAATTAAAAATTCAATACTCAATATACTCACCTGCTCTCTGATGCTCACTTCTGGCTCCCGTCACTAGTCTTTCAGTCCAAATCTGTAAACTTCCTGATGGACGAGTTATATGCATCTGCAGCCAATGACTCACCTCAGTGGTGACATGCTCCAAAATGGAATGTCACTGCTGGGTCGTTTACTCCTTAGGGACACGACACTGCTAAGGCAAGTCATTGGCCATACGTGACCCTTGCTCATTCCAAGTTGACAAATGGGGACTGGAGTGCAGTAAATACAGCAGTGGACTAAAGAAGCCGGAACAGAACGGGAAAAGATAAGTATGCTTTCACAGATACCCAGTATCCTTAGGGCCCTTCTGTCCTTTTGAAATGATAGGGAACCTGAAGCCTATTGCTTCCACCAGTATGCAGAAAACTATGTAGCCATATTGTAGGTGTGTTACCATTCTCTGACAAATGCACATCAATCCTCCTTGCATGGCTTTTAAACTGTCTGCTGCATTCAGTAACTCTTTCCCTTAAAGGGGTTATCCAAGTTTTTTATTTTTTTGTTCTTTCTATGTTCCTAACTAAGCAAATGTAACAGCTTTCCAATTAACTCACTTTATCTCCAATGGCTGATTTCTCAGATTTCACTGAGGGTCACATGACCTGTGTTGTCAGCTTCTCTCCCTGCTCTGATAAAGGTCATTTACAAGCCTGTAAACGAGACGTCACTGTGCTGGCCACGCCCCCCCTGCACTGCCGTCTACTCTCTGCTAGGATTCTTAACCCCTTCAGCTGCACAGCTCTGCAGGCAGTGAGGAGACAATTCTGGGCACAGAAGCTGGCATACTAGAGAGAGCATTGCACAAGAAGGTAGGGGGAAGATCCTGTGTGTATTAGCAGTGCAATTATGCAGCTGGGACTTGTAGTCCTACACATACAACATGCTGCAGAGTCTCCCAGCAGGCAGACATGTCCCTCAGGGCAGCTCTTGTATTCACTCCCTTAGCAGTGCAGGGGGAGGGGCAGAGGTTGTTTTTATTGCATGTAAACAAAGGGCCAGAAAAGAACCAGGGAAATGAGGAAATAGATTATTTTTTTTGCATAAAACCTGCTTAGCTCAGTTATATATCAGATTTTCAGTGCTATATTTTTTTTTTCAGAACTCGGACAACCCATTTAAGGTCTGGCACATAAGATGTCACTCGGTTGCTTTTGTAATTCACAGGGGAAGGAAGCTTCCCTGTTAAGCTTTGGTCTTTGCTGCACACATATCTAGAGCTCGCACTGCACTAAATTACTTCCTCCTAGAGAGGAATGGTGGTGCTAGTCTTACTTCCACTACACTGAATAACTTCCTCCTAGAGAGGAAGAGGTGGTGCCAGCCTTGTTCCCACTACACTGAATAACTTCCTCCTAGAGAGGAAGGGGTGGTGCCAGCCTTGTTCCCACTACACTGAATAACTTCCTCCTAGAGAGGAAGGAGTGGTGCCAGCCTTGCTCCCACTACACTAATTTACTTTCACCTAGAGAGGAAGGAGTGGTGCAAGCCTTGTTCCCACTAAACTGATTTATTTCCTCCTAGAGAGGAAGGAGTGGTGCAAGCCTTGCTCTCACTAAATTGAATTACTTCCTCCTAAAGAGGAATGGGTGGTGCCAGCGCTGCCTGAGTTAAAGGGGAGCCCTTGTCTAAAGTTTACACTGAGGCACATATGTCTAGTTATGCCACTGGAAACCCTGGTCATGTAATAATCACTTTCAGTCTTGTAAATTTTCTGGTACATCACAATACTAAAATGATTTCACTATTATTTCAGTATAAACTACAGACCACCATAACCATAATATGAGTCTTTTTTATGTCTTCAGATTTAATTATTATTATTATTCAGCTTATACTATTCATGTATTTAGTGAGCCACATCATTTACTATAGTTCCTGCTTTTGCTTTTTCATTCCTTTGCATCATCCTTATATAATTTCAATCACCTTATATGTAAACTACAAAATTAAGCCTCAATATGACAGAAAAAGAAGAATTCTTGCCAAGATGGATGCTGTTTTGCAGGTAACACAATTTATCACTTTTCTTTTGATTGCCGCTATTCAATGCTCTGCGCATGCGGGTAATTCTGCATACTGCACCCTGTTCGTTTGGCTCAGTCTTATACCATAAAAATGAGAAAATTGGTCCCTGAGGCCAGAAATAACTATGTCAACTTCTGCTGTTTATATTTTATTGAATGCCTGGCTTCTAGATATTTTGTAATTTAATACTACTAAATGTCAACTGAAACTTCTCCCAACCACAGCATTATGTTCAGTGACAGAAAATCATTCAAACCAAGACAAGGAGAAGCCTCGTTAATGTGTTTTTCCACTTTTCCGTACAGTGATCTACCGTTTCTTTAAAATAGAAAAACACAAGTTGCTCGATGTCTACATTGAACCAGATTTACTTGAAGACATGAGTATGTGCAATGGTTGCAGGTCACAAGCTATACTATCAACATAATATAGTTATGCCAAGAATGCATGTACATCTAAACCAAACCTCATACCACTTGTGGTCTCCCGAAATGAACGTAGCGGCAGGTCATGCATGCCCACTGAATCCATCTCAATGGGAGTTCCAGAAATAGTTGAGTGCTATAACCGGAGTGGCAGGAGAGGCAATGCGCATACCCAACATGCTACTCCATTCGTTTAAGTGGGCCCCATAGGGTACTGGCTCCTCGTTCTCGTGATCAGTGGGGGTCCTAGGAGTAGGACCCCCATGATATAATAGTTGTCCCCTATCTTCTGGAGAGCTGATAACTTGTCACTACCTGTAATGACCGGCAACACGCACAGGGAGGAAAACAGGGAAAGCCCTGCCCAAGGGAGAGGGAAAGGTGGTGACCCCTAACTCACCTTGCAGCTGGCACCTGACTGCCCTGACGTCCCTAGACGGGTTCCTCACCCGTGCGGCGATCACGTGCCTAAACCCTGGCTTTCCCTGAAATGAGCCCTAGATAATGAACGGGCCGGTGGGATCGCTAGTCCTCACCACTGCACTAAGAGGGAAACACCAGGGAGAGGACAGACAAACACAAACACCCAGGTGGACGGCAACAATTGTCCACAAAGGTCCAACAGGGATCCGGAGGGTAGCGTTCTAAGGCAACACTCAGAGAACGCAGCAACACAGCTCCAGTGGGTCAGAATAGATGTCCAGGCAGGAAGCTCTATATCTGGCAACCAGAGAAGTGTGAGAGGGGAATATAAGGAGGATTGGGAGTGCTGGACAAGGTACAGCTGAGAGAAGGCGCTACGGATCCCTGAGTGAGCCAAAAGGGTTTGTAAAGCAAACCCAGAAAGCTACAATAAGGAAACTTCCCTATCTGACATAGAGCGTGCAGCCAACCGCTGCGACCTCCTGACCCCGGGTACAACGGAGTCAGGCGTGGCTCTTGACATCCTCGTGACAGTACCCCCCTCTCTACGAGGGGCCTCCGGACACTCAGGACCAGGTCTCTCAGGATGAGAGGCATGAAAAATCTGAACTAGCCTGTCGGCGTTTACCTCAGACGCAGGAACCCACATTCTTTCCTCGGGACCGTAACCTCTCCAGTGCACCAGATATTGGAGAGAGCGGCGGACCCGACGAGAATCAATAATTTTGGATATCTGAAATTCCAAACTACCATCCACGACAACAGGAGGGGGTGGCAGCGGTGACGGTTCTAGAGATGGAACATATTTTTTGAGTAACGACTTATGAAAGACATTATGGATTTTAAAAGTCTGAGGTAACTCCAGGCGAAAAGCCACGGGGTTGATGATGGCTACAATCTTGTAAGGACCAATAAACCTAGGACCCAGTTTCCAAGAGGGAACCTTCAACTTGATATTCCTAGTAGACAACCACACATAGTCATTCACTCCTAGGTCCGGACCTGGCGACCGTCTCTTATCAGCCATGCATTTGTATTTACCTCCCATATTTTTCAAGTTAGCTTGCACCTTCTGCCATACTGATGAAAGAGATGACGAAAACCGTTCCTCTTCGGGAACCCCAGAAGACCCCCCCTCTTTGAAAGTACAGAATTGGGGATGAAAACCATATGCACCAAGAAATGGTGACTTGCCAGTGGATTCCTGACGGCGATTATTTATGGCAAACTCAGCTAACGGTAAATATGACGACCACAACTCTTGGTTTTCAGACACAAAAACATCTTAGATATGTCTCCAGGTTTTGGTTGGTACGCTCAGTCTGTCCATTCGACAGAGGATGGAAAGCTGAGGAAAATGACAAGTGAACCCCCAAACGGGAACAAAAAGCTTTCCAAAATTTAGAAATAAACTGGGTTCCCCGATCCGAAACAACATCGGAGGGGACCCCGTGAAGCTTCACGATCTCACTGACGAATACCTGAGCAAGAGTTTTAGCATTAGGTAGTGCGGGTAACGCAATAAAGTGTGCCATTTTGCTAAACCTGTCCACTACTACCAAAATCACTGTTTTACCCGCAGACAAAGGTAAGTCAGTGATAAAATCCATAGACAGATGTGTCCATGGTCTATTGGGAATGACGAGTGGTAATAGAGACCTTGCAGGACGTGTATGTGAAACTTTTGCGCGCGCACAGGTAGAACAAGAAGACACAAAATCCAATACATCCTGACGCAACCTTGGCCACCAAAAACGACGAGACAATAGCTCTAAGGTTGCTTTACTACCCGGGTGCCCAGCAAGTGCCGAATTATGATGTTCCTTTAATAATTCGAGACGTAGGTTCAACGGTACATACAATTTCTCTGAGGGGCAAGAGACCGGGGCGTCCCCCTGGGCCTCTAACACCTTCCCCTCCAAAGCAGAGTGTACCGCAGAGACAACCACTCCTCTTTGTAGAATGGGTACCGGATCACTCACATTACCCCCTCCAGGGAAACAACGAGATAGTGCATCAGCCTTGGTATTCTTTACCCCAGGACGATAGGTAATCACAAAGTTAAACCTGGTAAAAAATAGCGACCACCTAGCCTGTCTAGGGGTGAGACGCTTAGCTGATTCGAGGTACAGCAGATTTTTGTGGTCCGTAAACACAGTGACGGGGTGGACTGCCCCCTCTAAAAAGTGACGCCACTCCTCAAACGCAAGTTTAATAGCTAACAGTTCCCTATTGCCAATATCGTAGTTCTGTTCTGCTGCAGATAGTTTTTTAGAAAAGAAAGCACAAGGACGCCATTTGCCAGGAGACGGACCCTGAGACAGTACAGCCCCCACTCCCACCTCTGATGCATCGACTTCAACAATAAAAGGCTGAAAGACATCAGATTGGACTAGTACAGGTGCTGAGGTAAACCTCTCTTTTAGAGAGGAAAAAGCAACTTTAGCGGCGTCAGACCATTTAGAAAAATCAGTCCCCTTCCTAGTCATGTCAGTAAGGGGTTTTACGATCACCGAATAATTTTTAATTAATTTCCTATAGAAATTTGCGAAGCCCAAGAACCGTTGTAGTGCTTTGAGGTTCTCAGGAAGATCCCAATCCAAAATTGCCTGGACCTTCCTAGGATCCATACGGAAACCTGACGCAGATAAATAATAACCTAGGAATTGTATCTCCTGAACGGCAAAAACACATTTTTCAATTTTAGCATATAATTCATTCGTCCGTAGGACCTGTAGTACTTGTCTGACATGCTCCTCATGTGTTCTCAGATCAGACGAATAAATTAAGATATCATCTAGGTATATTACCACAAACCTGCCGATTAGATGACTAAAAATGTCATTAACGAAATGTTGAAAGACGGCAGGAGCATTGGTCAGGCCGAAAGGCATAACTAGATTTTCATAATGCCCCTCAGGAGTGTTAAAAGCTGTTTTCCACTCATCCCCCTCTTTAATACGAATCAGATTGTAGGCCCCCCTAAGATCGAGTTTGGAGAACCACCTAGCACCCGCAATCTGGTTAAACAGGTCAGGAATGAGAGGAAGAGGGTATGGGTCTCGGATGGTTATCCGATTTAATTCACGAAAATCTAGGCAAGGACGCAGGCCCCCATCTTTCTTTTTAACGAAGAAAAACCCTGCAGCCACGGGTGAAGAAGAGGGTCTGATGTGTCCCTTAGCCAAACTCTCGGAGATATAATCCTTCATGGCTTGTCTCTCTGGACCTGAAAGATTATATAACCTGGTCTTGGGTAATTTTGCGCCGGGAATAAGGTTAACCGGGCAATCATAAGGACGATGAGGTGGTAACTTCTGACAACCCTTTTCAGAAAAAACGTCCTCAAAGTCCGAAACAAATGTAGGTAGGGTAGCTATGGAGGCGACTAAGCAATTGCTATTTAAGCAATTTTCTCTGCACGGCTCACTCCACTCCAATATCTCCCTGGCCTGCCAATCCACCACTGGATTGTGCGCTACCAACCAGGGAAGACCCAGCACTACCGGAGCGGGAAGCCCCTCCAGAACAAAACATGAGAGCATCTCGTTATGGTGATCCCCTACCCGAAGGTGTAAATTATGAACCATGTGGGTGAGATTTCTCTGAGACAGAGGAGCAGAATCAATAGCAAATATGGGAATAGGTCTCCGTAGTGTACAGAGAGACAAACCCATAGTGCGGGCAAAATGGGCATCTATCAAATTTACCCCTGCTCCACTGTCTAGAAAGAAAGAAATAGTCTCTGTCTTATCACCAAAAACAATAACCGCTGGCAACACAAATTGCGATGTACGTATGGAGGAAACGTATACCCCCTGGCTGACATCCTCCACACAGCCTGGGGTTAGTAGTTTTCCGACGGTTTTTTGTTTCTGAGGAAAGAAGGACAGACATTAATGAAATGACCCCTCTCCCCACAAAAAAAACAACCCCCACGCCTACGGCGAACCTCAGGAGGACGGACCTGACGAGTAGTTCCTCCTAGCTGCATAGGCTCGTCTAAGTCCGTACAGACTAACTGCTGCTTGGGAGGGGTTACCAATGGCTCCGGTTTTTTCAACCTGTCCCTAAGGCGTCTATCTATACGGATAGAAAGGGACATAACTGCATCAAGGGAAAAGGGGGTCTCATACAATGCAAGCGCATCCTTAACCCTTTCGGATAACCCAGAGCAGAACTGACTCCTGAGAGCCGGGTCGTTCCATTGGGTATCCGTAGCCCACCTACGGAAGTCAGAGCAATACTCCTCTACCGGCCGCTCTCCTTGTAGGAGTCTCCGTAATTTTGATTCAGCCAGTGCGACTCGGTCAGGGTCGTCATATATGAGACCCAAGGCCCCGAAAAACTCATCCACTGACCGAAGAGCCTGGGAATCAGTAGGTAAAGAGAACGCCCAGGACTGCGGGTCCCCCTGCAGCAGGGAAATAACAACACCCACCCGCTGTTCTTCATTACCAGAGGAGTAAGGACGCAGTTTAAAGTATAGTTTACAGGCCTCACGAAAAGTCAAAAACTTGTCCCTTCCCCCAGAAAATCTGTCAGGGAGAGGGACCTTGGGTTCCGCAACAACCTGGTTACCAGTAGCAACCGCTGGGCTTGCGGTCTGTTGTAATTGCTGCTGTTGCTGGAGGACCGACGCCTTCAATCCTGCCACCTCCAAAGACAGGCCATGAAATTGTTCGGACAGAGCAGCAATTGGATCCATACTGGATTCTAAGTAGATAAAAAAAAATTTTTTATTTTTTTTTACCTACACAAAAATAAGGGCCAGATATAATGTAATGACCGGCAACACGCACAGGGAGGAAAACAGGGAAAGCCCTGCCCAAGGGAGAGGGAAAGGTGGTGACCCCTAACTCACCTTGCAGCTGGCACCTGACTGCCCTGACGTCCCTAGACGGGTTCCTCACCCGTGCGGCGATCACGTGCCTAAACCCTGGCTTTCCCTGAAATGAGCCCTAGATAATGAACGGGCCGGTGGGATTGCTAGTCCTCACCACTGCACTAAGAGGGAAACACCAGGGAGAGGACAGACAAACACAGACAAACACAAACACCCAGGTGGACGGCAACAATTGTCCACAAAGGTCCAACAGGGATCCGGAGGGTAGCGTTCTAAGGCAACACTCAGAGAACGCAGCAACACAGCTCCAGTGGGTCAGAATAGATGTCCAGGCAGGAAGCTCTATATCTGGCAACCAGAGAAGTGTGAGAGGGGAATATAAGGAGGATTGGGAGTGCTGGACAAGGTACAGCTGAGAGAAGGCGCTACGGATCCCTGAGTGAGCCAAAAGGGTTTGTAAAGCAAACCCAGAAAGCTACAATAAGGAAACTTCCCTATCTGACATAGAGCGTGCAGCCAACCGCTGCGACCTCCTGACCCCGGGTACAACGGAGTCAGGCGTGGCTCTTGACACCCTCGTGACAGTACCAGAATACCTCTTTAAAGGGGTTGTCTGAGTTAAAAAAAAATGGCCAAAGGACATGAAAGTGTTTTCAATACTAGAAATACATTTACTGACTGATATGAACTCTTTATGCGCCAGTGCCTCTTTTCTACTCCTCTTCACTGCTGCAACCATGACAAAAAGTTCTTGGCTCGGTATTTTGAATGCTGGATCCGGCACTAATACATTCCTATGGAAAAAAATGCCCGATTTGGCATTCAGGCAAGTGTTCAGTTTTTTTTGGCCGGAGATAAGGGTACTTTCACACTTCCGGCAGGCTGGTCTCCCTGTCGGATCCGTCCTTCCGCTGTTTCGCCGTATTGCCGGACTGCCGCTCCATCCCCATTGACTATAATGGGGACAGGGCGGAGCTCCAGCGCAGCACGGCGGTTCACGGCGAAAGCCGCCGGACTAAAAAGTTCTGCATGTCCAACTTTTTAATCCGGCGGCTTTCGCCGTGCACCGCTGTGCTGCGCCAGAGCTCCGCCCCCGTCCCATTATCGTCAATGGGGACGGAGCGGCGGTCTGGCGATACGGTGAAACAGCGGAAGGACGGATCCGACAGGGAGACCAGCCTGCCGGATCCGTCCTGCCGCAGGTGTGAAAGTACCCTAAATTTGTAGCATGGTGCGGTATTATCTCCGTCCTGATCAGTCAAAATGACTGAACTGAAGACATCCTGATGCATCCTGAACGGATTGCTCTCCATTCAGAATGCATGGGGATAAAACTGATCAGTTCTTTTACGTTATGGAGCCCCTAGGACGGAACTCTATGCCGGAAAAGAAAAATACAAGTGTTAAAGTACCCTAACTCTCTTCAGTAGAAAAGTTTGAAGGATGATTATGTACATTTAGGATGTTATCATGATAATTGTTTAGGGTGAATGACCAATTTTCCTCCAGATAATTATTAGTTATTTGAATGACTAAAATCATTCAGAATTCTTGTACTGATAATCTGTAGGTGCTGACAGACCTTTATACTTTAGATACATTTCCATTCCCATGTCTCATTCACCCAGCAGCATTAGGTAGCAGGAACGCAGATGTTACCAAAAAGATCTAAACAGATTAGGGTGGGTTCACATCTGCGTTCTAGATTCCGTTATGGCTTTCTGTTATAACATGGTTATAATGGAAAAACACAGAATCCATAAGACGGAAGTCAAAACTGAAGCCTTTAAGAGGCATTCTGTTTTGATCCGTTTTCATAACGGATCCGTCTGGTTCCTGTTATGCAAGACGGAAAACAAAGTCTTTTTTCTCCGTTCTGCATAACGGAAACGGGACGGATCTGTTATGATTTCCATAGACTTCTATTAAGACAGAATGCCTTTTAAAGGCTTCCGTTTTGCATACCGTCATAATACAAGTCTATGGGCAGTATAACGGATCCGTCCTTCTGTCTCATGGATTCCGTTATTTTCCGTTATAACCATGTTATAACGGAAAGCCATAACGGAATCCAGAACGCAGATGTGAACCCACCCTTAGAGGTGAAATCTTAAGGGAATGATACAATCATAGATTATTCTCCAAGGTATAAATACCACCATTGACTTAATATTTTTTTTTTTTCAAGAGAATAAAAATAATTTAGTGCACATCTGCTCATGTTACTCTGGATTTTACTTGGAAACAAAAATAATCATATCGCAAAATAGTTCACATGTAACAGCTGCATGTAGCCTACGGTTCTTTTACCTTAAAGTTGTCTCGTTAGTGCAGATTTTGAGACACCTCCAGGAGAAGATGTGGTTAGTGTGCCTAGATCTGCATTGTTTTGCTACACTTATGGGCAAACACAATGCAGCTATAATGTTATATGCTATCTCATGAAAGTATTTGTATGTGAACAAATAGAAGGATAACCTGTGGTGGCCCCTAGAAAAAGGAAGAGAAGAAGGCCTTCCTGAATCTGCTAGGGTTGGCCTGTTTTGATCACTGGGGAAGGTAGGAGGCACTGCTATGACTAGTGGAAAAAGTGGGAGAATGTCTATGGCTTCTAGAAAAAAGGGAAGGGGCCACACATGTGAAAGGAGACACTGCTTTGATTTTGAGGGAAGGTAGGGGTCTGCTTGACTCTTAAGGCCCTGCTGTGACAAGAAAGAATGGGGACTGCAGTCAATACTGGGGAAAGAAGGGGAGGGCACTGCTGTAATTAATATAGGGACTTGTAAGACAATGCAACTGGGGGAGCCACCTGTTGGAGGCCACCACATTGCCTTCTCTTGAGGGATCTACTAAAAATGAGAGATGGATCATCCACAGCTAAAAACCATACTAGACATGGTTCTTGCCTTCAGCTAATGGACTAAGTTCTAATGGACATCTCTGAGATGTTTATATAAAGCAGGGATTTAATCTGATTGCCATTGATATATGTCCAATGTACGAATACCCCACAGCTGCCATGGACCAGAGGGTTGGGGAGGTGTTCGGTACTGAGTGACCTTGTCCCTGTCCTGTCTTTTCAGTACTGCTGCCCACAGTTGTGTTGTGATGGATGTTGTATGTGTCAGAATCCAAGGCTTGCATCTGATTTTCTCATTCAACATAAATGTGCCAGTTGTTCACAAGACTGCAGAACTGGACTTGCATAACAATCGGACGGTTAAAAGAAAAATATGTGAACCAAGTATCAACACTGGCTTGCAATAAATACACAGAAATCGTTCACCACTTGATAGCTAGAACCAAATGATGATGGCAACAAAAAAAAGAGATGAAAGCCTGGCAGATGGAAGATGGTAATGGCATTTAGGTAGTGAGCAGTGAGCAGAAATAAAGACACTACGGGACCAATCATGCTCTACAACAGGGGTACTCAACTAGTTTTATTAAAGGTCCACATACCTGGGTCTGCAGTCAGGTGAAGGTCCGAGCTGAACGCCAACAGTAAAGATGCCATGCGATCATGTGATCCATGCGCGTGGGGCGCTCTGAAGTTATAGTGGAGCGCCCCGGGTAAGTCCCAGAATTAGTAATGGCCACATTAGTGGCCAGTAAGAATAATGCCCCCAGTAAGAATAATGTCCCCATTAGTGCACCCAGTAAGAGTAATGCCCCCATTAGTGGCCCCCTTCTAATTGTTATAATAATAATAATTAGCATTCACCTGGCTGCGGTGAACATTCACTGCTGACTGCAAGCTCAGGACCCGTGCTCCAACGTGATGACGTCTTGTAGGTCCTGTCCTGAGCTTCTAGTCAGCAGGGAGTGTTCTCCACAGCGTGAGCAAATGGGGGTGGAGGTACCGTATTTTTTTTTTTACTAACACAAGTAGCGGTGGAGGTAAAGGCTGTACTAATGGGCGTTCCATGATGGAAGCGCTCATTAGTAAGGGTACTTTCACACTTGCATCAGCACGGACGGATCCGACAGGCTGCTCACCCTGTCAGATCCATCTTGCCACTACTTCGCCGTGCCGCTGCTCTGTGCCCATCGACTATAATTGGGATGGGGGCAGAGCTACGGCGCAGCACGGTGAGAGGCCGCCAGACTAAAAGTACTTCATGTTCGACTTTTTCGTCTGGCGGCCTCACGCCGTGCACTGCCATGCTGCGCCGTAGCTCCACTCCCACTATAGTCAATGGGAGTGGCAGTCCGGCGAAATAGCGGCAGGACGGATCTGGCCGGGTGGCAACCCAAGCCACAGAACAGACACATGATAGTTTTGTTCCGCATCCAATTCCCATTATTGGAGGATTGGATGCGGCCCCTTTATTACAATGGGGCCACAAGAGATGCAGACAGCACACTGTGTGCTGTCTGCATCTTTTTCTGCTCCATTGAAACTAAGGGGTCCGCATCCCATGCGCCAATAATGGGAATTGGATGCGGAACAAAACTATCATGGTTTGATGGGGCTTAATCACTTTATTTAATCAGGTTACCTAAAGAAGATGGCCCAGGAGAGATGGGAACACGACACTGACTGGAGTCCTTTCCTGCAGTCAGTGACGTGTTCCCGCCTCTCTGTAGCCCTCTCCACGCCCCCCTTCCTTCCCAAATGTGACATTTATTTCATTGGTGGCAGTGGTGATGTCTCTCCAGCAGCACGTAAGTGTCCTTTGGAGCTTGAAGCTCCCTTACGTGCTGCCGCTGCTGCTGGGGAGGAGGGACCAGAAAGCTCCCTCCATGTGCAGGTGCCGGATGAAAGCGCTGGTGCCTGCATGTGGAGGGAGCCGTCTCTCACTGCGCCCCTGGGAAGGAGGAAGTGCGCCGGTAAGCTCCTCCTCCTGCACGTACCAGAGTGTGCAGGAGAGGAGGAGTGCTACATGTCTCACTGCGCTCAGTGCTCTGGGAATGGGACAGGAGGAAGTGCGCCGGTAAGCTCCTCCTCTTTCACGGTACAGTGTGCAGGAGAGGAGGAGCGCTCTGAAGGATGTCCGGGGTCCGGACAACTGGCGGCCGCGGTCCGTATTTGGACCGCGGTCCGCCAGTTGAGTACCCCTGCTCTACAATATAACCCAATGAGAGAAAACAAATCCAAACAGAAAACAGAATCCAGAACAAACAACTACTATGCCAGTAGCAATGAAAAACAGTAGATCCACAGGTCCCAGGATACACTGATACAAGAATCTGGAAACAATTGAACAGAGCTTTTGCAATACCCAGTAAAGACACACAGAAACTCTGAAGCTTTACAGGAAGTTAACCAATCAAAAGCTCCTGCAGGCTAAACAAGGTAATAAAATAAACCAAATTCCAATGTAATAAAGTTGCATAGCAACCGCTTCAAATGATATTAGTAAACAGGAGAGGATGAGGCAGCAGGGAATTCCCTGTTGCTCATATAACCCACAGAAACCCTGATTCTTACCCTGAAAATCACAACTTTTGGAGCACAACTGTCCAAAAAGCAATGCACATGATTTTTGGATCTCATCCTGACAGAATTACAACTGTCCTTAAAGGATGGCTCTATTATTTCCATGAAGATTGCTATATCTTCAATGATGCCTGGATAATTGACTATTGCTTCATAGGAGTTATTTTGTCTTATTCTGGATCAATGTTGCAGGATGACAAGTTGAACTGCAAAAGCTTGTACCATGTTTTCAACAAGGGTGTAAATACCATAGAGGCAGCAACATGGCCCTCGGACAGAGAGGGCCCAGCTCTGATAGGTCTCATCTCCTTTCCTGCTGAAAGAACCAGTGCCAGCATACCCTCTCCAGTGGGACTGCATGATTAGAGGGAGTAGAATGAGCCCAAAGGTCATGGGAAGTGAACAGTAGACCCCAATGTCCTATGGGACAAAACCTGACACCATAACTGGGGCCTATTTTATGGTAATCCTTAAAATGAGACCCTGCCTCTTTGATATGTGCCACGTATCGATGTAAAATCACAAAAAGTAAATTTTATGTGCCAAAATAAGTGACTTTTTCCACCAGAAAACAAAAATTACATTCCTAGTTAATCCAACCGCTATTAATATAAGGTAATGCATTCTATAAAGATGACATGCAGTATCTCAGTATTTTATCCATGATATATTTTATGTCACTATTCAATAAACATGGCATATATGGTATACGGTATTACTATTCAATAAACATGGACCAAAATACTTTGCAATGCACGGCAAGCCTTCACGACTGACTTAATTAAATGCATTTGTCACTGGAGCAACGCCTGTTGTCTTTCCTCTTGCTGGATATTCCTACGGATTTACTGTATTAAGTATTCCCTTTGTGCTTTGACTGTGTAAGACTTCAAAATATACAGCAGTGCTTCGATGACATTTCAGCCCTCTCCCCGCGAACAATGCTGCATAATATACATGCAATGTGAGAAAATAAAATGGATCTTCATTTAGAACTGTAATATAGATGTCTAGTGCACAAATTCTTTAGGGTTTATTGATACTCAATAGTTTTAGGTGTTTTTTTTGCAATCTGTATTTATGTCTAGTGCACAAATTAATTAGGGTTTCTTGATACTCAATAGTTTTAGGTGTTTTTTGCAATCTGTATTCATTTTGTTGCCAAAATGTTGCATATAATAAAAAAAACTATGTATTATCTCATATAGTAGCTAAATATGATGAATGTTTAAGTACGGGAAAATGCATCAGGCTTTACTTCCTTGCTCAGTTACCTGGATCTATCATTATAGATACGTTTAACAGTTTAAACAAATTTATCTCCATGATCTTTTATATTATAATTTTTTGTGCCATTATTATTCTTAGCTCCTTAGAAGTAGAACACTAGAAAAGAGACTTCCAATATAATCCCAAAAATCTCCCACCAATTCTACAGGGTTGATGATGAGGGATACACAAAAATAGGTAGGGGTTCCCATACATTGTGCAACACTAAAGTAGCCACTAGGGATGAGCGAATCGGCTTCGGGTGAAACATTCGAAGTCGATTCACATAAAACATCATTCTAATACTAGCAGGAGCTCTGTGCAGTATTAGAATGTATTGGCTCCGATGAGCCAAAGTTATTGCTTCGGGAAGTCTCGCAAGACTTCGCGCAATAACTTCATAAATTTATTTTTACTGTAAAAAAACATTTCCCGAACTCGGGTTCGGTTCCAAGGTACGATTTGGAACCGAACCCGAGTTCGGGAAATGTTTTTTTACAGTACAAATTTATTTATAAAGTCATTGCGCGAAGTCTCACAAGACTTCCCGAAGCAATAACTTTGGCTCATCGGAGCCAATACATTCTAATACTGTACGGAGTTCCTGCTCCAAACAGTATTAGAACAAAGTTATATGTGAATCGATTTCGGAAGTTTCATCTGAAGTCGATTCGCTCATCCCTAGTAGCTACCTATAACTTGTCAGTCCAATCTATAGGGTATACAGTGGTCTATGAGTGCAAAAGTGAACCTGATCTCTATGGTATCCCATATATATGCCATAATCACTTAGAAGCGTTGCTCTTTAAAGTACATTGCTCCAGATTTACTAATACTGTAAATGGATTAAATTTACACAGACTGTCTACATAGTGGCTCAGGCTGAATGATAAATCTTATACAGAGATAGACATGTTTTCCTAACTCTATACCAGGGGCGTAACCGGGCCCACTCTTCTACTGGAGGTGAGAACTTGGTCAGGCCTCTACCCTGTAAGGCCCCTTTCACATGAGCGACTTTTCCGTGCGGGTGCAATGCGTGACATGAACGCATAGCACCCGCACTGAATCCAGACCAATTCATTTCAATGGGTCTGTGTACATGAGCGTTGTTTTTCATGCATCACTTCTGTGTTGCGTGAAAATCGCAGCATGTTCTATATTCTGTATTTTTCACGCAACGCAGTCCCCATAGAATTGAATGGGGCTGCGTGAAAAACGCATTGCATCCGCATGCACTGCGTTGCATTTTAAACGCAAGTAACTTAGCAACAGTGAAGGGATTTAATCCAGGAAGTTCAGTTCTCAGCATGTGGCTGCAGGCACTGCATGGTACAGAAGAGTAGGAGGATTTGTCTTGCCCTTGCGGAGCTAAATTGAGAATGCGAAAGGCCCTAAAAGCCATGGATGTAGAGAAAATGATCATCCTGGTCGAGGAGAGGCCATGTCTTTGGAGCAGCAGGTCGGGGGAACACGTCAACTGGTTCAAGAAGGAGGACACATGGCAAGAAATTGCCAAGGATCTATTTCCAACCATTTGGGAGAATAGTCAAGGCCACAGTCGGCAGAGGTTGGGTAAGTAAAGTGGACAATCTATACATGTTTGATCCTAGCTGTCCTCTCTAGCATAGCACATGTCAAACACAGTCCTCCCTAGCATAGCACATGTCAATCGCTGTCCCCTCTAGCATAGCACATGTCAAACACAGTCCTCCCTAGCATAGCACATGTCAATCGCTGTCCTCTCTAGCATAGCACATGTCAATCTCTGTCCTCTCTAGCATAGCACATGTCAAACGCTGTCCTCCCTAGCATAGCACATGTCAAATGCTGTCCTCTCTAGCATAGCACATGTCAAACGCTGTCCTCTCTAGCATAGCACATGTCAAACGCTGTCCTCTCTAGCATAGCACATGTCAAACGCTGTCCTCTCTAGCATAGCACATGTCAAACGCTGTCCTCTCTAGCATAGCACATGTCAAACGCTGTCCTCTCTAGCATAGCACATGTCAAACGCTGTCCTCTCTAGCATAGCACATGTCAAACGCTGTCCTCCCTAGCATAGCACATGTCAAACGCGTCCTCTCTAGACATGCACTGTCCTCTCTAGCATAGCACATGTCAAACGCTGTCATCCATAGCATAGCACATGTCAAACGCTGTCCTCCCTAGCATAGCACATGTCAAACGCTGTCATCCATAGCATAGCACATGTCCAACGCTGTCTTCCGTAGCATAGCACATTTCAAACGTTATCCTCCCTAGTATAGCACATGTCAAACGCTGTCCTCCCTAGCATAGCACATGTCAATCGCTGTCATCCGTAGCATAGCACAGGTCAAACACTGTCCTCCCTAGCATAGCACATGGCATGCGTTATCCACTGTAAGATTGTATTGTTTGGCAAATGCTTGTTTGTTGTATTTTTATTACAAGTTGATGAAGTAAAGAGTCGCTTGAGGAGCTGCGGGACCAGTTCCAGAAAGAAATCCAGCTTCAAGGTCGCAGTGGGTCCAGGACATCCCGACAAAGGCCATATCGTTTCAAGGACCAACTTATGTTCCTGTGCCCGTTAATAGAGCTGCGTCCGTGAGTACATTATAAACAATGACGACTACATGTTTATCAATACACACTGTATGTTCACTATATGGGTAATGTAATTTGTACCAATGTGTAAATTACAAATGTCATAGTTGACGATAGCAACCAATCCGATTCCCCCTTGTATTTGCATAAGTAGTTGAAAAATATTACAAGTGGAATAGGATTATCTGCACAGACCAGCTATGCCACTTCTAATTTCCATAATGTCGCAACATGACCACATATGTAATATGTTGGATAGTTTAAACATGACCTGTCACCACTCCTGACATGGCTTTTTAAATAGCTTTATGTATTCCCCATGTAATAACAATTCAGGAGCATCTATTCTTATGACTCTTTATGTAGTAGCATTCCTTTATTATTCCTGCTAGAAGTTATAATTTAATTGCTATTAGACTTCAATAATAAGGGTACAGAGGAGTGTTAACAAGTTGGGGAGGGGGGTGTACCTGCACACACTCATTCTATACAATCAGTGCAGCCATGTTTAGGTGTGCAGGTACACCCCCCAACTACCCCTCTGTACCCTTTAAAACAGAAGCCTAATAGCAATTCATTCATAACTTGTATTTTAGGGTACTTTCACACTAGCGTTTTTATTTTCCGACATATAGTTCCGTCCTAGGGGCTCTATACCGGAAAATAACTGATCAGTTTTATCCCTATGCATTCTGAATGGAGAGAAATCCGTTCAGGATGCATCAGGATGTCTTCAGTTCAGTCTTTTTGACTTTTCAGGATGGAGATAATACCGCAGCATGCTACGGTTTTATCTCCGGCCCAAAAAACCGAACACTTGCCTGAATGCCGGATCCGCCATTTTTTTTCCCATAGGAATGTATTAGTGTTGGATCCAAACTTAACTGACCAGATCTCTTAGCATCATAAGGATTTAAGATACTGAGAGTTTAGGTCAATAAGAATGGAAGATACGCCCCTTCTAAGCTTGTGTGAATCTGGCCTTACTGTGGAGGACTCAGCATGGACAGCCCATAAATCTATATGTGTGCTGTGTAATATTTCAATTCACCTGGTGTAGCGCTGGAAGAGAAATGAACACTACACTCTTCCATAGATTATTTCTGATTGCTGATGAACCAAGTGTAACTGTTATCGGCATGTTGTCAGGAAACATTTGTAACAAATCTGGATTGTCGAAAGTAGATAACCCATTTAAAAATAAACTACCAGATTTTAAATTTTTGTCTGAAGTTAAAAGGGATTGTGCAAGAAAAGGTGGGTTTTGCCCCCCCCCCCCCCCAACTTGGCCTGACTGGTAAAGGCAAGATTACTTACTTGCTTCCTGGCACTGGCTCCCCGCTCCTTCTACTGCAATGCTCCCCTAGGCTCCCTTGCTGTAAGCATCCGATGACATCTCTGCAGCCAATCACTGGTCACGGTGGACACAGGATCCCCTTGCATCATGTGACCATCAGAAGGCCTCCAATAAAAAGAAGATTGGAAATTGAGTGTTTTTATTGAAGGCCTTCCGATGTTTTTATCCTGTAAGTAGAAAAATAAAGGGAAGTAAATTCATTTACGCAGTCCCATGTGGTCTGTTCTTTCCTTTTGTTTCCCTGATCTACCGGCATAGGTAATTCTTCAGGTGCATGAAAATCCGGCCCAGTTGGGCAAATAGTGTGTGAAATAAGTGGTCTGAGGATCAAATTGCATCAAGTCTGGTGAAGCATACATATGGGAGAGAGGATGCCGAGGGCAAATTCACTAAGAGCATTGGGATTAGGATTGGCAACCAGAATTTTTCTTTTTTTCTGGACAACGTCTTCCAAAATCACAGACAGCCAACATTTTTTACTGACAAATTGAAAAACCATAATGAATAAGAAATATTCTAAGTAATACAGGTCTGTAGCTCAGTATACTGAAAAGAACACATTACCAGCATTTACTGTGAGTAGTAAAATGATCATAATTACCACCAAAATAATCGAATCAAGTACCACCAGCCTGAAAAAATCATGGACACTGGAAAAAAGTCACCAATTTTTACGGACTGTCCAGGAATTTCTGGACAGTTGGCAACCCTGATTGGGATCTCTGTGGGATTCAGCCGAAGTACTTTATGTAGTGTACTGGTGCACCTGTTTAAAGTACAGGAGGAACTGACTGATATTAGGATTAGTACTGTGAGAAGAAAGTGACTTTTTAGTGATTGTGAATTTTAATTTGTTACTATTGTATATATTATAATTTGCTATCATTGTATATATTGAGTCAGGTAGTTGAAACGTTCCGACCCCTACTATATTTAAATGTATACAAAGGATATGTTTGAGTGTGAATTAGGTGATAGTCACAGGAGTATACAAGGGACTTGTTTGAGTGTGAATTAGGTGATAGCGCCACGTTTATTTTAAATTATATCACTTATTCATTGGGTTGGAAATTATTGCTTCTAACTGAAATACCCCTTTATACCCTGCTCTTGCTACTACTCAGATCCTCTGCCTTGAAACAAATGTATTGCAAAGTCAAATTTCCACTAGGTCGAAAACACATTTCAGGACATATTTAAAAATTGAGAAAAACTGCACAATGGCTCCTAGACATCATGGGCTTTAGCTAAAAAAAAGACATTAAGCACCACTGACCTAGTTTTTCACCTTTGCAAGATAAGCTGTGTGATCTGCGTGCTCCAGAAATAAAGTTGTAAAATCTTTACTTACTTAATATAATCCACGTTGTAGAACTGCGTGGAACGGTAGATTCAAGATGCCTGCTTTGATAGATGAGAATAAATTATATTCAAGGTTACATTTTAACCCCTACAGTTTCAGCCCTACAGAGAAGAACATCTAAAAAAAATCTCTAGTTTCGGGACTTGCATCAAGTGTTACGGACAATTCCCAAATGAATGCACGTTTCATGTTTGTCCACTGGAAGACCGAATCAAAAACTGCCATAAGCTTTCCACATCAAGAATCAGTCTTGAGGTTTAGTTCTGATTTTTTTTTTTCATCTACGTTCTATTTCAAAACTTTCTCTAAGACAAAGAAAACAACCGAGGAGTTTTGGATGTTGATCAGCAGAACATAAAGGGGAAGCATATGTTATACCTTGCTAGGCAGTTGAACGGCTGAACCTCCAGAGTATCGCACTTGTGAGGATAGAAAAAGATGCTAAGGATCTGGGGGGGAACGAGGAGTAAAAATCATGACACATTCAGCTGCACAAACAGAGCAGGATTAAAAACTGTGCCTCGTGGTTCCAGCTGGTTTGCGCTTCAAATCTGCTACAGTGTGGATGTGATAATGAAATATCTGATAATGCGAGGGAGAGGCTATATTTGTGTACAATATCTGCCTGCTGGCTGAGAGGTGTCAGGAAGTGTTCTCTCTTTCATTCTATCACTTGTTCTGCTTCCACGAGATGATGAGCAAATGCTGACAGTTCCAGCGTTCTTTATATAATTATTTATTTTGATCCCATGGCATTCATGACAAGGTGTACGTAGACTTTCATTTCTTGCCGTGCCAACAGTGTGTTCCATGCTGCACAAACCTGACAAGATGATGTCACATTTTCGATTAATTTATTTTGGACTTTATTTATGGTGCAAAAATTACCTTGGGAACAAGAAGGTCTTGTTTCATTTTTTGACCATTTAAATTCGGTTAAAAATATGTTGATTTCTCCTTGGATGGATTTCTTGGTTTCTCCAGACTATCTCACCTATGTATGGGCTCCAGGGTTCCTTCCCCGCATGGTGGTAAATCCATTTCTATGACCCATTACAGGGGAATGTGGGAGTTTGACCTCTTCCCGGGAGCATACTTCCAGGGTGTTAGGGGCAGAGGCACACCAATTAGGTATTCTCCTTTTGGAGTTGCATTGGTACTTACCTTGAGAGGTTTACCTTTTAAGAAACACTTTCTTATGATCCAGAATCAGAGAGATATGGGGCTGATGTTCTTTCTGTTTTCTTTTTGATTGTCTTTTTGTTTTATTATTGTTCTGTAACGGTGACGTACACACACACAGGGGGAGGATAGTGACCACTGCGCTCTACCCTCACCCCTGGCCCTGCCTACTTGCCTCACGAGTCCTGATGACAGGGGACAACTGGACGGCAGTCCCTAACTTAGGATACGTGCGGGAAGGACAGACAAGATAAATAACAGATAGTGAACGGACTGGGTCAAAACCAAGAGGACAACGCAGTGCAGAGGGATAAGCAAAGAATGGTCAGGAGAAGCCGGGGTCATAAATACCAGGAGAGTCGAGAAGTACCAAAGGAGTCCGCAAAGAATAGTCAGGTGGAAGCCGAGGTCAAAATACTAGGAGGGATGCGCAGTACAGGAGGAGCAGGCAAAGGATCGTCAGGGAACAGGATCAGGTAAGTACACAGGTATCCAACAAACGCTAGTAACCTAAATTAACAGGCAACCTGTGGCCAGCAGGCTGCCTGAATTTATAGTGGGGAGTGAGGGTCATGTGACGTGGCCAGCGTCACATGATCGACAGACTGACCAGTCAAGCACCGAGTGATCAGCTCGGCACTCAAGGCAGACCTAGGAGCAGAGAGCCTCCCAGCTAGCAAAGCCACCCTGCTCACATTACATCTGCTACACCCTCCATACTGTATATTTCTAATACATCAGCCGAGGTTGAACTATTAAAAATGGCGGCATTCAGTGGCACTCCTATTGGCGCAAGTGGGTTTTGAAAATACACTTCCATACACCATCAAAGAATAATTTTCTGCTTCCATATAAATATTACAAGTTATCTTTGAATGCTGTAGAGTTGGGAGATTTTACATGAATCCAGATGGTCTGCGTGCCCTTTGCCATGACATGATGCCTCATTAAGAAGTGGGCAATACTATTCTTGTTTTATATCGAGATAATTGCACGTTCTTCCCAATATATCAGACTTTATAAATGAATGACACAGGGCCACATCCGTCTCATTTTTATAATGACAAATACCTTAGGCATGGCTTGTTATTTTAACGAGAATTATAAAAAATCTGACTTGGTAGAAGTATAAGTTCTGGCTTTGATGGTTCTCTATAAAATTGCACAATTTAATAAGCAAATTCAATAAATTCTGTAAAATAACAGCAGCCAATAACTTTTTCAGGTTATATTATTATATGGTAATAAAACGCATCTCCATTTTGTACCATTTTTATTGGAAATCATTCTTCCTGTTAGAAAGCGAAATAACATTTTATCATCAGATGGAAGAAACTGGAGAGCATTAATCAAGCAATTTTCTGCGCCCTCTACAGTGATTACTATAGCACTCGGTGGAAAGCTGCAGAATATGACTTTGCATATTATATGAATATGAAATGTTATGTATGAATCAGCAAATACATGGCTGAGGTGCAGTGTGAACAAAGTCTGGACTTAAAAGCAGTAGACTGTAGTTAGTAGATGCTTTCAGAACAACTAGATCCTTCAAAAATCATATATAATTGCTTCACAGTATGTACTGCGTACGTGCTGTAGTCGCACCTGCTTGATATTTTAATGCAGGAGATCAGTGACATCACTGGGAGGGGGGAAAGACAGAAGAGATCAAGGTAGATGAGCTGGGATTGATTGCAAAGGCAGGCGTGGACCAGGGGCCCAAATTAACAGGAGGCAAGGCAACATAAATAGACAGGGACAACAGAAATAGGAGGGGTCTTAATACCTTATTGCAGCACAAAATACTGCACCTGCAGAACCAAATACCACAGTATAGCGCAATATACTGCCTCAGCAGAACCAAATACCACAGTATAGCGCAATATACTGCCTCAGCAGAACCAAATACCACAGTATAGCGCAATATATTGCCTCAGCAGAACCAAATACCACAGTATAGCGCAATATATTGCCTCAGCAGAACCAAATACCACAGTATAGCGCAATATACTGCCTCAGCAGAACCAAATACCACAGTATAGCGCAATATACTGCCTCAGCAGAACCAAATACCACAGTATAGCGCAATATATTGCCTCAGCAGAACCAAATACCACAGTATAGCGCAATATATTGCCTCAGCAGAACCAAATACCACAGTATAGCGCAATATACTGCCTCAGCAGAACCAAATACCACAGTATAGCGCAATATACTGCCTCAGCAGAACCAAATACCACAGTATAGCGCAATATATTGCCTCAGCAGAACCAAATGCAGCACGCCAGACCTGCAGGGTATTGCGATAGTGAGGTAACGGTTATGGGCAATCGAGGGTTACTCACTTTTTAGAAGGGGAACCCTGGGCAGGCATGCGACAGTGAAGGAGAGGTAGACACTAGTTCCTCTGGGGCACACTCGGTAAATAGGGACCAGGCCTGATGGTGTGAGGTGCCCTGGATGTTGCAGGGATTTTGAGTGCCTTAGGTAAGGTCCCTTCAAGG
Organism: Bufo gargarizans; assembly: GCF_014858855.1. Lineage (NCBI taxonomy): Eukaryota > Metazoa > Chordata > Amphibia > Anura > Bufonidae > Bufo > Bufo gargarizans. Next base: position 163,009,637 of record NC_058088.1, on the reverse strand, counting down.
ATCGTGACGCCAGTGCCTGTAACGGTGGCACACCGATTTGCAGGAGGATTAATGGAGTACACAGATGGTAAATCAAATGTTGCTTTACTTTAGGAAACAGTCCAACTTTATACAAGTAATTGCAGTGGTGTATAATGCAGTCCTTTACAGTACAAATGCACAGCAGGTTTACTTCACAGCACAGCAGGTTTCAATCTTGCAAGATACTTGGAGGGATACAGTTAATGCTCTGCAGTACAATGCTGCTCTATCCCCACAGCTATTCTAGCTGGCTGGATCCCAAGGCCCGGATGCCTAATTGCTGGCTTAAATCCTTGGTATATAAAATCCTTCCTCCAGTATTGGCACTTGCTTTAAATATTACAGTACCTTTGCTTCTTAGCTGGAAGCTCTGCTGGATTGGAAAGGTGGCTGCAGGTTTCTCTCAGGAGGTGCTCTCCTACTACTGGGGTGTCTCATCTGTGTTAGCTGGGTTTACTGGTCTCCAGGCAGGCTGTACTCCTTCTAGCCTCCTGGTGCAACTAGAAACCAGGACTATCCAGCTGCATGTCAGGAGGAGGCCCTCAGCATATCCTGGGCTGGTGCCTTCTCACTTCTGTCTCCACAGACTCCTGACTATGACCTAACCCCTCCCTGTCTGGGCCTGGACATTTATACTAGGGGCTCCCTGTCTCCCTCTAGTGTCTGGGATGTCTAATTACACCCAACTAGGCCTGCTAAGCATTGACAGGGGAAACATACCAATGTAAAAACACACAGAAAATACATTACAATGCATGGATAAATATAATATCACTGTCCCTTATGAGCAGGAGTAACACGTTACCCAATTGACCCTTGTGTAGTGCCCACCCCTACCTAGTGGGACACTACACAAATAACACAGTGCAACACAATATACTGCCTCAGAAGAGTCAAATACCACAGTGCAGCACAAAATACTACTCCATCAGAACCAAATAACACAGTGCAACACAATATACTGCCTCAGCAGAGTTATATACCACAGTGCAGCACAAAATACTACTCAAGCAGAACCAAATACCACAGTATAGCGCAATATATTGCCTCAGCAGAACCAAATGCCAAAACACAGAATGCTGCCACCCCCACTGAAGTATTCAACTGTATAACAGTCCTGTGGATGGCGATGATACTGTACATTTGAATTCAGGAAAGCATCTTCAGCCGCTGGCTAGATGCATAGGTGCCTGATGCTTCTAGCATTAATTAATGCTGAAAGTATTAGATGTACCCAGCCGGCACCCATGAGGAGGGTTGGGCAGTCCCCTGGCATTGGCTTACCTGGGAAATTTCGTGTAGGGTCTATGGCCAGTCCGTGCCTGGCTTGGGCTCTTTGAAAAAAAATGCCCACCGAAGTCCTTGGCGCCTTATTAGTATATACGTGAAAGTGCTTTTTCTCAGGATCGGAAATGGTGATAAGGCAATAAAAGGTATGATTTTAACAATGTATAATGTAATACAGTACATTGGTGGTAATTACAGATATAAAATCTAGGTGACAAACTCCCTTTCAAGGTGTATTCTCACCTCAGACATTTTAGCATGCTCACAGGATCTCAATAAAGTCTAATAGATGAGAGTCCCACCTTTGGGACCTGTATCTGTCTGTAGAATCGGAGTCCACCTCTGATGGCCCACCTGACTCTGTCCAACTGGCTGCCTCATCTCACAAAGTGCAGAAACAACATATGTTGCCATGCTATGAAGTTTCTGTATCCTGTTAAAGTTGCTGGTGGTGTTTTAACAGCCACCAATGGTTCTGTAGAATTGTAGTACTGGGGCTGTTATAGTGAGCTGCCTAAGAAGGGCGGTCTAACAGACAGCCAGTAAAAATCCCATTGACTGCAATATTATACTATTACAGACTATGTGTAACAGCAGCTTCTGTATGCCGCTGTTCCATCGCCTATCACTGCGGTCCCGGGCTCCACGCTCAGAGGTGACCTGTAGCCGGTGCTTCCCATTTCACCGCTGCGGTCCTAGGCTCTGTTTCTGCTATTGCTTCTGGGGATTCTGCTCCACAGCTTTCACTCAGCCCTTGTCACAGCCTGAGTTTGTCTGGTTTTATGTTACACTGCTCTAAGGGTGGAGTGCATCACTCTCTGGGCTGTGTGGGTTAGGTCAGGTGACCTCGCTGACCAAACCTGGCTCTCCTGCAGGTACTAAAGTGGCTCAGCCCTCTTCCCAGATGCCTCAGTGTCAAGGTCCTTGCGTTTGTTGGTTCCTGATACTCACGTGTGCAACTGATCTATACTTCGTTCCTGGATTCTGCTTATAGTCTGATCCCTGCCTACTTGCTTTGAATCTCCTTTTGCTGACCCGGATTGCCTGACCTGACCTATTGCCTGTCTGACCACGTCTCTGCCGCATCCTTCGGTTCTGCACCATTCCTCCTGGTAACGTCTCTGCTCGCCTGACTATGCTTATACTTCAGGTACCTACTCTGGTACCCCCTGGTCCACACTGACAAGCTGCCACTGACTTGGGGATTGCTCTGGAGTAGCCCCTGGCAACTACCCTAATGGCTCAAGTCTATCCTCACCATCAGAGTCTCTAGTGAAAACCAAGTAGTTGCTTAGAAACACTGGGATGTGCTGACTAACCCCCTTTTTTTTTGCAGATTTACAATGCTGGAGATGTGGCACTCCAGCAAGTCGTGCACTCCTGATTAGCCTGTCTGCCCTATAGGCTGATTTTAATTATTTCAGTATAAAGCTGTAGCCTGCTCTCACTACATTCATTGGAAGCTGTTTGGCACCAGGAAAGGTATGGAGTGGGCTTTGCATGCATGTTGGTACCTGCATCCCTTGTAATGGAGGCCTTTATGGCACCAAAAATGGTAAAAGGCAGAGTGGATCCAGCATGCATGTGGATCCAACACTCCCTGAATTTTATGGCGGCCATTATGGCGCATAACAGGTAGTATTTAGTGTTAGGACCCGTCTAACAGAGATCACCTTGACATACGGCAGACGGGCTCCTCTGACTCTCTATCCGAGTCTGACACCGGCTCAGGTAAAGACCTGGCTGTTTTCCATGCTTTTTCCGCCTGGCGGGTACAAGCTCTTTTACGTGGACGAAGCTCGTTATCCTGGGATGGAGTAGGCCCATCAGTCTGAAGTGTTCTGGAGGCAGTTGGTACAGACACTGGCAGTAGAGTAAGGCCCTGGTTAGATGTGCTAGGATGAGCAATGAGGGCTTGAGATATAGAATGGGTTAATGCCGATGACATGGAACCCATGGCAGCTACAATCGCGTTGGATATAGACTGTTGTAGCGCCAAACTATTTGCATCAGGGAGAGTAATCTCAGGACGCCTATCCGAAGTGGGTGAGCCCTGACCAGAGGGGAGAGGGTCATTAGGGGCCATAGGAACGGTAGAGCTACTCCTAACAGACATAATGGCAAAGAGAGAGAGGCAGGAGTTAGTCACCCCAGCCGAGAATGCAGTCACAGGAAATCACTAGAAGTAAGGGAGAATAAACGCGATGTAAAAGCAGAACGGTGGAGGGAAAAGGACCACATGCATAAATATACTCCAGAACCAGAACTCACGTGAGCGGTATGCAGGCAAAACTGGCCGAAACGGACGGAGCGGTGGGACCGAGATGGCGTCTGATCCACTGACAGAGGCGAGACTTCGGCGCCAGTAAAGGACGTAACAGGGGAAAGACGACCGAAATCTCGTCTCGCGAGATTTCGGCCGGACCTGTGCGATGCGGACGCCCGAAGTCTCGGAGATCGCGAGACCTCGGGCGAAGGGGAGAAGGAGCGAGCGGGAAAAAATAAATGGCGGACGCGATCTAGAGATGCCGGAAAATCGGCAGGTAAGAGCTGGAGCAAGAGGAGGGCGCAAATAGTGCTTGGGGAAGAGAGGAACGGAAATTAAACAATCGGGACGGACAATAAGGAGGGGAGACCCATACATATATACATAGAACCTGAAAAGGAAAAAACATACACCTGAAAAGGAAAAGCATACAGGGAAAAGAGTACGGTTTAATGACAATAAAGTAGTAATGAAATACCCAACTAAACTAAAAGGAAAAGGAGAGGTAAACACAATCTAAACAAGATATACACTCACCTAAAGAATTATTAGGAACACCTTTTCTATTTCTCATTAATGTGATTATCTAGTCAACCAATCACATGGCAGTTGCTTCAATGCATGTAGGGTTGTGGTCCTGGTCAAGACAATCTTCTGAACTCAAAACTGAATGTCAGAATGGGAAAGAAAGGTGATTTAAGCAATTTTGAGCGTGGCATGGTTGTTGGTGCCAGACGGGCTGGTCTAATTATTTCACAATCTGCTCAGTTACTGGGATTTTCATGCACAACTATTTCTAGGGTTTACAAAGAATGGTGTGAAAAGGGAAAAACATCCAGCATGCGGCAGTCCTGTGGGCGAAAATGCCTTGTTGATGCTAGAGGTCAGAGGAGAATGGGCCGACTGATTCAAGCTGATAGAAGATCAACGTTGACTGAAATAACCACTCGTTATAACCGAGGTATGCAGCAAAGCATTTGTGAAGCCACAACACACACAACCTTGAGGCGGATGGGCTACAACAGCAGAAGACCCCATCGGGTACCACTCATCTCCACTACAAATAGGAAAAAGAGGCTACAATTTGCACGAGCTCACCAAAATTGGACTGTTGAAGACTGGAAAAATTGTTTCTTGAACATTACAACGAGTTCACTGTACTAAAATGGCCCCTACAGTCACCATATCTCAACCCAATAGAGCATTTTTGGGATGTGGTGGAACGGGAGCTTCGTGCCCTGGATGTGCATCCCTCAAATCTCTATCAACTGCAAGATGCTATCCTATCAATATGGGCCAACATTTCTAAAGAATGCTATCAGCACCTTGTTGAATCAATGCCACGTAGAATTAAGGCAGTTCTGAAGGCAAAAGGGGGTCCAACACCGTATTAGTATGGTGCTCCTAATAATTCTTTAGGTGAGTGTATAGCAGCTCTGAGAGAACTACAGAGCTGGAGGAGTACTTATCTGCCTGGTAGCAGCAAAGAAAGAGGAGGATCCCAGACAGTTGAGGACTAATATACTGGGATAAGGGGAGGAGCTGTTACTATGGTTTCCACATTGGTATGGTTTTTTCTTTGCTGCTATGGTAGATTCAGTAAAGAAAGTGAAAGCAATAGGAGCCTCTGTGTCTTGTTATAAAATTGCGGTTGACTTATTGGCAACTGTGTCTCATCATCATTATGCACCTCGTAAAACACTAATTGCCATTCCCCACTGTCATATTTTTCTGTATGTGGATGCTCAAGAGTTTGGGAATCAGTGCACAATATCTCCTCATGTCCCTCTTCAAGCGGACTTGGTGAGAGGGCCAAATCAAGAAATGGCGATGAAAAGAGCTCCTCGGAATATCCGAGTGTGGGATCACTTGTTTGCCAACACTCTCTATGGTGGGAGGAAGGAGGATCAGGGTGAGGATTCTGTTGACCAGACTCTTGGCTACTGAGACTGGACACTGGACTTTGTGGAAGACAGGGTGGTGCTTAACCGACTGGAAGCATTATCTGCTGCAATCCAATCGACCACCTGGTCGCACTGGTCTGATTTCGAGAGTGGATGAAGCTAGAAATCGTGGATGAGTGTGTTTCTTGTGCTCTGGCAACAGGCATAGTTTCACCGTGCCCAGGGCCACAGCCTCTGCGTGCACCATCAGCAGCATGGCCACTTCTCTGTCCCTTACTGCTCGCCTTGAGCATATTAAATGGTATATATACTTGCAACTATGTCACATGTACAGTAGCGCAGGTTTTGTAAGTGTATGTGCAAATAAATTAACCTGAATGTCAAAGATATTTAGGATGCTCAAAAGTTATACAGGAGATGCAGCACAGGTAATGTCGCTGTCACCAGTGGTGAAAAAATTGAACTGAATGTCACTGATATTTATGATGCACAAACGTTATTAACGAAATTTAGTGCAGGTTATGTCGCTGTTACCATCGGCAAAAAAATTTAACTGAATTTCACTGATATTTATGAAGCGCAAACGTTATACAAGAGATGTAGCGCAGGTAATGTCGCTGCTGTCACCAGCGGCTAACGTTATACAGGAGATGTAGCTCAGGTAATGTCGCCTCTCTAACCAGCAGCCAAACAATTGCACACAATTTAGCGCACGTTGCACTAATATATTTTGCTGTCAGATAAAACAATAGTTCTTAAAAGGACTGTTGGGTCTCTAACAACTTTCAAAACTCAAAACTTCCTAAAAAAAACACATTTCCTCTCCCTACACTATCTGTCCCTTCTGCTGCAGCTCGCCCTGACTAAGTCTAAGCCTAACCACTCGTCATCGGGTGCTATATAGCACCCGATGACGCGTTCCGGCCAGCCAATCACTGCAATGCCAGTAACAAACATGGCTACAGCATTACAGTAAGTGGCACTACTTCTCCACTGTCAGTATGGGATCTGAGTCTCCACTGCAGGGTGGCAGATCGCTGTCTGCACATCACATCACTATGGGTCTTAGTACTGGCTTACCTTGTAGGTGACGCAGGTGCCCGCCAGCATACCGCCGCATCCGTCCTCACTGCCAGGTGTCATCTGATGCGCTATAGCGCGCGCACCTCTTCCTTTCTTATAGGAGTAGGCAGCTGGTTCCTGATTACCATCCCCACCCGGAGGTAGGACTATTTGTATTTAAGGCAGCTTCACTCATCATGAAGTGCCCAAGCGTGGTTGTTGTACCTCTTGACTCCAGCTGAAGCATTCCACTGTGTCTGTTTATTGGATTTCCTGGATTCTGACCTCCCCTTCATTTGACTACGCATCTGCCTGCCGTCTGCTTATTGGATCACCTGGATTATAGACCTCTGCACTGCCTGACTACGCGTCTGCCCATTTCCTCCTGTAAGTCTGCCTGGATCCAGACCCTGCACTGCCTACGAGACTGCTTATATCTGCACGCTATATTGCTCTGAACTTTGTGTTGCCTATATCTGTCAAGTGACTTTTGAATACTGTCTTCCAGTAAAGACCATCTGTTCCTTTTTTCTGCCTTTGTTGGAATCTGTTCACAGTACTGCAGGTAGCTGCATTCAAGGTAACAGGTGCAGACACCAGGGTCCTGACTCTGAGAGTCAGCAATATTGGACTAATTCCCAGTCCTCTATCAGCTGACACAGAGGATCCACATCATCTGGTCATAACACCCACACATTTACTGGCTGCGTAGCCCAACACTAATAGGGAGGAATAATTTCACGGCATCTTAATGCAGGGTGAGATGTCAGAAGGCGCTAGGGACAGTGCTAGAAAAGCAATTTACAAGTGCAGGGAAAGGATAGGGAGGAATCATTTCACAGCATCTTAGTGCAGGAAGAGACATCAGAAGGCGCTAGGGACAGTGCAAGAAATGCGATTTACAAGTGCAGGGAAAGATTATTTGGGGATCCAGCACTTTGTTCTTGTTATTGGGGTGCAATTGCTATGTTGAAAAGCCTTTAGTGGCCTATTTTACTACAAAAAGAAAAATATATACGCACTTCACTGTTGCATTTATTTTTGGTGAAAGCGTTTAGTGGCCCATTTCAGTACAAAAAGATTAATATATACGCATTTCACTGTTGCATTTATTTGTGGTGAAAGCTTTTATTGCAAAAAATGCACCAAAATGATACACAACTGACAATACTAGCTAATTCCTCAAGCCGATGTTAAAAGCTGAGAACTTTGTCAATATCTTCCAGTCAGGAACATATCGGAGCTCCTCATGCACCATGTCACGGTGTCAACTCACAGCCAGGCTCTCACATGCCTCCATAGTGGTATCACCAATGCACTGTCAGGTAGAATAAAGCTGTGAGCGGCACCCACAACAGACCATGTGACACAGACGCTACCAGGTGCAAAAGAACGTTACCAGCAAAATGAAGTGGCACATTCCATACACATAAAGACAAAAACTCACTGAAAAAAGTGGCCTAAACGGGTGGAAATGCCCCAAACCCAGACACTGTAGCGTGTCTATAACTGGTGGAGCAATTCCTCCGCATGTGGTCTGCAGATAACCGCAATCCCCAGCAAAAAATGCGTACAATGGTGTTTATTGGCCTATTTCAGTACAAAAAGAAAAATATATACGCATTTCACTTCTGCAGTTATATGTGGTGAAAGCGTTTAGTGGCCTATTTCAGTACAGAAAGAAAAATATATATGCACTTTACTGTTGAAGTTATCTGCAGTAAAATCTTTTAGTGGCCTATTTCAGTACAAAAAGAAAAATATATTCTCAGTTTACTTCTGCAGTTATATGTATTGAAAGCATTCAGTGGCCTTTTCAGTACAAAAAGAAAAATATATATATACGCACTTCACTGTTGCAGTTATTTGTGGTGAAAGCGTTTAGTGGCCTATTTCAGTACAAAAAGAAAAATATATTCTCAGTTCACTTCTGCAGTTATATGTGGTGAAAGCGTTTAGTGGCCTATTTCAGTACAAAAAGAAAAATATATTCAGCACTTTTAGGGGTGTTTAAATGTAATTTTTATTTATTTTAGTTCAGCTAACAGTATGTCAGACAGAGAAGTGCCTGGCCCTGCACAGGGGAATGGCAGAGGCCTAAATGTTTCTGGCGCAGGCAGAGTAAGGGGGCGTGGCAGCAGGGGTCACTTCGAGAGGCATGAGTTCTTAGTGTCAGCTAGCAGTCGTGTCTTGACCAGCAACCCAGCGGTTCTTGATTGGTTGACTCGATCTTCAACTTTGTCGCAAGTAACAGCAGCGCCAGCTGCCTGAGTCTAGAATCGCTGATGAGCAGCTTTCTTCACCCGCATAGTGAAGAAACTACTCACCAGCAGGTAGACATATAGCAGAACCTGAACCAGCAGGTGGTGGCACACTTGGAGTGCACCCTGCCAGCCATCATTTAAGATCCGCTGGACTACTGGGCAGCCAAACTGTATTTGTGGCTGCAACTGGCCGAGTTTACCCTGGAAACGCTGTCCTACCTGGCCAGTAGTGTGGCATCAGAGCGGGTCTTAAGTGCGGCGGGAGCCATAGTTACCCCAAGAAGAACCCAAAATGTGGAGAGACTGACCTTTGTCAAGATGAATCAGGCGTGGATCAGCCCGGATTTCCACCCACCAATGCCTGATGCATCAGACTAGATGGTGCCACACACATCCATGGTGCCACACCAACATTTTGACAAAAGAAATCGTTTTCTTCTGGCTATCTGCCTCAGCTACTATTCTGATGCTGCCACCCGCCTGATGCCACATATCTGATGCCAAGTGCTCCTTCTTTCACCCACCTTATATACTATGTTATGTTACTATTGTGGGGATTCGCTCTGGTAGTTGGGATAAGCGGGTGCAGTACAGGGGCAAAGTACAAGTTCGGAATTCAAATGTCTGTGTTTATTCACACATAAGGTCAAACAAAAAACACTCTTTGCAGGGTTGGCGTTTGTTCACACCGAGTAGAAAGTTCATGCATAACAAAAAAATTTCACCTTGTCGGCAGTTCTGCCTCCAGCAATCTAAATGCAGACTTTAGGTGGCCTGCTCTCCCAACACACGGGTCTCAGCTTTTTAGCCCAGCATAAGGCTCAGATCACAACACACAGGGCATTCTCTGCTGAGCCCAGCTGCCTTTTTAAGGATAGCCAGGTGCTGTCAAAACCCGTCCTAGAACATGAGGAGTAGTCACCCACCCAGCATTATAACTACTCCTAATAAGAGCCGTCCCAGATCAGCTATTTATAGCCATACTAAATAGCAAAAGTGTCAATCAGCATTAGCTGCTGCTGACACATGAAAATACCGGCTCTTACTTTACCGAGGTCAGGAACCTCGGTGACACATGCTTGCCATCAATGACGACCGCTTGTACCTTGCTAAACTATGTTATGTTACTACATTATGTTATCTTCATTGGTGGGTACTGGTAGTGCCACCCACCTCCTCATTCTGTCACCGGGTCACTCTGTAGTCTCCACATGCTGCTGCCACCTCCACACTATGTCACCTTGCCACTCTGTCATATCCTCCTGATGCTGCTGCTGTCGCCACCTCCAGACTCTGTCATTGTGCCACTTGGTGGCCTTCTCCTGATGCTGCCACCTCCAGACTCTGTCATTTTGCCACTCGGTGGCCTTCTTCTCTTGCTGCTGCTGCCGCCACCTCCAGACTCTGTCATTGTGCCATTCGGTGGCCTCCTCATACTGCTGCCAACTCCAGACTCTGTCATTGTGCCACTTGGTGGCCTCCTCATACTGCTGCCACCTCCAGACTCTGTCATTGTGCCACTGGGTGGCCTCCTCATACTGCTGACACCTCCAAACTGTCATTGTTCCACTCAGTGGCCTTCTCCTGATGCTGCTGCTGCCACCACCTCCAGACTCTGTAATTCTGCCACTCGGTGGCCTTCTTCTCTTGCTGCTGCTGCCGCCACCTCCAGACTCTGTCATTGTGACACTCGGTGGCCTTCCCCTGATGCTGCTGCCAACTCCAGACTCTGTAATTGTGCCACTTGGTGGCCTTCTCCTGATGCTGTCAACTCAAGACTCTGTCATTGTGCCACTCGGTGGCCTCCTCATACTGCTGACACCTCCAGACTGTCATTGTTCCACTCAGTGGCCTTCTCCTGATGCTGCTGCTGCCACCACCTCCAGACTCTGTCATTCTGCCACTCGGTGGCCTTCTCCCGATGCTGCTGCTGCCACCTTCAGACTCTGTCATTTTGCCACTCTGTGGCCTCCTCATACTGCTGCTAACTCCAGACTGTGTTATTGCGCCACTCGGTGACCTTCTCATACTGCTGCCAACTCCAGACTGTGTCATTGTGCCACTTGGTTGCCTCCTCATACTGCTGCAAACTCCAGACCCTGACATTGGGCCACTCTGTGGTATACTCATGCTGCTTCCACCTCACCACTAGGTCATAGGTCCACTTTGTGGACTTCTCATGCTGTTCCCACCCTCCCTACTTCATGACTGGTCCACTATTTTGGCTTTCGGCCTTGCTGAAATCATTTATTTGACCTTTCTTCTGATCTGTCAGACGGAAGGAAAAATGAGACGCACAACGGATCCTGCCTGTGTAGCAGCTGAAAGGCCTGTATGGTCCCATCAGAATTGGCTAATGATTTGGTAGCCAAAAGCAGGAGTGGGTAAAAAACACAGAAGACATGCAAATATTCCATTTACGTGTCATCTCTGTTTTTACATCCACTCCTGTTTTTTTGGGGGCATTAGCAATACTGATGGATTATTGAGCAAATTCTAACTGGGTTATTGCTCTGACGGTTTAGAGGAAGGGCAAAATAATCAGTGACGTCAACACAAACTTACTGCTGACATCCTCTCCACTCTGTCGGGGGGCTCTACTTGTATAAGCGTTTAATAGAACAGGTTCTGTAGACATCTATGTGGAATCAGCTGACGACAGTGTAAAAGGAGTGCACCTCTTCTTGACGCTAACATCGACCTGTAAGTCTGAGTTCATACTTGAGTTATTTGGTCAGTTTTGGGCCCACGACTTCCCTAATAAGTGAAGTGTGCAGTAATTCAAAGAGCGATGGCTGTCATCTGCATGTCATACTGACTCACAGTATTATTTCACTACCAAAGCAGACTCCCTATGCGTGTTACTGCAAGACACAGTGTTCTACACCACTATAAAGGCTCTCTGCAGACAGGAAATAGACATTTTTTACTGTAATTCGCCGAACCAAATTTTTCCCGAAAAATTTGGCGAACATGCAAATCGAATTTTCAAAAAAATTTGCTTATCTCTACATATAATGAACACCATAAAACATAACCCCAAAAAACTGTACAAGATATAGTGAATTGAATGGTGCCATTAAAGCTGTGTGAACAGAAAAGTTAAAAGAAGTTTGGTCTTGGAACATGGGGAGAAAGAAAACAAAATGCAAAAATGTAAATCAGCTAGGATTAAGAAAGCAAAAAAAGCTTCAAAACACAGACACTAAGGCCCCTTGCAGACAAGCGTGACGGATTTGGTCCAGATGCGTTCCGGATGCGTTCAGTGACTAATGCGCAATTTCACAAACAAGATCATTCAGTTTTGTATGCGATTGTGTTCAGTTTTTATCGCGCAGGTGCAATGTGCATTGACATTCATACAAACGTGATAAAAAAACGGAAGGTTTACAAACAACATCTCTTAGCAATCACAAATTGCACCTGCGCAGAATACTCGTTCGTGTGAAAGGGGTCTAAAGGTGTCCAAATATAGTGATGCAAAGTACATTTCTTCAAAGGCTTTTATATTTTGAAATAGTAGAACATAATAAAAAGTATAGAAATTTGGTGTCGCCATAATTGGACTGACCTGCAGAAAAAGCTCATCATGTCACTCAGCATATAATGAACACCATAAAAAAATGAAACAAAAAGCCAATACAAGATAATTAAACGGGGCTATTAAAAAGTACAACTTGTCCCGCAAAAAAGAAATCCTCCTAAGGTTTGTGAATGAAAAAGTAAAAGTCATAGGTCTTGGAAGGCTGGGAGGAAATAAAATTTAAATTCAAAAATGAAAAGTGGTCTGGGTTAAGAAAGCAAAAAATACAGATAGTAAAGGTAGTAATCCCTAGGATGCTGTTCACTAGGGCCTCCATATTCTTTACAGCAAAACACAATATACTGTATATTTTTTAAAATTCGTAAGATACAAAACTATACATATATTGGTCATAGTCAGAAATTAGATCCTCCTGTCCAAACCAGCGGGTCAATGCTAAAACAGCCGCAAATTTGGTATTTTCTTTGAAAGTTTACTTGTCTATAAGAGTGGATTGCTTGTCTAATCTGGAAAATAATTTGAGATAATGCGCTGGAAAAGCTGAACGGGCTGGAATTCTGACTGTCGTCTCGAATCTTTGCAGTTAGATGCAGGCTTTATTTTTCTCTATCGCATGCTAAAGTAAATAGATTGGTTATTGAAGTCTCCCTGCAGGCTTTATTCAAGCAATTGCAGGTGGAACAGGCAGGTAACATCACCAAAGGGAATTGATGTCAAATCCGCAACTTATAGTCACAAATTATGTCAGCAATCAGTTGGTAAAATAAAGAGATTTCATGCATATATTTAGTAAACCAACATGACAATGTCATATACAATTGGAGCTAATTAAGCCAACGATACCTTCCTATATCGAAGCCTTAAGGCTGCAATGCAGCGCAATATCCCGGGTAGTCAGGGAGTGCATCTTTGCAAATTTTGAATGACGGTCCTTCAGTCCCCACTTTTAAAAGAAATTTACGTCAAAATGTCATGTCAATGTAGAGATGTGTTTTCCTAGTTAGCGTTTGATTGTTCTCTGCTCCTCCTGACAGAGTCATAGACATGTATACTCCTTTTCTTCTGCGCTTTCCCCAATGGCATTGCAAAGATAACTGTAAATATCTATAACGCAGTCCTGTTAGAGGGTATTAATCTGGCACTGCAGTGACAACTGCTATCTACGCATGAAAAAGACCCTTAATGAAGAAAATCGGAGGGGGTGGGGTGGGCGGATGGTTTTGTTTGAATAATAGTGATGGTTAATTTAATGAGAAAATGTATCTCAAAATTTAAACTGACTGTCAAAATAAAGCGTGAAAATGGTTATTTCAACTTGCTTTAAGATTATTGATAATTATACCTCCGGTAGTTGGGTGACATTGCTTTACTGCAATTAAAGCTAAGCTACATTATGTTACTTTATCCTCATTATTTAAATGTTGCACTGTGAAATCCAGACACAGTACACATAGTACAGCCAGTAATGGGACATGATATAAATACGCTACCTTGTGACAGCTGAGTTACAAAGAACACGGTTCCTTTAAGAACTATACAAGCTTTGTTGACCCCACATGCAAGACTAGTACTGGCCCAGGAGCTTCAAGTTATACTTCTACAAAAACTCACCTACCTCTTACTTACAGCCTCTTCCACACAAGCGTCCGTATTCCAGATGATATACCATCTGTCATAAGTACTTCATCAGTAATTAATCTAGATTTACATGCGTATTCCCTATATCTGTTTTGTGGCATTTAGGATATGTTTTGTTTTTTTATCTGTTGTGGGTAAACTGTTTGAAGGTTTTCCCAGGGATGCTGTCTTGGAGGATCTCAAAGAAAACAAGCAAATAACGCCATATCAGCATGGCTTCGTGAGGGATCGGTCATGTCAGACTAATTTAATCAGTTTCTATGAGGAGGTAAGTTCTACACACTGTCGTATATCTGGACTTCTCCAAAGCATTTGACACTGTACCGCATAAAAGGTTAGTATATAAAATGAGAATGCTCGGACTGGGAGAAAATGTCTGTATGTGGGTAAGTACCTGGCTCAGTGATAGAAAACAGAGGGTGGTTATTAACGGTACACACTGAGATTGGGTCACTGTCCCTAGTGGGGTACCTCAGGGGTCAGTATTGGGCCCTATTCTCTTCAATATATTTATTAATGATCTTGTAGAAGGCTTGCATAGTAAAGTATAGATTTTCGCAGATGACACTAAACTGTGTAAAGTAATTGACACGGAAGAGGACAGTATACTGCTACAGATGGATCTGGATAGATTGGAGGCTTGGGCAGAGAAGTGGCAGATGAGGTTTAACCCTGACAAATGTAAAGTTATGCACATGGGAAGGAATAATGCAAGTCACCCGTACATACTAAATGGTAAAACACTGGGTAATACTGACATGGAAAAGGATCTAGGAATTTTAATAAACAGCAAACTAAGCTGCAAAAACCAGTTTCAGGCACCTGCTGCCAAGGCCAACAAGATAATGGGTTGCATCAAAAGGGGCATAGATTCCCGTGATAAGAACATAGTCCTACCACTTTACAAATCACTAGTCAGACCACACATGGAGTACTGTGTACAGTTCTGGGCTCCTGTGAACAAGGCAGACGTAGCAGAGCTGGAGAGGGTCCAGAGGAGGGCAACTAAAGCAATAACTGGAATGGGGGGAATACAGTACCCTGAAAGATTATCAACATTAGGGTTATTCACTTTAGAAAAAAGACGACTGAGAGGATATTTAATTACTATGTATAAATATATCGGGGGTCAATACAGAGATCTATCCCATCATCTATTTATCCCCAGGACTGTGACAAGGGGACGTCCTCTGCGTCTGGTGGAAAGAAGGGCATACCCTAGCAATATGCCCCCATTGTCTGAGATGGGAAAACTTCTTTAAGTCATGGTGACAAATTTTTTAGTCTTTGTCAAATGACAGTTGCTTCTTTTAATTTCCTTCTGGATTTTCTTTATCCCCCATCTAACACTTGTGAACACTAATATGAAGCAATGTATTTCTTTAGAGGGGCAACTACTTGTGCAGTACCCCAGACCTGGGGTTATCTGCAAAGTTTTGGTTTGTTATGGAATGTTTGTAATATTATTGCTATATACTGTGCACGCAGTTGTTCATGCATAAGCCAGGCAAGGGCAGAATTAACAATCCTGGTGCAGCCCTCTCTGGAGCCCAGTAGTATGGGTTGGCTCCATCCCTAGCTCCAGAATTTCCAGTGAGAGTAACTGTAGAGAGGTAGGAAGAAGGAGCAGTCTCTATGTGCTCCTCTCCTATATACTCCAGCTCGAGGCCCTGGAGCCTTGGTCACCTACATGAATCCATGAGAAGCAACCAAGAATGAACTAAAGTAGAAGGATTTGCATGGTTACAGTGAGAGAGAGAGAGACAAAAAGGTCAGACCCTGCTGATGCAGAGGGATAAAAAGTTAAGACACTTTATGCACCCCAGTATAGTAGGACACTACAGCAGATATTTTAGCCAATCTTAGGACCAATGCCGTATTAATTTTCCTAGATCAATCTGGGACATCTGGGAGGACTTTGCATTATATGTAAACTGCTTCTGAATGTACTACAACAATTTTCATCTTGACTACTCTCTGAGTCTCTTAATACCACACTCTGGCCACTGCATTTCCAACATGTGCCCTGCCTAGTACCCACATGGACATTAACACCATGGACTCCTACAGAACGATCAGGTAGGGAGCTCACAGTTGCAGGGAGTTCCCCAAGGGAATATAGAGTACCCCTCCTTCACGGCACTGACCCTAGAGAGCGATGGCACTACCATTTATATACTCTGCTCTAACCAAGAATGACTGGCTAAGGATTTCTGCACAGTTTAACTTACTGCCCAATTTCCCAAATCTAATAATTTTTTTATAAAAAAAAATTTACATTTAGTTTTGTAATTTTTTTTTATATAAAGATATATACAGAAGATACTACAAAAAGGACATTGCATACATTGAAACAAATTCTTCACAAACATGATACCATTAGCACACAGCAGAATCCACCCATTTTCTGGAAAGTGTTTGTTGACCAAAGATTTGGACTTTCGAAATACAACATCTCTGTTATATACACCTTATGTCATACAGTAGTTGCAGATAAGGCTTTTGCTTTTTTACCAACCTTGTAAGGCCTGTTCCTAAGGGCTCATGCACACGGCCGTTGCCCCGCCATGGCAGTATTGTGGCCTGCCTACGGGGGGTCTGCAATACACGGGCACCGGTCGTGTGCAACCCACATCACGGATGTGGACCCATTCACTTGAATGGGTCCACAAACCTGGAGATGCAGTGCAGAAGCACGAATCGGTACCCCACGGAAGCACTACGGAGTGCTTCCGTGGTGTTTCTGGCCGTGCCTCCGCACTGCAAAAAAGTAGTGCATGCAGACCGTTGGATGTGGACTGCGGACCCCATTCAAATAAATAGGTCCACGATCCGCATGCGACTGCCCCGCGGTTGGTGCCCGAGCCCTAAATGTGGGCTGAATATCAGAAGTAGAGTCTATAACTTTCGGCTAGCGAGAGCTTGGTACTATGTGTTATGTGAATTTAGCATTCTTGCTGCAAAATGTGGGTTGTTGTTATCTGCCATCCAGCTTAAGGCCTCATGCACATGACCGTTGCGTGCATCCGTGTCCATTGTTCTGTTTTCCGTGATTTTCTGCGGACTTTCAATGGGTCCGTTGAAAACTCGGAAAATGCACCGTTTGTCATCCGCGTCCGTGATCTGTGTTTCCTGTCCGTCAAAAAAATATGACCTGTCCTATTTTTTTGACGGACAACTGTTCACAGACCCATTCAAGTCAATGGGTCTGTGAAAAAACACGGAGGCACACAGGATTGCCATCCGCGTCCGTGATCCGTGTCCGTAGGGTACTTTAGCACAGACGGATCCGCAGATCCATCTGCATACAGCTTTTTCAGAGCTGAGTTTTCACATCGTGATGGGGACGCTTCAAGTTAGAATATACTAAGAACTGTGTACATGACTGCCCCCTGCTGCCTGGCAGCATCCGATCTCTTACAGGGGGCTGTGATCCGCACAATTAACCCCTCAGGTGCCGCACCTGAGGGGTTAATTGTGCGTATCATAGCCCCCTGTAAGAGATCAGGTGCTGCCAGGCAGCAGGGGGCAGACCCCCCTCCCTCCCCAGTTTTTAATTAATTGGTGGGGATATATATTGTGTCAAAGGATAATGTGTGTAGCCATGTAAAAAGTGTCCTGCTTGTATGGGCACCCTGTAGTCTGGGAGAGAAGGTGATTCAGACTAATCTTATCCTTTTCTCCCAGACACAGCGGCGCCAGGGCTTTGGTCCTATTGTTCTGTCCCTGGACCCCCTGTGGGGTCCAGGTGTATATAAGGCATGGTGCAGGCACTGTTAATAAAATCTGGCTGATTCACTCTTAACTAAGTTTTGACTAGTTATTGGGTGGGCTATCGTATGCTGGAGGGTTTCAAGGCGCAGGAAGGAGCTGTACGAAGGGTACTCAGCCGGATTCATAACAATGCACAATGCATATTACGCGACTTTTCGTTTCATTTGTTCTCTGGTTAAAAAAAAAACTGGTTAAAAAAAAAACATTTTAAAGAGTTTTATGGATAATAGTGTTTTTAAAAAATCTGAGCAGACACATCATACACTATACAGAAGCTATTACCATGCTATGTCCACTACTATAGACAAAATAAAAGAAACAATGTCAACTACAGAAAGCATCAAAATCATGCATTACTGTAGTGTGGCACAGGGCAGTGAACATAGGTGGTAGATGTGGGTGGTGGTTGTTTTTTGTCTGACTGCTGGTGTGTTACAGCAAAAGCCATGAGACGACTAATAAAGGGTATCAGAGGCAGAATGCATTAGATTTGTCAGCCTGAGGAATACTTTAGGGTTGAGAAGAAGTTGACAAATAAGATGTCATTTTAGTAGGTCAATGGGTTGCAAGATAAGGATAGCGCTGTATTTGTGATGTTTGGCTGTATGTTGGTTAAAAATATGTGTCAATTGTAGAGACTTTTGTGCTGTGTGGTTGTGATTGATAGGAATTAAATTTACAGCTACACACTTGTGTCCTGTAGGTGTCATATGTGTATATATGATGGGAAGAATATCTATGATCAGGAGGGTCATTGGATGCATGACCAGAGATAAGTCTATTAGTGGTTTGAAATGAATGGAATGCTGTAGACCATGATGCACCATGTTGTGTGTAGGCGTTATATGCTATTGTTGTCCCACCATAACTGACCTCACATGAGGTAGGCGAACATCCAGATGTCCATTTAGGTTGAAGTGCAAATGTTGGGGATTGACTACTGCAGTGGCCAGGTACGGGTTGGATAATAGTCTATATTTGTCGTGATGCCAATTGCAGCAGTGCACAGGGTACCACCCCAGGGCCCCTCCAAGGTGTTATAAACCATGTCCCAGGTTAGGAATGCCAGAGTGGTGTAATAGCCTATAATGTCTCTATAGGTGGTGATAATTGTGTCAACGGTGTCTCCTACCTGGGTACGGCCGGACTCCTGGCTCACTTGCAATACATTTGAATGTAGTGATAGTAGGAGTAATAGAGGAATTTTGAAGCAGAAATTATGTCCAGACATTTAGATGAAGTTCAAACTTTTCTTTACTGAAGATAACTTGTATCCAAACAGTATGCAGCTTTGGTCTCTGGTCCCAGCAGGTTTTGGCAATAATTGGCAGGGATAAATGCTTCTGCTTTGAACTGTACCTTCTGCTTTGTGGAGACAGACTAGCTGAGGAGGAATGGCTTCTCCTAGGTCTCTGGACTCACAGATATATTCTCAGGGGATGCTTTCTTCCTGGAACTGGAGGTTGCCTGTAAATTTCTGCTTTCTTTTCATCCAGTTGAGCTGCAGAGCTCAGACTCGGAATTTGATCAAGTCTCAGACTGAGACTTGGTCCTTGCTGTCTTTCCTATGCAGGGGAAACTAGAACTGGCTCTAACAGTTTTTTCCCTCCCTTGCTGCAGGTAGCCAGAAACCTTCACTTCTCTTCAGCAGGGGGGCAGAATAGAACAGGATTGTTCCACTCTGAACAGCCATAACCTTAAGACTGTCTCTACCAATGATGCTGCCACCTGCTGGCGGACTTGTAAAATTACAAGGAAACAATTGTATTTAACATCGTTTTTTATGCACATTTGTGGAGACATAATATAACTTATATATGATGACAATATACAGGCTCTTAACAGATAGTAGCGGGGTAGAGAAGTGTAGCAACACAACTCTGGGGTGTTACACTACTAAATAGAACAGGGCCACATGCAGTGTATGGAGCTGGCCCAGATACAGAGCACAAAAAGTGCTGGCTCACTGTATGGAAAAGGAGTAGGTCCAGGTAATGATCTTGGTTCTGGAACAAGATATTGTGTGGGACCAGGTCCACTTAAAAGGACATGGGATGTAGATGGTCTACAGACATCTCCCTGAAGAGTATTGTCTTGCTCGGTCTCAGACTGCACACCCACAAGGGGATGTTCTAATTGACATCTTATGACATATTTTAGTAGGGCCATAGGAACATTAGGAGACAGACGTGCCTCCACTTGGGCAATAAAGGCGCATTCTACAAGTGGCCTCAACACTTAAGGTACCCGATATATATACAGTAGGAGGCCAAGCTATGACAAGAAACATGAGCATAATCCTTCTTAGTAGATTAGGCCATGAAGATAGCAACCTGTCCATCTAATTCATTACCTGTATCAGAGCCACATTAAACCCTAGGTGCTCTGCCTTTGGCTCTCCACAATGGTAGAGGTCAGGAAGTGATAAAATGTGCATCAACCAGTGGCGTAGCGTGGGTTGCCAGCACCTGGGGCAAGCCAAGTATTTTGCCCCCCCACTAACCTGTGGCCACGCCACTTTTTACAGATAATGTAGTAGATATCACCTGCAGTCCTATGTAACATCACAGATAACACAGTGATAACTCTCTGTGTACCGATAATGTAGTAGATGGGTGTGAGCACACAGAATTAAATCCTGAGGACAGCGATACAAATGACTATGGGGATAAGCGCTTCCACAATAGAAGCGCTCATTTCTCTGTGACCTGCCACCATCCCCCACTTGTGAGCAGGGCCGCGCCGCCTGGGGGGATCGCCTCACTTTGCCTAATTGGCGGTGCGGACCTGCTGGCGCCCCCTAAAATTTTGCGCCCGGGGCAACGGCCCTCCCCGGCACCCCACCACGCTACGCCACTGGCATCAACAGCAGATGAAGTTGTGGGTGGCCGAGAGGCAGCACCACTGAGGCATTCTTCTGGCTCAACAAAACCACAAGCTTGTGTTGGCGCATTTCCCCCTGCTCTTGTTCCTGTACTTTGGGCTTTGGCGGCGAAACATTACTGTCATGAGTATAATTGTAAAAGGGAAAACATACATTTAGAAAGTTTTTCATTGTCAAGTAATTCTTCCAAATTTCAGTGTATGCAGAACCACTGCCCACTTCGTCCTTCTTGATCCACCATCTCTGGGAAAATGATCACAGGCACTAGAGATAAGAGAAGTTTTGAAAAATGCAAAATTCTATTTGGACGCTTCGCCGAATTTCTCCAAGAAATTTGCTTCGTTCCAAATTAATTTGTCAAGGAGCGTGTTAAATCAGCTATATCCCAGCCTCCAGTTAAACTGGAGGAAGAGTATATCTTGGTGTACATCAAACATGCGTAGCTAGTAGAGTTGAGCGAACACCTGGATGTTCGGGTTCGAGAAGTTCGGCCGAACATCCCGGAAATGTTCGGGTTCGGGATCCGAACCCGATCCGAACTTCGTCCCGAACCCGAACCCCCTTGAAGTCAATGGGGACCCGAACTTTTCGGCACTAAAAAGGCTGTAAAACAGCCCAGGAAAGAGCTAGAGGGCTGCAAAAGGCAGCAACATGTAGGTAAATCCCCTGCAAACAAATGTGGATAGGGAAATGAATTAAAATAAAAATTAAATAAATAAAAATTAACCAAAATCAATTGGAGAGAGGTTCCATAGCAGAGAATCTGGCTTCCCGTCACCCACCACTGGAACAGTCCATTCTCAGATATTTAGGCCCCGGCACCCAGGCAGAGGAGAGAGGTCCCGTAACAGAGAATCTGTCTTCATGTCAGCAGAGAATTAGTCTGCATGTCATAGCAGAGAATAAGGCTTCACGTCAGCCACCACTGCAACAGTCCATTGGCATATATTTAGGCCCAGCACCCAGGCAGAGGAGGGAGGTCCCGTAACAGAGAATCTGTCTTCATGTCAGCAGAGAATTAGTCTGCATGTCATAGCAGAGAATGAGGCTTCACGTCAGCCACCACTGCAACAGTCCATTGGCATATATTTAGGCCCAGCACACACACAGGCAGAGGAGAGAGGTCCCGTAACAGAGAATCTGGCTTCATGTCAGCAGAGAATCAGTCTGCATGTCATAGCAGAGAATGAGGCTTCACGTCAGCCACCACTGCAACAGTCCATTGGCATATATTTAGGCCCAGCACACACACAGGCAGAGGAGAGAGGTCCCGTAACAGAGAATCTGGCTTCATGTCAGCAGAGAATCAGTCTGCATGTCATAGCAGAGAATCAGGCTTCACGTCACCCACCACTGCAACAGTCCATTGTCATAAATTTAGGCCCAGCACTAGTGTTGAGCGGCATGTCCCATATTCGAATTCGCGAAATTTTGTGAATATTCGAAAGAATATTCGTAAAATATTCGCGATTATTCAAATTCGTTATTATTTCGCATATGCGATAATTCGAATTTTCGCATCGCATAATACATATGCTATGCAAAATTCACATGTGCGCTAATGAAATCGCCTTACGAAGATTCGCAACTCAATTCAATCACTAATGTATGAATGCAATGCCCTTTGCCTCTGTTCTGGGACAAGTGTAGATATTCACATGTGCGCTAATAAAATCGCCTTACGAAGATTCGCACCTCAATCACTTTCTAGGGAATGTGAGACTTTTGGGAATCAATCGAGATACAGTGGGGGGTGATGACAGTAGTTGACAGAGTACAGATCAATGTAATCTGTAAGGTGGAAAGTAAAATAAAAAATACGAATATTCGTAAATCGAATTTTACGAAGTTCTACGTATTCGCGAATATGGTGCTATACTATATGAATGCACAGGCCTTTGCCTCTCTGTTCTGGGGACAAGTGTAGATATTTGCATTTGCGTTAATAAAATCGCCTTACGAAGATTCGCAGCTCAATTCAATCACTAATGTATGAATGCAAAGCCCTTTGCCTCTGTTCTGGGACAAGTGTAGATATTCGCATGTGCGCTAATAAAATCGCCTTACGAAGATTCGCAACTCAATTCACTAATGTATGAATGCAAAGCCCTTTGCCTCTGTTCTGGGACGTGCCGATATTCGCATGTGCGCTAATAAAATCGCCTTACGAAGATTCGCGCCTCAATCACTTTCTAGGCAATGTGAGTAAGATCTGAGCTGTTGGACCTTTGGGAAACAATCAATTATATGTGTACTGTAATTTTGTGGGGGGGGGGGGGAAAACAAAAAACGAATATTCGTTTTTACGAATATATAGCACTATATTCGAAATATTCGCGAAATCGCGAAGTTGCGATATTCGCGAAAAAAATTTGCTTTTCGAATATTCGCGCTCAACACTACCCAGCACCCAGGCAGAGGAGAGAGGTCCCGTAACAGACAATCTGGCTTCATGTCAGCAGAGAATCAGTCTGCATGTCATAGCAGAGAATGAGGCTTCACGTCAGCCACCACTGCAACAGTCCATTGGCATATATTTAGGCCCAGCACCCAGGCAGAGGAGAGAGGTCCCGTAACAGACAATCTGGCTTCATGTCAGCAGAGAATCAGTCTTCATATCATAGCAGAGAATCAGGCTTCACGTCACCCACCACTGCAACAGTCCATTGTCATAAATTTAGGCCCAGCACCCAGGCAGAGGAGAGAGGTCCCGTAACAGAGGATCTGGCTTCATGTCAGCAGAGAATCAGTCTGCATGTCATAGCAGAGAATCAGGCTTCACGTCAGCCACCACTGCAACAGTCCATTGTCATAAATTTAGGCCCAGCACCCAGGCAGAGGAGAGAGGTCCCGTAACAGACAATCTGGCTTCATGTCAGCAGAGAATTAGTCTGCATGTCATAGCAGAGAATGAGGCTTCACGTCAGCCACCACTGCAACAGTCCATTGGCATATATTTAGGCCTAGCACACAGGCAGAGGAGAGAGGTCCCGTAACAGACAATCTGGCTTCATGTCAGCAGAGAATCAGTCTGCATGTCATAGCAGAGAATGAGGCTTCACGTCACCCACCACTGCAACAGTCCATTGGCATATATTTAGGCCTAGCACACAGGCAGAGCAGAGAGGTCCCGTAACAGACAATCTGGCTTCATGACAGCAGAGAATCAGTCTGCATGTCATAGCAGAGAATGAGGCTTCACGTCACCCACCACTGCAACAGTCCATTGTCATAAATTTAGGCCCAGCACCCAGGCAGAGGAGGGAGGTCCCGTAACAGAGAATCTGGCTTCATGTCAGCAGAGAATCAGTCTGCATGTCATAGCAGAGAATCAGGCTTCACGTCAGCCACCACTGCAACAGTCCATTGTCATAAATTTAGGCCCAGCACCCAGGCAGAGGAGAGAGGTCCCGTAACAGAGGATCTGGCTTCATGTCAGCAGAGAATCAGTCTGCATGTCATAGCAGAGAATCAGGCTTCACGTCAGCCACCACTGCAACAGTCCATTGTCATAAATTTAGGCCCAGCACCCAGGCAGAGGAGAGAGGTCCCGTAACAGACAATCTGGCTTCATGTCAGCAGAGAATTAGTCTGCATGTCATAGCAGAGAATGAGGCTTCACGTCAGCCACCACTGCAACAGTCCATTGGCATATATTTAGGCGTAGCACACAGGCAGAGGAGAGAGGTCCCGTAACAGACAATCTGGCTTCATGACAGCAGAGAATCAGTCTGCATGTCATAGCAGAGAATCAGGCTTCACGTCAGCCACCACTGCAACAGTCCATTGTCATAAATTTAGGCCCAGCACCCAGGCAGAGGAGAGAGGTCCCGTAACAGAGGATCTGGCTTCATGTCAGCAGAGAATCAGTCTGCATGTCATAGCAGAGAATCAGGCTTCACGTCAGCCACCACTGCAACAGTCCATTGTCATAAATTTAGGCCCAGCACCCAGGCAGAGGAGAGAGGTCCCGTAACAGACAATCTGGCTTCATGTCAGCAGAGAATTAGTCTGCATGTCATAGCAGAGAATGAGGCTTCACGTCAGCCACCACTGCAACAGTCCATTGGCATATATTTAGGCCTAGCACACAGGCAGAGGAGAGAGGTCCCGTAACAGACAATCTGGCTTCATGTCAGCAGAGAATCAGTCTGCATGTCATAGCAGAGAATGAGGCTTCACGTCACCCACCACTGCAACAGTCCATTGGCATATATTTAGGCCTAGCACACAGGCAGAGCAGAGAGGTCCCGTAACAGACAATCTGGCTTCATGACAGCAGAGAATCAGTCTGCATGTCATAGCAGAGAATGAGGCTTCACGTCACCCACCACTGCAACAGTCCATTGGCATATATTTAGGCCTAGCACACAGGCAGAGCAGAGAGGTCCCGTAACAGACAATCTGGCTTCATGTCAGCAGAGAATCAGTCTGCATGTCATAGCAGAGAATCAGGCTTCACGTCAGCCACCACTGCAACAGTCCATTGTCATAAATTTAGGCCCAGCACCCAGGCAGAGGAGAGAGGTCCCGTAACAGACAATCTGGCTTCATGTCAGCAGAGAATTAGTCTGCATGTCATAGCAGAGAATCAGGCTTCATGTCAGCCACCACTGCAACAGTCCATTGGCATATATTTAGGCCTAGCACACAGGCAGAGGAGAGGTTCATTCAACTTTGGGTAGCCTCGCAATATAATGGTAAAATGAAAATAAAAATAGGATTGAATGAGGAAGTGCCCTGGAGTCCAATAATATATGGTTATGGGGAGGTAGTTAATGTCTAATCTGGACAAGGGACGGACAGGTCCTGTGGGATCCATGCCTGGTTCATTTTTATGAACGTCAGCTTGTCCACATTGGCTGTAGACAGGCGGCTGCGTTTGTCTGTAATGACGCCCCCTGCCGTGCTGAATACACGTTCAGACAAAACGCTGGCTGCTGGGCAGGCCAGCACCTCCAAGGCATAAAAGGCTAGCTCTGGCCACGTGGACAATTTAGAGACCCAGAAGTTGAATGGGGCCGAACCATCAGTCAGTACGTGGAGGGGTGTGCACACGTACTGTTCCACCATGTTAGTGAAATGTTGCCTCCTGCTAACACGTTGCGTATCAGGTGGTGGTGCAGTTAGCTGTGGCGTGTTGACAAAAGTTTTCCACATCTCTGCCATGCTAACCCTGCCCTCAGAGGAGCTGGCCGTGACACAGCTGCCTTGGCGACCTCTTGCTCCTCCTCTGCCTTGGCCTTGGGCTTCCACTTGTTCCCCTGTGACATTTGGGAATGCTCTCAGTAGCGCGTCTACCAACGTGCGCTTGTACTCGCGCATCTTCCTATCACGCTCCAGTGCAGGAAGTAAGGTGGGCACATTGTCTTTGTAGCGTGGATCCAGCAGGGTGGCAACCCAGTAGTCCGCACAGGTTAAAATGTGGGCAACTCTGCTGTCGTTGCGCAGGCACTGCAGCATGTAGTCGCTCATGTGTGCCAGGCTGCCCAGGGGTAAGGACAAGCTGTCCTCTGTGGGAGGCGTATCGTCATCGTCCTGCCTTTCCCCCCAGCCACGCACCAGTGATGGACCCGAGCTGCGTTGGGTGCCACCCCGCTGTGACCATGCTTCATCCTCATCCTCCTCCACCTCCTCCTCATCCTCGTCCTCCTCGTCCTCCAGTAGTGGGCCCTGGCTGGCCACATTTGTACCTGGCCTCTGCTGTTGCCAAAAACCTCCCTCTGAGTCACTTCGAAGAGACTGGCCTGAAAGTGCTAAAAATGACCCCTCTTCCTCCTCCTCCTCCTCCTCCTGGGCCACCTCCTCTTCCATCATCGCCCTAAGTGTTTTCTCAAGGAGACATAGAAGTGGTATTGTAACGCTGATAACGGTGTCATCGCCACTGGCCATGTTGGTGGAGTACTCGAAACAGCGCAACAGGGCACACAGGTCTCGCATGGAGGCCCAGTCATTGGTGGTGAAGTGGTGCTGTTCTGTAGTGCGACTGACCCGTGCGTGCTGCAGCTGAAACTCCACTATGGCCTGCTGCTGCTCGCACAGTCTGTCCAGCATGTGCAAGGTGGAGTTCCACCTGGTGGGCACGTCGCATATGAGGCGGTGAGCGGGAAGGCCGAAGTTACGCTGTAGCGCAGACAGGCGAGCAGCAGCAGGATGTGAACGCCGGAAGCGCGAACAGACGGCCCGCACTTTATGCAGCAGCTCTTACATGTCGGGGTAGTTGTGAATGAACTTCTGCACCACCAAATTCAGCACATGCGCCAAGCAAGGGATGTGCGTCAAATTGGCTAGTCCCAGAGCTGCAACGAGATTTCGCCCATTATCACACACCACCAGGCCGGGCTTGAGGCTCACCGGCAGCAACCACTCGTCGGTCTGTTGTTCAATACCCCGCCACAACTCCTGTGCGGTGTGGGGCCTGTCCCCCAAACATATGAGTTTCAGAATGGCCTGCTGACGTTTACCCCGGGCTGTGCTGAAGTTGGTGGTGAAGGTGTGTGGCTGACTGGATGAGCAGGTGGAAGAAGAGGAGGAGGAAGCCGAGAAGGAGGTGGCAACAGGAGGCAAAGAATGTTGCCCTGCGATCCTTGGCGGCGGAAGGACGTGCGCCAAACAGCTCTCCGCCTGGGGCCCAGCTGCCACTACATTTACCCAGTGTGCAGTTAGGGAGATATAGCGTCCCTGGCCGTGCTTACTGGTCCACGTATCTGTGGTTAGGTGGACCTTGCCACAGATGGCGTTGCGCAGTGCACTCTTGATTTTATCGGATACTTGGTTGTGCAGGGAAGGCACGGCTCTCTTGGAGAAGTAGTGCCGGCTGGGAACAACATACTGTGGGACAGCAAGCGACATGAGCTGTTTGAAGCTGTCTGTGTCCACCAGCCTAAATGACAGCATTTCATAGGCCAGTAGTTTAGAAATGCTGGCATTCAGGGCCAGGGATCGAGGGTGGCTAGGTGGGAATTTACGCTTTCTATCAAATGTTTGTGAGATGGAGAGCTGAACGCTGGCGTGTGACATGGTTGAGACGCTTGGTGACGGAGGTGGTGGTGGTGGTGTTGGTGGTACATCCCCTGTTTGCTGGGCGGCAGGTGCCAACGTTCCTCCAGAGGCGGAGGAAGAGGCCGAGGCGGCAGCAGCAGAATAGGCCGAGGCGGCAGCAGCAGAAGAGGTAGCAGGGGGAGCCTGAGTGACTTCCTTGGTTTTAAGGTGTTTACTCCACTGCAGTTCATGCTTTGCATGCAGGTGCCTGGTCATGCAGGTTGTGCTCAGGTTCAGAACGTTAATGCCTCGCTTCAGGCTCTGATGGCACAGCGTGCAAACCACTCGGGTCTTGTCGTCAGCACATTGTTTGAAAAAGTGCCATGCCAGGGAACTCCTTGAAGCTGCCTTTGGGGTGCTCGGTCCCAGATGGCGGCGGTCAGTAGCAGGCGGAGTCTCTTGGCGGCGGGTGTTCTGCTTTTGCCCACTGCTCCCTCTTTTGCTACGCTGTTGGCTCGGTCTCACCACTGCCTCTTCCTCCGAACTGTGAAAGTCAGTGGCACGACCTTCATTCCATGTGGGGTCTAGGACCTCATCGTCCCCTGCATCGTCTTCCACCCAGTCTTGATCCCTGACCTCCTGTTCAGTCTGCACACTGCAGAAAGACGCAGCAGTTGGCACCTGTGTTTCGTCATCATCAGAGACATGCTGAGGTGGTATTCCCATGTCCTCATCATCAGGAAACATAAGTGGTTGTGCGTCAGTGCATTCTATGTCTTTCACCGCTGGGGAAGGGCTAGGTGGATGCCCTTGGGAAACCCTGCCAGCGGAGTCTTCAAACAGCATAAGAGACTGCTGCATAACTTGAGGCTGAGACAGTTTCCCTGGTATGCATGGGGGTGATGTGACAGACTGATGGGGTTGGTTTTCAGGCGCCATCTGTGCGCTTTCTGCAGAAGACTGGGTGGGAGATAATGTGAACGTGCTGGATCCACTGTCGGCCACCCAATTGACTAATGCCTGTACCTGCTCAGGCCTTACCATCCTTAGAACGGCATTGGGCCCCACCATATATCGCTGTAAATTCTGGCGGCTACTGGGACCTGAGGTAGTTGGTACACTAGGACGTGTGGATGTGGCAGAACGGCCACGTCCTCTCCCAGCACCAGAGGGTCCACTAACACCACCACGACCATGTCCACGTCCGCGTCCCTTACTAGATGTTTTTCTCATTGTTATGGTTCACCACAACAACAAATATATTATTTGGCCCAATGTATTGTATTCAAATTCAGCGGGATATAAATTTGAGGCCTAGTATTTAGGCGCTGGGTGACCGGTATGGATTTAGTGACAGAATTAGACTTGGAAATGCACAGAAGCGTGTGTGTGTGAAGTTATTCTGAATGACCCAATGTGCACCTTGAATATTATATACCCTTTTAGGGATAGATTTCAAATAGCTCTGATATAGCAGAAACCACTAAATTATGAAATTGCTAAATTGGGAATTGTATTTCAACCCAGAACAAGAAATGTGCTTGAACGGACACTAAATAACTCGCCCAGCTACAGCACTAACGACAGATTTAGCTGGATATGAATTTGAGGCCTAGTATTTAGGCGCTGGGTGACAGGTATGGGTTTAGTGACAGAATTAGACTTGGAAATACACAGTAGCGGGTGTGTGTGAAGTTATTCTGAATGACCCAATGTGCACCTTGAATATTATATACCCTTTTAGGGATAGATTTCAAATAGCTCTGATATAGCAGAAACCACTAAATTATGAAATTGCTAAATTGGGAATTGTATTTCAACCCAGAACAAGAAATGTGCTTGAACGGACACTAAATAACTCGCCCAGCTACAGCACTAACGACAGATTTAGCTGGATATGAATTTGAGGCCTAGTATTTAGGCGCTGGGTGACAGGTATGGGTTTAGTGACAGAATTAGACTTGGAAATACACAGTAGCGGGTGTGTGTGAAGTTATTCTGAATGACCCAATGTGCACCTTGAATATTATATACCCTTTTAGGGATAGATTTCAAATAGCTCTGATATAGCAGAAACCACTAAATTATGAAATTGCTAAATTGGGAATTGTATTTCAACCCAGAACAAGAAATGTGCTTGAACGGACACTAAATAACTCGCCCAGCTACAGCACTAACGACAGATTTAGCTGGATATGAATTTGAGGCCTAGTATTTAGGCGCTGGGTGACAGGTATGGGTTTAGTGACAGAATTAGACTTGGAAATACACAGTAGCGGGTGTGTGTGAAGTTATTCTGAATGACCCAATGTGCACCTTGAATATTATATACCCTTTTAGGGATAGATTTCAAATAGCTCTGATATAGCAGAAACCACTAAATTATGAAATTGCTAAATTGGGAATTGTATTTCAACCCAGAACAAGAAATGTGCTTGAACGGACACTAAATAACTCGCCCAGCTACAGCACTAAGGACAGATTTAGCTGGATATAAATTTGAGGCCTAGTATTTAGGCGCTGGGTGACCGGTATGGATTTAGTGACAGAATTAGACTTGGAAATACACAGTAGCGGGTGTGTGTGAAGTTATTCTGAATGACCCAATGTGCACCTTGAATATTATATACCCTTTTAGGGATAGATTTCAAATAGCTCTGATATAGCAGAAACCACTAAATTATGAAATTGCTAAATTGGGAATTGTATTTCAACCCAGAACAAGAAATGTGCTTGAACGGACACTAAATAACTCGCCCAGCTACAGCACTAAGGACAGATTTAGCAGGATATAAATTTGAGGCCTAGTATTTAGGCGCTGGGTGACAGGTATGGGTTTAGTGACAGAATTAGACTTGGAAATACACAGTAGCGGGTGTGTGTGAAGTTATTCTGAATGACCCAATGTGCACCTTGAATATTATATACCCTTTTAGGGATAGATTTCAAATAGCTCTGATATAGCAGAAACCACTAAATTATGAAATTGCTAAATTGGGAATTGTATTTCAACCCAGAACAAGAAATGTGCTTGAACGGACACTAAATAACTCGCCCAGCTACAGCACTAAGGACAGATTTAGCTGGATATAAATTTGAGGCCTAGTATTTAGGCGCTGGGTGACAGGTATGGGTTTAGTGACAGAATTAGACTTGGAAATGCACAGTAGCGGGTGTGTGAAGTTATTCTGAATGACCCTATGTGCACCTTGAATATTATATACCCTTTTAGGGATAGATTTCAAATAGCTCTGATACAGCAGAAACCACTAAATTTTTAAATTGCTAAATTGGGAATTGTATTTCAACCCAGAACAAAAAATGTGCTTTGACGGACACTAAATAACTTTCCCAGCCACAACAGGACAGCGGTAACGAGAGATTTAGCGGGATATAAATTTGAGGCCTGGTATTTAGGCGCTGGGTGACCGGTATGGATTTAGTGACAGAATTAGACTGGGATATGGCCAAAAAATAACCACACTATTGCTGGTTAAATGCACTTGGTGATGGGCGCAGCTTGCCCCTGATGTAGTATATGGCCAAAAAATGAACAGACTATTGCTGGTTAAATGCACTTGGTGACGGGCGCAGCTTGCCCCTGATTTAGTATATGGCCAAAAAATGAACAGACTATTGCTGGTTAAATGCACTTGGTGTGATAGCTTGACCAACCACACTACTGAGGGTTAAATGCACTTGGTGACGGGCGCAGCTTGCCCCTGATGTAGTATATGGCCAAAAAATAAACAGACTATTGCTGGTTAAATGCACTTGGTGTGACAGCTTCACCCTGATGTAGGCTTTAGCCAAAAAACAACCACACCATTGAGGGTTAAATGCACTTGGTCGCAGCTTGTGCTGGCGCACCACAAGACACAAAATGGCCGCCGATCACCCCAGAAAAATGTGACTGACAAACGGTCTGGGCAGCCTAAAAACAGTGAGCAATTGAGGATCAGCAGCTCAATGATCCACAGCTGCAGATCGATCAGTTAATCAAGTCCTTTGGAGGAGTTAATCTGCCTAATCTCGCCCTACTGTCGCAGCCGCAACCTCTCCCTACGCTAATCAGAGCAGAGTGACGGGCGGCGCTATGTGACTCCAGCTTAAATAGAGGCTGGGTCACATGGTGCTCTGGCCAATCACAGCCATGCCAATAGTAGGCATGGCTGTGATGGCCTCTTGGGGCAAGTAGTATGACGCTTGTTGATTGGCTGCTTTGCAGCCTTTCAAAAAGCGCCAAGAAAGCGTCACAAAAGCGCGAAGAAAGCGACGAACACCGAACCCGAACCCGGACTTTTACGAAAATGTCCGGGTTCGGGTCCGTGTCACGGACACCCCAAAATTCGGTACGAACCCGAACTATACAGTTCGAGTTCGCTCATCCCTAGTAGCTAGTCCTTTCTAGTAGTGAAACAGTTACTGTGACAGGCAAGTCTCATACAGTATATAGAACAAGACAGACTGTTTACCCCAATTTGAGAATCAAGGCCTATTGGAATTGTTTATCTATTAAACAAGGTGGATACCCAAGTAACAGTAGAACAAGACCGGTCATTCACCCCAATTTGGGAATCAGGGCCCAATAGAATAGTTTTTCTATGAATCACTGTGGACACCGTCCAATTGGATAGCTCTGTGCCCTACACCGAGATTGATTCAAACGGCACTGTTTCCTATGGATCCCTTCAGCTTCAGAATACAGCCCCTGCACTGTCCCTTTCACACTGGCAATTCAGTATTTTTTTTTCTACAGATCATCAGCACTACAATCCCTAGCGCAACAGCGCTTCCACGTCTCTTCCTATACTCAGCTCACAGTTAAATGGCGGAGACCACGTGGGATGAGGCTTTTAAAGGGCAGTGACATCACAGGGAATGGCTATCTTTGGATTGGCTGGCTGCACGGCATTATGTGTGATCTTGCATTCCTGGGCTTCTTACTTTCACTTTGTAACACGTGTAGCCGCCATTTTAGGATAAAAACTATTAATTACAAAATAGGGAAATTCAGATCCCTTGCGAACCTAATTTCTGCTAAACTTCGGATCGAATTCCACTTCGGATGATTTGATTCGTTCAACACTAACAGACACTATGAGATCTTACTTTCATAATTTTTTTCAGTTTCAGAAGAGGAAAAAATAATAAGATACACATCTATTTGGCAGCAGCAATAACAATTTCAGCAGCACTGATCTTTCCCTACATCATTATATACCCAACAACTCATTGGTGTCAGTTTGGCCCCAGAATAACCTTTGGCATGGTGCAGTATTATACCCCTATATATGTCTGCATTAATGACACAATAACTATAGGCCATTAAGTATAAAGACCAACATTGAACCCGTCCAACTAAAATAAAAAATATTCATAACATCTGGATGACATACGAATGCCGGTGTTTTTTAAGCACTCCCATAGACTATATAAGAGGCGGATTTGAAAACAAATATGACCAAACTGGGTCATGCTGCTGATTTCAAATACTGATGGAAAACATACGCCCATGTGAACAGCCCTATTCATTAACAATAGCAGCAGATTCCAGTATGCAAAATACACGCCATGTATGGATTGCACATACGCTTGTGTGAAAGAAGCCTATAGGAGAAGCTAAGAAAAGTTCTAAATAAGGACACCTATCACCATGAACTGAAGACATGATGGTCATATCATGAGAACTTAGTGGAGGCTTCCTTACATGCCTTGGAGCGATGTAAAATAGAACTAAATTTGAAGTATACCAGTGACATATATATTAGAATGATGCAAGGCTAAGAAATGCTGTGTTGATAAATGTTGAATTTGCTGAATTTGTGACTCTATTGATGATCGCTGTGTTGGTGTGCACGTAGAAGTAGAGTTTGAAGTACAATTCTACCTAAGCAATGAATAGTGAAAGCGAGTGCCATATATGTTATGACCATAACAGGATTTTGCTTTGGAGCCCAGGAGCTTTAAGTTACACTTCTGCCAAAGACTGGTTGGAGAACATTTGTCATACCCCATAAACCAGAATACAGGTGTCAAAAAGTTTCAAAGTTTGGCGCACACCATAGTTGTGCAAAAATTTCCAAAATGCAGGCGAAGCAAGGTGACTATAGCCTGCCTGGAACATTTATTACTATTTAAGACAGACTATAGTTCTTTTGCTGGTATATATTTATGTTATACTACACAGACAGATAATATGATAGACGAGATATGCCCCCTCTTAATAATTGTGGTGCATCTGACACCATCGGGGATAGATTAAGACCAGCATGTAATATGCCATTGTTAATAAATATCCACCATAATGTTGTACGAATTATTATTAAAGGGGTTGGCCACTTTCTGGCTACTCTTGACCAACATGTTTCTGTAAGATGACTATATGGCACTTACTAATATGGTGTTTGTTGATATTCTGTATAATTTTCTATATTTCATAAGGTATTTTCTTGTTGGCCTAGTCTTTTGTGCTATCCACACAGAGGTCCTGTCCATAAAATAGTTGCTGATGGAGGGTCATGTGACTAGACACATCACTATTTCTTCTCTATTCAAATACACTACACCTGCACTAAATTCTCAATATTGCAAGTATAGCTGTCACAAAGTGTGTGTGTGTGTGGGGGGGGGGACACCAGAATGACAACAGAAGGAAAATGATCAGAAACTAGGCCTCACGGCTAGGGAAATAGAAAAGGTCACCACCTACGGAAACCCTAAACCGTTTATACTTGTTGCCCATTTTTTTTTTATTATTTAGAATTTTCCGCCAAATAGCTGACAAAGAAAAGGAAAATCTTTACTCTTCAGATATACCAGAAGTCTCAGTACCAGAAAATGTCCCAAACTGTGGATGGAACCCATATGCCCCAAAAACGGCGACTTATCAGTGGACTCCTGCCTACGGTTATTTATGGCAAACTTGACTAAAGAGAAAAATGAAGACCACTCCTCCTGATTCTCTGAGACAAAACATCTCAAATAAGTCTCCAGATTCTGGTTAGTGCATTCAGTCTGTCCGTTCGACTGAGGATGAGAGGCCGAAGAGAAGGACAATTGTACCCCCAGGCGAGTACAGAAC
Source organism: Bufo gargarizans (assembly GCF_014858855.1). Taxonomy (NCBI): domain Eukaryota; kingdom Metazoa; phylum Chordata; class Amphibia; order Anura; family Bufonidae; genus Bufo; species Bufo gargarizans. The sequence goes on along the minus strand of NC_058088.1, from coordinate 162,974,928 downwards.
GCAGTTTAGAATCCAGAAACAAACTGAGTCCACCTATCAGACACCACTTCAGAGGGAATACCATGTAGCTTCACGATGTTATTGACAAACACTTGTGCGAGAGTTTTAGCATTAGGTAGACCTGATAATGTTATAAAGTGCGACATCTTGCTAAAGCGATCAACAACCACCAAAATCACTGCTTTTCTTGAGGAATTCGGCAGATCTGTGATAAAGTCCATGGATAAATGAGTCCAAGGTTAGGACGGGATAAACAACAGAAGTAGAGATCCGGAAGGCCGAGTATGTGTCACCTTAGCACGTGCGCAAGTACGACAAGCTGACGCATAGCCCTCAACACATTTACGCAACCACGGCCACCAGAATCTACGAGAAATGAGATTGACCATGGATCTGCTCTCAGGGTGTCCTGTAAGAACTGTACAGTGATGTTCCTCGAACACCTTGTGTCGTAATTTGGAATGAACAAACAACTTTCCCGGAGGACAGGAATCCGATGCATCTCACTGGGCCTCCCACACCTCTGTCTTAAGGTTGGAATAAAGAATGGATATTACCACCCCTTTAGCCAATATCGGACCAGGATTTTCCGAATCACCCCCCCAGGAAGCTACGTGACAAAGGATCCGCCTTGACGTTCTTAATTGCAGGGCGATAGGTGACAACGAAATAAAATCTGGTAATAAACAACAACTATTTGGCCTGCCTTGGGTTCAGATGTTTAGCCGACTCCAGGTAAGCCAGATTTTTGTGATCAGTAATCACCGTAATCGGATGAACTCCCTGAACTGAATAAAATTGTCACTTCCCCCGGAAAATCTATTCGGGAGAACGAGTTTCTACTCTAGGGGTGTATCAGGGGGGCTTTAAATGGGACATGGAGTAAATAAACCAGTCTAGCAAAATCTGCCTTCCTAAATCCACACGCTGCTTGTTTCCCTCTATGCCCTGCCCGTACAGTAGTTTACAACCACATATGGGACGTTTCTGCAAACTACAGAATCAGGGCAATAAATATTGAGTTTTGTTTGGCTGCTAAACCTTGCTTTGTTACTGTAAAAAATGGATTCAAATGGAAAATTTGCCCAAAAATTTAAATTCTTAAATTTTATCTCCATTTGCCATTAACTCTTGTGGAACACCTAAAGGGTTAACAAAGTTTGTAAAATCAGTTTTTAATACCTTGAGGGGTGTAGTTTCTTAGATGGTGTCACTTTTATGGAGTTTCTACTCTAGGGGTGCATCAGGGGGGGGCTTTAAATGGGACATGGTGTAAATAAACCAGTCTAGCAAAATCTGCCTTCCAAAAACCACACGGCGCTCCTTTCCCTCTATGCCCTGCCGCGTTCCCGTACAGTAGTTTACAACCACATATGGGGCGTTTCTGCAAACTGCAGAATCAGGGCAATAAATATTGGGTTTTGTTTGGCTGTTAACCCTTGCTTTGTTACTGGAACAAATTGATTAAAATTGAAAATTTGGCCAAAAATCTAAATTCTGAAATGTTATCTCCATTTGCCATTAACTCTTGTGGAACACCTAAAGGGTTAACAATGTTTGTAAAATAAGTTTTGAATATATTGACGGGTGTAGTTTCTAGAATGGGGTAATTTTTAGGTGGTTTCTATTATGTAAGCCTCACAAAGTGACTTCAGACCTGAACTCTGTCCTTAAAAAGTGGGTTTTTGAAAATTTCGGAAAAATTGTAAGATTTGCTTCTAAACTTCTAAGCCTTGTAACATCCCCAAAAAGTAAAATGGCTTTCCCAAACATGAAATAGACATATGGGGAATGTAAAGTAATAACTATTTTTGGAGGTATTACTATGTATTATAGAAGTAGAGAAATTGAAACTAGGAAATTTGCTAATTTTTCCAAATTTTGGGTAAATTTGGTATTTTTTTTATAAATAAAAATGATTTTTTTTTACCAGTGTCATGAAGTACAATATGTGGCAAAAAAACTATTTCAGAATGGCCTGGATAAGTCAAAGTTTTTAAAGTTATTCACACATAAAGTGACACTGGTCCTTAAGGTGAAATATGGTCGTGTCCTTAAGGGGTTAAGGACTATTGTGTGTGACAGCAGCAATATATATTTTTAGCGCATCCTGCGCTAAATAGCATCTAATAGGCCGCTGTGGGCAGTTAAATTATCCTTGCCACATCTCCAGTGTAAAGTGGGCGCATCCCTAAATATCAGTGACATCCAGTGTACTTTTTCCGTAGACAGTGTCTGCTGCAGACAGTGAGATTCGCTGCGCCACATCTCCTGTGTAAACTGTGCGCATCCCTAAAATATCAATGACATCCAGTGTACTTTTTCCGTAGACGGTGTCCGCTGCAGACAGTTAAATTATTCGCGCCACATCTCCTGTGTAAAGTCTGCGTATCCCTAAAATATCAGTGACATCCAATGTACTTTTTCCATAGACGGTGTCCGCTGCGGACAGTTAAATTATCCGTGCCACATCTCCTGTGTAAAGTGTGTGCATCCCAAATATATCTGTGACATCCAGTGAACTTTTTCAATAGACGGTGTCTGCTGTGGACAGTGAGATTAGCTGCGCCACATCTCAATTTTTTATTAGCTGCTGGTGACAGCATTGACATTATCTCCGTAATATCTCCTGTGTGACGTTTCTACATCCCAAATACCTTTTAAAATTTTTTTGCACATACACTTTCAAATCCTACTCTACTGTACGTGTGACATACTTTCAAGCATATATCACATTTAAAATGAAGAAGGCGAGCAGTAAGGAATGGGGAATTGGCCGTGATGCTGATGGTGCACGCAGAGGCCGTGGCCCTGGACACGTTGAAACAGTGCCTGCTGCCAGAGCAGAAGGAAAACAGTCATTCACCATACCTAGCTTCATGTCCAAGTTTGCAGGGCGGCGCAGGACGCCACTCTCAAAGTTAGACCACTGCGACCAGGTGGTCGGTTGGATTGCAGCAGATAATACTTCCAGTCGGTTAAGCACCCTGTATTCAACCAAGTCCAGTCTTGATACTCCTTCCTCCCACTATGGAGAGTCTGGCCCAACAAGTGATCCCACACTCGGATATTCTGAGGACCTCTTTTCCTCACCATTCCTTGATTTGGCCCTCTCGCCAAGTTCGCTTGAAGAGGGACAGATCTTGTGCCCTGATTCCCAAACTCTTGAGCATCCACAGTCACAATAAGATGACAGTGGGGAATGGCAATTACTGTTTAATGAGGTGAATGATGATGAGACACAGTTGCCAATAACTCAATAGCAATTACTGTCTCAAGAGGTTGAGACAGAGGATGAGACACAGTTGTCAATCACTGAGGTTGTGGTTAGGTCAACAAGTCAGGAGGATGATGATGAGTGAGGAAGTGGAAGAGGAGGTGTCACGGCCATGGTCATGGTCGTGACTCCTGAACCGCATGCAGTTGCCTGCGGTCTTGGTTGTGTTGTCAATCACAGGTGAGGGCTGAAGTATGTTGCCTCACCTGTGGTTGCCGCTGGCAACATTTTTATGTGGCAGCTTGCTGTTTGTGTATGCGGTTGCACCTGGCTACCTGTCTTCGTAGGTGTGCCTTCTATGTGTTTGGTGTGCACAAGGTTTAGGTGTGTGCACTGTGACACTTCCCTTTACTGGTGGCTGCCCGTGGCAACGAGTTCTATATTGTACATGTGGTGGCAGTGTCTCGGCCTTTTGGCTGACTCCCAGGACATGGTTGCCATGTCGTTGCCGGCGGTAACAGCTCCAGTGTGTTTGTGTGCGTATTGCCCTTTAAGTGGTTTCACTTCCCTGGTTGGTGTTGGAAGGGTTAATTCCCTTTCCTGTGTGTGTCTGTGTGGGTGTGGCCACTTTGGGCTATAAAGCCTCTTTGGAGACCTGTAGCTGAGGGGGTTCTTCAGCCATGCTTTGCTGGAGACATCCTCCTGGTAATTCACCATCTGCCAGTGGGGGCCACCCTTGTGGTCATAAGTTATGTCACACATGATGTTATGAAGGTGTGTTTTTGGTATGCTCGCTTATTGCAGCTTATGGTCCTGGGTTCCTGTGTGTTGTGTGGTGTGTGCTGTGTCCGTGTGTGTTCTTTGGACAGCAGCGCGTCTGCATGGGTTCCAGGCTTTGTGTCTGTGGCAGGTAGGTGCTATACTTGTTGCATTTACCTGCCATTGCCATAAGTTGTTTATGTTTCCCCTTTATTGTAGCCTGGCCTGTGAGACTCCTGTTCCTCCGTGCCTAGGAGGAACAGGTCGTCTTACCCTGCTCCTACTGTAGTTGAGGGCCACCCTGAGGGCTAGTAGGGACTTCAAGGTTCCAGAGTATGAGCCCTCCCACCATCAGGGTCGGCTCATACAGCTAGGAGTCATGGTCAGAGTTAGGGATATGATAGGAGGTGACCTGCTCCCTGATCTCTGTCCTGGCCTTGCAGCGACTCCATCTTCTGGCATTGCACGGCTGAGGGTTTTCCCCATCCTCAGCCGTGACAGGAGGGGGTGGACGATGAAGTCACTGACCCAACCTGGGAAGGTGGAAAGCCGAGCAAGGACAGCAGTACACAGGGGGAGGGATCTGCAGCACCACACCAGGCTGGAAAAGGGAGAAGGCAGGCCACACCAAACAGGCCCACAAATGTTCCATGGAGCACCCCCTTGCGGCAATCTCCCTTGCCAAGGTGTTCCGCAGTCTGGCGCTTTTTTGAGCAAAGTGCAGATGACAAAAGAATTTTAATTTTCAACCTGTGCCTCACCACCACCAGCATGATCTGCCACATGGCATCAAAGCACTGTAATAGGTGGGCCGAACGCCTGGGTCCACAATCTGTGTCTTCGGGTCACACCATTGCCTGCTCTTCTCCTGTGTAACGTGCATGCCTCCCACCCTGCACCTGGACCTTCACAAGCACCATCAGCGACCATATCCACTTCCATGTCCCAGTGCAGCGTACAAATGTCCTTACCCCAGGTATTTGAACGCAAGTGCAATTACCCAGCCACCCACCCACAGGCCATAGCACTAAATGCGCAGCTTTTAAAAAAACTGGGCCTGGAAATGTTGCCATTTAGGCTTGTGGACACTGAGGCCTTCCGCAGCCTGATGTCGACGGCAGTCCTGCGTTACGCAATCCCCAGCCGCCACTATTTTTCAAGGTGTGCCGTGCCCACCTTACACCAACATGTGTCCCGTAACATCACACGTGCCCTGACCAACGCAGTTACTGGGAAGGTCTACCTAACCATGGACACATGGACAAGTGCATTCGGCCACTGACGCTACATTTCCCTGACAGCACACTGGGTGAATGTTGTGGAGGCCTGGAGCGACTCGTAACCTGGGATAGCACAGGTGCTACCGAGGCCAAGGATTGCGGGCCCTAATTCCATCAGGGTTTCTGCCACCCCCTACGTTAGTGGCTCCAACCCCCACTTCTCCTCACTCGCCTCCTCCTCCACTTCCACCTGCAAATTATTCCGTGTGCAGCACCAGTCAGCCATCAGTCAGTAGCTGGAAGCAGTGTAGCACTGCAGTGGGGAAGCGGCAACAGGCCGAGCTGAAGCTGATATGATTAGGGGACAAACAGCACACCGCCGCAGAGCTGTGTCAGGTGATAAGAGACTAGACTGAGCTGTGGCTCTCGCAACTCAACCTAGAACCAGGCATGGTTGTGTCTTATAATGGCCGTAACTTGGTGGTGGCTTTGGAGCTCGGCAAGCTCACACACATCCCATGTCTAGCCCACGTCTTAAACTTAGTGGTTCAGTGGTTTCTCAAAACCTACCCCAATTAGCCTGAGCTACTTAGCCTGAGCCGGTCTGTCAACGCTGCAGCAGCTCTTGAAATTGCCAGCTCACCAGCTGTTGTGCGACGTGAGCACGCGCTGGAACTTCACAGTCCAAATGTTGGCCAGGCTTTGTGAGTAGCAGAGGGCAGTAGTGGAATACCAGCTGCAACATGATCGTTGCCTTTCCAGTCAGCTTCCGCTATTCACAAGCGAGGAGTGGGCATGGATGTCTGACCTCTGTGAGGTTTTAAGAAACTTTGAGGAATCAACACAGATGGTGAGCGGCGATAACACAATTATCAGCGTAACCATACCACTTCTGTGTCTACTCAAACGCTTGCTGCTCACAATTAAGGATGTTGCTTTGCATGTGGAAGAGGTGGAAGACATTACACAGGGTGATAGCCAGACCACCCTAAGTTCGTCTTCTCAGCGCAAATTGGACAATGAAGAGGAGGAGGAGCAGGAGATGGTTGCCTCAGCTACAGAGGGTAGTACCCATGGAAGTTTCATTCCATCTGTTCAGCGTGGGTGGGCAGAAGAGAAGGAAGAGGATGAGGAGATTGAGAGTGATCCTCCTGATGACGACAGCGAAGTCTTGCCTGTTGGTACTCTGGCACACATGGCTGACTTCATGTTAGGCTGCCTTTCCATCGACCCGTGCGTTATACGCATTTTAGACAACACGGATTAGTGGTTGTTCACCCCTCTCGACACCCGCTACAAAGAGAACTTCTCATCTCTCATTCCTCTGGGGGAGAGGACGAGCAAAACGGTGCAATACCAAAAATTTCCTTCTGAAAACGCTGGCGGCAGAGTCCGTAGTTCCTTGGCCAACCGAGGAGGGGAGACAAGGGGAACACACAGCAGTTCCAACAGAGGCAGGGCAACACTCTCCAAAGCCTGGGACAGTTTCATGACACCCCGCCAGCACCCTTACCCTGATGCGTGGCCTAGTGTCACAAGGAGGGAAACATTTTGGAAGATGGTGAAGGAGTACATAGCAGACTGTGTCAGCATCCTCAATGATCTCTCAGTGCCTTACAACTACTGGGTGACCAAGCTGGACACGTGGCACGAACTGGCGCTCTACGCCTTGGAGGTGCTGGCCTGCCCTGCTGCCAGTGTTTTGTCTGAGTGGGTATTTAGTGCTGCTGGGGGCATAATAACAGATAAGCGTATCCGCATGTCAACTGAAAATTCTGACAGGTTGACTCTTATCAAAATGAACAAGGCCTGGATTGACCATGACTTCTCGGCTCCACCAGAGGAAAGCTGATGAACATAAAGGCACTTTAAATGTGTTGTTTATAATGCACTAAATACACTCTATTCCCATGCACCCCTTCCACCACAAACAAGGGTATATGGTTGAATCTTCCTTTTCTCATCATCCTCCATCTCTTCCATCATATAAACATACTTATTTGTCGCATATAATGCCCTCGCATATATGCCCTTCGCATATAATATTTTACAGGGTCAGCTCAGCTGCAGGCCCTCGCATATAATATTTTAGAGGGTCAGCTCACCAGCAGGCCCTCACCTGCAATGTTTTACAGGGTCATCTCAGCTGCAGGCCCTTGCATATAATATTTTAGAGGGTCATCTCACCATCGTTTATGGTCGGAAACTACAACGGTATCTGATCGTCTTCGAACCTCCGACTTTCGTTTTTGATTAATGAAAATATTCTTGGCAAATGCTTTCGCTTTGGTTCATCTTGCGCCGGTCCAAGAATTTCAACTCTAGCGGCGCAATACGGATGCCCCCGGCCGTCCCTCTTTATCATAGCCCCAGTTCTGAAAACCAACAAAATAGAACCGGAGTCCTATTCCATTATTCCTAGCTGAAGTATTCAGGCGACCCGGCCTGCTTTGAACACTGTACATTCTTTCGATGGTCAGCAGGCACTCTCATATAGTTTGTTAAATGGTCAGCTCAGCAGCAGGCCCTCAACCATGTTTTAGAGGTCAGCTCAGCAGCAGGCCCTCGCATATAATTTTGTAGAGGGTCAGATCACCTGCAGGCCCTCACATATTATGTTTTAGAGGGTCAGCTCACCTGCAGGCCCTCACCTACAATCTTTTAGAGGGTTATCTCACCAGCAGGCCCTCACCTACAATCTTTTACAGGGTCAGCTCACCTGTAGGCCCTCACCTAATTATACCTAATAGGTAATTTGCTTGCATGCTGCCTTGCTTGGAAGTGGTAGCCATAGCTGTTTCTTAGCCTCCCTCTCCGGAATCAAACCCTGATTCCCTGTTACCCATGGTCACCGTGGTTGGCGCTGAAAATAACTTTGAAAGGTGATAGGGCAGATATCCGAAAGGATCGTCGCCATCACAGGGACGTGCGATCGGGCGCAGGTTATCTAGAGTCACCAAAGCGGCAGCAGGCCCTTGCCCATAATGTTTTAGATGGTCAGATAAGCAGGCCCTTGCTCCAAATGTTTTTGAGGGTCACCAGCAGGCCGTCAATCATAATTTTTTATTACTCGGACAAAATCGTTCCCACTAGCGTCCTGGGAGTCCAAGATGCATCCAGACATCCTCCCCATGCTGTTCCCAAACCATTTCAGTGGTGTTTCCATCAATTTTTTTACCTTTTCCTATGAGCCAGGCACCCTCCCCTCTTCAGAGCAGGGGGTGCCTGGTTTAATGCTCAGATTCTCCCATTGACTTACATTGTGCTCGGGTGCTCGGTAGAGCACCCGAGCATCCAGATGTGTTCGGCCCGAGCCCCCGAGCACCTGAGCACTATGGTGCTCGATAAACACTAATTATTATTGAATTGTGTAATGAATTGTACTTTTATCTGTACAGTGCCAATCCCAAAACTGAGGCAAGAAAGTTTCGGGGAATGAGATGGATATGCATCATGAACCTCCACACACAGACTTCATGTATTACCGCTATGTTAGGTATGCTATATTGGTCAACAAATGTAGTTTTTCATTCCGAAGGTAGAGATTTATTCCTTTATAAAAGTTAAATGTACTACTTAAATTTCTTGGCATTTGACATTGTTGTTTACTAAAGGGGCTCTTTGGGTTTCTCGACATGACAGACTTTAATGTTCTCACAGCACGTTTTTTCCTTCTACACTCCTCGATAGTGAAATTGTAACACCAAGAAGGATAAGCCATAAGGTTATGCAAATTGAGGAACTAACATGTGTCACTAAGATCTGCAGATGATCAAATTTTCAAGCACCTAGCTCCAATCTGTGGAATGTGGGAGGGACATAAAAACCAGATTGAAAGCAAAGTTTTTAGCCACATGACATCTCAAAAACTGGATCATGTGATGCCATGTGAGATGATTGTGTAATGTCTCCTGTTCGTTGACGTAATAGTTATCGCCGCTTGTCGCAAACTGAGAGGGATAGAAACGTTGATCTGAGAAACCTTGATTTATCAGTTTGGCAGATCGCTACGCATCTAGGCTGAGATGTCAGCACCGTTCAACATTGCATGTCCCAGTGGTTGGGAGAACAAGGACAAACTGGAATGACAGTAAAAGATATACAGAGGTGAACATCCGCACAGACAGATTGTCTGATTAGAAGAATGGGGCATAGTGATCCATTCTGTACTGCAAGTGAAATTGGACGTCACATCCCAAGCCTAGGGCGGCAAACAGTGTCTACGTAGATAATGAGAAGGCATTTACACGACATTGGGCTACAAGACAGACATCTAGCAACATGTGTTCCATTGACCTCCCGTCACCACTTTTAAAGGCTATTAGGATGCACAGCAAGATGGCAATACAGGCTGGAATGGAGGTCTATCTTCTTAGGCGATGAATATACTTCATCTAAGTGACACTAGCAGCTTGGCATTACATTTTTTTGTTCATGGAACCAGTGGTATGTCCATTTCTCCAGAGTGTCCCAGGATCTATTTTTCAACTGTGTGCTCTAAATGGGCTACCATGGTCTGCAGCCTCTGCAGACTTGCTTTCTATTGAGCACCTCTAGGACATCATTGGCCGACAATTGCAAAGTGAGCTGCCAGCAGCGGATCCTTGATGATTTGTGTGCCCAAGTGCATTTACCATGGCACAACATTTCTCAGACAACCATTAATAACCTCAAAGCATGCAAGTGCATGTATTTCTGCATGTGGTGCTCATACTCAATACTAGTAAATTGAGATGTTTTGAATATTTTGTTTACATTTTTTAACATTTGCATATCATTAACATGTCTATCGATCCTGATTTTCATAATTCCACACATTTTTCTTCTAGGGGTTGCATTTTCAATGTTGAGCACTGTATATGTCACGGCTGTCATGGTCTGGTGGTAGTGGACCGTGACACTTTTGCCGTGCATGCTTGTTGCTGGTGGCAACGTTTTGTTAGCATGATTTTACACTTCCCCTTTAAAGCTGGTGTTCCTTCCCATTTTGGTTTGTTTAGGGTTAAAGGAGTGTGCAAGGTGAAGCTGGATGTGGCCTCATGGCTCTTCTTAGGCCTCGTTCACACGTCAGTGTTCGGTCAGTGATTTCCATCAGTGATTTGTGAGCCAAAACCAGGTGCAGCTCTAAACACAGAACAGGAGCAGATCTTTCCCTTCTACCTCATGTCTGTGGAGGCTCCACTTCTGGTTTTGGCTCACAAATCACTGATGGAAATCACTGACCAAACACTGAAGTGTGAACGAGGCCTTATACTGGGGTTGTAAACATGAGGTTAGTTGTGACTGCCTTTGTATGAGTAGGAGCTTTGCTCCTCTCTGGATGTGTCACCTGTCCGTGAGGGCCTCCTTGTGGAACATCAAGGTCTTTGCCAATGTCATCCCGATGTTTCCCTGTTTCCCCTTACCCTTCCTCAATTGTTTATGATGTTTGGTGTGGATTTATGTACAGTGTATTTGTTGTATGTCATTTGGTATTCCATTGTCTGGTCTATTTGGTGTTTGTAGCCCAGCATGGTTGTTTGACATTTCCCCTGTCTGTCTGTGCCTGCGGAAGAGGGCTCCATTGTTTCCCGAAGGGGTGAACCACAAGTCAGCAAGCTGTAGTTGTTCCACACAGTCGTTGTGGCAGGTACCAAAGAACGTGATGTCACAGACCTAAGAAGGGGCTATAGCTCTCCCCAGAGTGCATCAGTCTTTTCAAACAGCTGGTTGGCAAGGATGACCCCCACCGATCTGGTACTGGAGACTTATCCTGAGGAGAGGTTATCAATGTCAAAATCTTAGACAACCCCTTTAATAATTTTCTTTACTGATATGACATCCAAAAGGAAATGTTGGGAGATGTCATTACATAGTCTAATCTGTTCATTCACAATGATCGCATGCAGCGTGCATTAATTACATATAAACCCCAAGAACTCCTTTATCAAGAAAATGATATTCATTCTATTAGTCTGCAATTCTAAAGTTTTCCAATTGAAGGTTTTGCTGTAGGCACATAACTGGGTTAAACCATAAGTCTTCTTATATTATTAAAATGTGCAATATTTAAACACTGGTAAAAATATAAAAATTATTTCGAATTCAGTGAAAGAATAAAATGTAAAAGTAGAATATTTAATATTGTAAAAAAATAGAATGAAAAAGAAAGAAACAATATTCATGATGGAGTGTATTTCACATCCTGCTGTGCAATTTCAAAAGCACCAAACTGCATAGTCGTTTCGGATAGAAAGTAAAATAGTCCCCCCAGGGCGATCTCATGGTATGTTTGTTACTCCCAAAAGTAAAAAAAAAAAAAGCCTATTCTGTGCTAACTGATCAGGAGGTGTCATGTATATCCAGTCTGTTAGGATGCACATATTCTACAAGCCGTAGCTAAGTAGACAGGAGTAAATCAGGTCTGATTTATTGGTGACATGCTATCCTACTGCATCGATGTCTTGTCTTTGGTTTGCTGCAGAGCTCCTATTTAGGAAAGATTAATTTTGAATCTGTGTCACCCATGTGTCTCCACAGGTATAAGATCTGTCATCCAGGCTGTCACTGGTTACATAAAGGAATCCTGCTTGGGAGTGCAGGATGACATAAAGAATCTTCGGCAAGAAGAAGAGGCAGTGAGACAGAAAGGGAGAACATGTGTTTTATTTTAAAGCCAAAGCACACGAGAAACAAGAACATTGGTTTTGGCTCTGAACCTTGCTTATTTAGAGGTGAAAAACAGTCACACCGCTTACAAATATTTGTTTGTTTCCCGCAGAATGTAGAAAGAGTTAAGCAAAGATTGTTTGGCATTGATACATTAGGACCTCAGCGATCAGTCTTAATCTTGGCAGCTCTTATGAGCCGAGGAAGAGATTTTTAACAACCAAACCATAAGCAAGATAAAGTGTCAACAGTTTCCAGGAAGGGCTTTTCAATGAGCCAAGATGACTTGTCTGTGCTGCAGGCATTAGGACAACATATGTCATTGTGTTTGAGACTGAAGAGCAAAGAGATATGCCATGTTGCTGTAAAAATGGTGCCAGTATTTTTAACTGTCTTAACTCTATCAGTCCCAAAAATATGAGCTCTATGAGCTACATCTCTGCTGGTCATATGATGCCCTATAGCTTCAATTTGGTATTTTAAGCCACATTATAGCCAACTACCATTTTTACTGCGGTATATGAATCAAACCTTATGTTTATATTGGTAAGATGAACCCTGTTAACGGTGTTTCCAGGGCTAAAATAGTAATGAGTGTGACTGATCTCGTCAGATATTTAAGGTCTGCCATAAGGATAGATCATCAGTGTTGTATTCCCCAAAAAACCCTTCAAGTCTAGTCATAAATTAGACTCAAAGCTACAGCACTTCAGAACAGAAATAAAAGAAAAATTACATTAGCCAGGGAAAAGGATCCGCTCAGAATGCATCAGTCTGCCTCCATTCCGTTTCCATTCCGCTTTGGAGGCAGACACCACAACGCTGCTTGCAGCATTTTGGTGTCCATCTGACGAAACTAAGCTGAACGGATCCGTTCTGACACACAATGTAAGTCAATGGGGATGGATCACACAATCTGGCACAATAGAAAACGAATCCGTCCTCCATTGACTTTCAATGGTGTTCAAGACGGATCCGTCTTTGCTATGTTACAGATAATACAAACAGATCTGTTCTGAATGGATGCAAACGGTTGTATTATCTGAACTGATCCGTCTGTGCAGATCCATGACGGATCCGCATCAAACGCGAGTGTGAAAGTAGCCTAACATTTTCTTATATGCTAGATTTTTCATAAGTAGTCTTGTTTCACATTTGCGTTAAGCAAATCTGGCAGGCTGTGATGGCCGGGAACAGCCTGCCTGTTCCATGAGTACTTGCCATTACACCTAGAGACTCTGCCCTCTCTGCAACTGCTATTCCCTCTCCACTCTGATTGGCAGGACCAGGCATGATGATGTCTACGTTTCCTGGCCCTTCCGATCAAAGTGCAGAGGGCCATTACACATAGAGCCTCTAAGTGTAAGGAAAATGCCCCTGTTGCTCCTAGAGGCTCATTTGCATATACTAAAACTAGATTTTTCTCGGAAATGTGGGCACTGACGAACATGAGACCAACACAGATGTCTTCAGCTGTCAAGTGCACATGTAACAGGTCAGCCAGTTTCATAGGTACAAATCTGCTGACAGATGCCCTTTAAAACTCCTTAAGGACACAGCCATATTTCACCTTAAGGACCAGGCCATTTTTTGCAAATCTGACCAGGGTCACTTTAAGTGGTGATAACTTTCAAACGCTTTGACTTATCCAGGCTATTCTCAGATTGTTTATTTTTACGTCACATATTGTACTTCATGACATTGGTAAAATTAAGTAAAAAAATTATAATTTTTATTTATAAAAAAATACCAAATTTACCAGAATTTTCAATTTCTCTACTTCTATAATACATAGTAATACCTCCAAAAATAGTTACTACTTTACATTCCCTATATGTCTACTTCATGTTCGGATCATTTTGGGAATGACATTTTAGTTTTTGGGGACGTTACAAGGCTTAGAAGTTTAGAAGCAAATCTTGAAATTTTTCAGAAATTTTCAAAAACCCAACTTTTAGGGACCAGTTCAAGTCTGAAGTCCTTTTGTGATGCTTACACAATAGAAACCACCAAAAAATGACCCCACTCTAGAAACTACACCCCTCAAGGTATTCAAAACTAATTTTACAAATGTCGTTATCCCTTTAGGTGTTCCACAAGAGTTAATGGCAAATGGAGATAACATTTCTGAATTTAGATTTTTGGCCAAATTTTCCATTTTAATCCATTTCTCCAGTAATAAAGCAAGGGTTAACAGCCAAACAAAATGCTATATTTATTTCCCCCGATTCTGTAGTTTGCAGAAACACCCCATATGTGGCCATAAACTACTGTACGGGCACACGGTAGGGTGTAGAGGGAAAGGTGCGCCGTGTGGTTTTTGGAAGGCAGATTTTGCTGGACTGGTTTATTTACACCATGTCCCATTTGAGTCGCTTTTATGGAGTTTCTACTCTAGGGGTGCATCAGGGGGCTTCAAATAGGACATGGTGCCCAAAAAAAAAAGGCCATCAAAATCTGCCTTCCAGAAACCATACAGCGTTCCTTTCCTTCTGGTCCCTGCCATTTGGTCATACAGCATTTTACGACCACATATAGGGTTTTTCTGTAAACTGCAGAATCAGAGTAATAAATATAAAGTTTTGTTTGGCTGTTAACACTTGCCTTGTTACTGGAAAAAAATTGATTAAAATGGAGAATGTGCCCAAAAATTGCTGTTTTGGCACCGTTTTTATTTTATTTTTTTGATTGTGTTCATCTGAGGGGTTAGTTCATGGGGTATTTTGATAGTTCATATTCTTACGGACGTGACGATACCTAAGATGTCTATTTTTTTTATTTATTTATGTTTTACACTAAAAAAACATTTTAGTATCTCCATAGTCTCCAGAGTCATTTTTTTTGTTTTTAGCCGATTACCTTAGGTAGGGGCTCATTTTTTGCGGGATGAGAAGATGGTTTTATTGGCACTATTTTGGGGGGCATATGACTTTTTGATTGCTTGTTATTATTTTTGTGATGTAAGGTGACCAAAAAAATACCTTTTTTTGCACCATTTTTTAATTTATTTTTTTACCGTGTTCATCTGAGGGGTTAGGTCATGGGGTATTTTTATAGAGCAGATTCTTATGGACGCGGTGATACCTAATATGTCAACTTTTTTATTTATTTTAGTTTTACAAAATAATATTTTAGAATTTTGTTTTTTTTGTTTTGGTGTCTCAAGTCTGAGAACCATAGTTTTTTTTATCCGATTGTCAGTGGCTAAATTGGGATATAAATTTAGTACTGGAAGTGTGGTACTCCCTGAAGCAACCGTCAATGCAGAGGCCCGGGTGATCGGGGCACGTGTCACACTGAGTGGTGGTGTCCTTCCATATCCCCCTCCTGTGACACACTCTGCACTTTTTTGGGGTCTGTCCCTTCTTTCCAGTATGGGGGACTACACCTGAAAAGTGTTGGCCAGGGACGATCGGGGCGCCTCCAGTTCCCGAGGTACCCTGCCCTGCTCTTTCCCGGTTAGAAAAGATCAGGGCCTTGAGGACTGCCTCATAGAACTGAAGAAATGTCCCTGTGTTGCCAGCGCTCCGGGATAGCACAAAAGAGTTGTACAAGGCAACCTGTACCAAGTAGACCTCAACTTTTTTGTACCATGCCCGGGTTTTGCGCATGGCATTATATGGCTTGAGGACTTGATCAGAGAGATCAACTCCTCCCATATACCGATTGTAGTCGATGATACAATCGGGCTTGAGGACTGTTGCCGCGGTACCTCGCACAGGGACAGGGGTGATGCCGTTACTGTGAATTGTGGACAGTATAAAGACATTCCTCTAGTCCTTATATCTCACCAGCAACAAGTTTCCACTGGTAAGGGTATGGGTCTGACCCCTGGGGATAGGTACCTAGAGGGGGTGGGTAGGGAGGCCGCGTTGATTTTTCCGCAAGGTCCCACAAGCGGACGTGGATCTGGCGGCGAGGGACTGAAACAAGGGGATACTAGTTGTGGCAATGTGAACATTGAGGTGTTGTTTCCCCAGGTTCCAGTCCGGGACTTAGGGCATGCTCATGTCCAGGGATCCTATTTAATCCTGCTACTGGATCCTCGGTGTGTCTCACTCTGGAGAGTGTGCAGACAGAGGCCTGGTGAGGCTCTGTCAGTGTGGTCTCAGCTAGGCAAGGCTGAGGGGCCACGAGGCTATGTAATAGCCTGGACTTTGGTGGACCCAGCGACACCTGGGAACAAGCATTGAAAGTTCAGAGTCAGGAGGACTGCTAGACCACAACCCCCTCCAAAGGTACTGCATTTGTTACAGCCTGAGGGCTGGTGGACTGTATGTCTGGGGTAAGCCGCACCTGGTTCCATGTGGGAATGCTATCGTATAGCCGAGTTAGGGATATGATGTTTATTATGTTTAGGTAGAGCCCAGACGGGCAGGCTTTTGTTTTATGCCATGTTGTGTATGAAGAGTGTAAAATAAATTGCATTGTTTGGACCTGAAACCCAGTGGTTATGAAGATCATTGTGAGAATGACCCCCGAATAAGAGGTGATCCCTTACATAGTATTAAAGTTATCCACGTACAGGTGGTAACCCTTTTCTAGCAGTGGGTGCATAAGGTCCCACACAAGTTTCCCGCTAGCACCCAGAGTGGCGGGACATTCTGGGGGTTGAATACGGGAATCTCGCCCCTCTTACATACAAAACTTGTAAGTGTACCCTGAGGTACTCTCACAAAGTTTGTACAGCTTCACGACATACCTCGCCCGCTTTGAGGGAACATACTGGCGGAAAATGAGTCTCCCATTGAAAGCAATGAGAGACTCATCAACCGCGACCTCCCTTCCAGGTACATAGGCCTGTACAAATTTGGCCCCAAAGTGATCGATGACCGACCTGATTTTGTAAAGGTCCCCACTCCAGTAATGTCTGACACTAGGTTTCTTGGCTAGGCCCATGTGCAACACGAGGCCCCAAAATGTCCTCATCTCGGCTGCACTGACTGGAGTCCAGCCACCGTTCCTAGCCAAAAAGGAGCAAAAAAAGCAGCAACAAACTGTTGGGCGTACAGTTTTGTTTGCTCCACCATTAGATTTACAAAGTGGTCACTTAAAAAAAAGACTAAAGTAGTCGTATTCAGTGAAGCCCACTGTGGAAATCTGGATTCCTGGTTGGCCTACAAAATCAGGAATCGCGGGCTCAAAACGCTCTGGGGTATACCATGCAAGTTCACCGGCAGGGGGCTCCGGTGGACTTAATTGGTGGGCCAGAAAACTAGTATGAGCCCCAGAGCTGCTCGTACTAGGGTGGGCCACAGCCAGGATACAACATAATCAATCACAGGCAGCTGGCAATCACTGAAAAGCAGACTTAAATCCGCAACCTAGATCTGGTATTGGACACTATGCCAGGAACCAGATTGTCTCAGCTTCTAGCCTCACTGATAGGTTGACCAGCCAAGAATTGACTTGTCAATATGGAAACCGTCCCTACACAGCCATGCACATTATCTTGGCTGGGTAAACTCCTGACATTTAGACCCACTAGGAATATACCAACATATCTTCAGATTTTTCTAATTAGTAATGATTACAATGGCAATGTTTATTAACCTCTTCCGGACATAGGGCGTACAGGTACTCCCTGATGTCCCGATACTTAAGGACACAGGGCGTGCCTGTACGTCCTATGTATTTTCGATCACCACCGCGCGGCGGGCGGTGATTGGAACCCGGTGCCTGCTCAAATCATTGAGCAGGCACCTGGGGACAATGCGCCGGGGCGTCCTGTGACCCCTGTGTAGGCGATCGCAGCAAACCGCAGGTCGATTCAGACCTGCGGTTTGCTGTGTTTCCGGGTTATTCGTGTCTCTGGGGACCCGATAACCCGGAACAGAATGGTGATCTGTGGTGTGATAATACACCACCAATTACCATCCTGCGATCCTGAGAGGTGATGGTGACATCACCTCTCAGGATTGCCTCTCATTGGTCGGCTGGGCGGGCATTTCAAATTGCTTCAGCGCTCCTCTCCTCCTCCTTTTCAGTCCGGGAGCCGAGGATAGAGGAGCGCTGCATCGGATCTCCAGCCAGCACCCCCATCTGTAAAAAGCTCAGGATCGTCGGCCAGCACCCCATCTGTGCCCCAGCACCCCCATCTGTGCCCAGCACCACCAGGTATTTAGGGAAAGGTTAGTGAAAGGTTAGGTTAGGCAGGGATATTTAGGTAAAGTTAGTGGAAGAAAAAACAAAAACTTTACTGATTGCATCACCATAAATCGGGTTTCTGGGGTTCACAGCACAGCTGTGTGACCCTAGACCCCCCAGGGGTGCTGCAGCTTTCCCCCCTGCCCTGTGCTCTGTGCTACTCATTACTACTGCATCCGAACTCCTTGTTTCCTTAACCTCTCACCTGGTGATTTGGCTTCTATTGATTCCCCTAGTATCCTGACTGTGGTTTGTTTCCTTGATTTACCCTTTGTCTGCTGGTTTCCATGTTGACAAGTCAATTCTCGGCTGGTCAACCTATGAGTGAGGCTAGAATCTGAGACAATCAGGTTTCCTGGCTTAGTGTCCAATACCAGAGCTAGGTTGGGTTTTTTAAGTCTGCTATTCAGTGATTACCATCTGTCTTATTGATTATGTTGTATCCTGGCTTCTGTGCTTTGTGCTACTCATTACTACTGCATCCAAACTCCTTGTTTCATTAACCTCTCACCCGGTGATTTGGCTTTTATTGATTCTCCTGGTATCCTGACTGTGGTTTGTTTCCTGGATTTACCCCTTGTCTGCTGAAGTGGCTTCTAACTCTCCTGCTTCTAGAGAGCTTGCACCAGTTTTCTGCAATCTACTACCGGGCTCTGTTAAAGAAGCTTAGCTTCCTACAAACCAGAGTGGTTACGGAAGATCAACAGCAGTTTCTGAGTTTGTTGTCTATGGTTTTGAACAGTAACAATATTTTTCTGAACTAGGGCAAGGTCTCTCAAAGATTATTCCTACTCTCTACACCATGGCTTTTAAGATTTCTTAATTTCTCCTATCTTGCTCTGCACATGCAAGCTGTTGACTAGAAAAATAATTATATCCAATAGGTGGAATGAATGGAATAGGCTACTTGTGCTTATAAAAAGGACTGAAACATTGTTCTTTTGCAAAATAGACTGGTTCTTCAATACCATCTGTAATCATCTGAGCACCAGTTTATGTATCCAAATATAGTTATTTCTGGGGAGATGTGGCACCCCTCTTATACTCTTGCAAAGCAAATGTCTTTAAAGGGGTTGTACAGTCAATGCAATAAAATGAGTGACAATTCACGGTCACAATCTACCGCCACTCCTGTTCTGATACTTCTTGAGTCCTAAGTGAGTGTTAATTTTCTGCATGTTGAGATAGACCAGCAAGAAGAGCCTGACAGATGAGCTAAAGACATAAGCCACATGTACAGTCAATTCACTATTCGGGTGGGAATTTAACATTGTAATATTGCCATTCGAACAAAACGTATTGCTCCATGGGCATAGAGACAACATGGTGTGGTGTTACTATACTGTCACGCCTTTAGTGAACTCAAGGCCATGAGCACAATATTATTATTGCTCATTTTTGGGTAATTTCCCTTACAAACCAACAAGTATGCCCAAACTCAACATTAGATATTCACTAATATTTTTCTTTTTAAAATGATCATTGTAGTCTTCACTCTGACCCATGTCTTTTCCTTAGCCTCGTTATGTCTCGCCTCTCATTTCCTTCTCCTGCACACTAACTACCCCTCGTCTCCATGGCTCCTTTAATACTGAAGTCCGCTGCTTCTCCAATGGCATTTGCTACAAATGTAACTTGTGTTGTTAGTTCTTAATGTGTACTGATTACAAATTTAAAGTCCCTAATTCTAGCAATATTATTTTATGGCATATCTGAAAATATAAATGTGTCCATATTTACTTTAAAGGCTTTGCCTAGTATAGTAAACACATTTTAAATAACCTATTAAAGAGGTTTTCCAGAATTTTCATATTGATGGTCTATTCTTAAGATAGACCATGAATATGTAATTGGTGGGGGTCTGACTCCCTGCATCCTCGCCAAACAGCTGTTTGAGGAGGCTGTGGCCTACTTGCAGCTTACCAAGCACAACGCTGTCCATTATATATAATGGCTGTGCTTGGTATAGAAGCTCAGCTCCATTCAAATAAATAGGACTGAGCTGCACCAAGGCCACGTGACTAATGAACATGATGCCACAGGCCTTGAAAGAGACTGCAGCACTCACCAGCACCCCACGGTCTCTTCAAACAGCTGAGTGTTTAACCCTCACTGATCATTGATTATTGATGATTATTGATGGCCTATCCTGAGGGTAGGCAATCAATATGAAAATTTCAGAAAACCCCTTTAAAGAGGACCTTGGAATTACTAACCCCTTGTCAATAGGTGTGTTCCTATACTGTCAGCACTGATTGAACAGTGTCAGGTGGTGCAGGGAAATACCACCAAAACCTTCTTAAGGCTTTGGGATATTACTATACTGTAAAGGGTTCACTGTTACATGTGTGGGAGCCCAGGCTTCCGCTCCGGACTGCTCAGATGCTGTGGTCACATTTCTATGGATAAACAATCAGCCATAGAAACAGCAGAAACCCGGCGGCTAAGGCGCCCGGGGCACGTGGGAGTAGACGCACTCTTTAAAGTGGGGAGTGACATGTACGGCAGAGGTCGCCAAAGGGTTAAAGGGGTTATCCCACATATTTCAAAAACTCTCTAAAGCCCTGAATGTGTCTAAATAATAAAGGATTGCATACACACCACTTTATTATCCCCCTGTTTCAAGAACCACAGCTCCATTACTCCCTGTAGAGATGTGTCCTCCCCCCAGATGAGCATTTATAACTCCCCCATGCAGCTCTAAATCCGTGCATCCCTGTCACGAACCAGCGGGTGTAAACCCACTGTGCCCCGTGTCCTACCTCTAAGGGTGTTGTTTAAGTGAACCCCTCGATCTTCACAGTACCCCTGATGATAGGGATAGACTTTCCCGAGGGGAACACCAGGTCGCTACCTCCTGAGGAGTATTGGCACATGAGGCTTCTGGTCCAGGCAGACCAGGAGGTTGCTCCAGGTCGTAACCTGGAGCAACAGTGCAGGACCAAAGGATGAGGCAGAGGCAAAGTCAAACAGGCATTAGATCAGGGCAGGCGGCACAGGTAAAGGTCAGGCAATCCGGGTTGGTAACAGGAGAGTCAAGGCAAGAAGGCAGGGATCAAACATTTAGCAGTCCAGGAATACAAGTACGAGGCAGGAACACAGGAACACAAGCAGATATCAGGAACCTTAGCAGGACACAAGGACCTTGATACTGAGGCATCTGTAGAGGGGGCTGAGCCACTCATATATGCGCAGGAGGGCTAGAATTGGTCAGCAAGGTCGCATGACCTAACCCATAAAGCCCAGGAAGTAAAGCGCGCCGGCCCTTAAGGAAGTGCTGCAGGGAACAAGCAGCAAGCATGTTGTGGCCAGGGCTGAAAGGAAACTGTGGAGTGGAACCCAAAACAACAGTACCTACACAGACATAGCCCAGGACTGCAGTGGTGAATCGGAAGCACTGGCAGCAGATCACTGCTGAACACGGTGCCTGGGGTCCGCGGCGGTAAGCAGAGGAACAGCGGCGCACAGCAGCCGCTGTTACAATCCCGTTCTACCCATGATAAAACTGTCTGCCTGCAGCCACCACTAGAAGGAGCCCAATGCATAGGAACTGAAATTCATGGAAGCTCTAAAAATCTCTATACACTGAATTTCCCCTATTGGTGGCTGTCGGAAAAAGCTAGTGAGGACAGAGCTAATGATGGAGGTGAGGATAGAGCGCCAGCACTGGAAAGAGTGTGGAATTAAATGGTGCATATATGATGTTTTATTCCGTTAACACATTGCGGGACTTTGGAGATCTTTTGAAATAAGTTAGCAAGATCTATCTTTCCAGATCTATCCACTAGAAAAAAAAGTGATTACCTAAGACAGACAACCTCTACTTATACTGCTCTTCAAGGCACTGGACATGCCAACAAGAAATAGAAGTGATGTGTTTCAAGCATGGGTTGATTGAAGTACAGTATATGAAGCCTCCAGCCATGAAGCCTGCCCCTACAAGACACCTCTCTGGTCTCCTTAGTGGCAGGGATGTCGAGCAACTACAGGGCTCGACCATTCCATCAATCAGGAAGCTCAGGCAGTGGATCAGTCATGGATTTGTTAAAGTGACCAATGTGGGCGCCCAACGCGCTACTTGAACATAGCTTATAGTCGCTCCCTTGCCAGTTATTGTATCCTGCAACCTGGTATGATATTATATTCTTGTTTATGACCCAACTCCCATTTAACTACTCTTTTGGATTACCCTTCCTTGTCTATATTGGTTTTGACCTGGACTGTCTGATTTCCATCCGAATTCCCTTCTGGTTGTGACCCTGCTAGGCTCCTGACTCTGTATTTGGATCTCACCTGGTTTAGATGTTCTCTCTTTGTTGAGGTATTGTTCCTTGGCTCCCTTAGGTAATGCTCTCTCCCTGTTGCTCCACCAGTCAGTGACTACTCTGCTGATACAACCTGGGAACTTGCAGAATGAAGTCCAGATCCTTGTGTAGACGTTGAATGATAACAACCCATTGCCCTCTATATTCTCCTAGTGCAAAGTCTAACTCTAGAAGCCTTGTTTTTTAACAGATGAGCCAAACCGTTGCAACAGGGTAAGAATAGCATATCATTTGCTCAAGGCACATAAGTAATGAAAAAAAAGGTAAGTTAAACAAAACACAATATATTGGTAGTGCTAAAGTACCATTCACTTAATTCATACTGTCAGGACAATGACAGAACAAGGTACATATTTTAGTCAGCGCTTATATTTCAGGAGAGCTCTTTACATTCAGCTCCATTCACAGTTAATGAACCTGCAGCATTGCAGATATGTAATATATTTTGCTCTTTTTTGGATATGTTATCCCATCTCCTCCTTTCCTTTTTTTAGAAAAAAATTTGCATTTATGGCCATTTTCTTCAAACTCCGTGATGAATAATTGTGCCAGTGCTCTGCTTTCACGCTCTGTTTAACAAAACTAGGATTTTTTTCCCCATTCTTCGTCTTTGGGTTGCACTTTTAAAATAATGGTAAACCCAAAGAAAATCATTTCTTTACAACTCCTCTATAAAAAGAGAAGCTATGCCTTAAAAATAATTAAACTTAAAAGTTATAAATCAGCTTGTTCTGTAGACTCCATCTCAAGCCTCCGGAGGCTGCTTCTCCGCTATCTAACCGTAGAAGCGGCTTCTTATATTTTTGGGACAAAAGGCATTTTTATTGCAGTAATTTATCACAGAAATAAAAGAGGCTCTTCTGAAACACTGAATAATTTTGAAAGAAATATGTTTTTAAAATTAAAAATGCAGATGTGTGCACACCGGGGTCCCCCGGGAGGCATTTCTGCAAGTACTGTAACTGCACAGATAGTTTTAATGCGGTTGCCTTCCATTATTTAAAGTGTGATTGTATTTCTCCTGCTCGCAGCTTTGTCAGCTATAAATAAAGAATAAGGGTTGCATTGTATTGAGTATCAGTAAGCACCTCTATTATTGATACTTAATGTGACTTTGTAAGAATACGGCATACGCTTTATTTTGATCTTAAACCCTTTTGGCTGCAATGTGGGAAGAAAAAGCTGATTGTCAAAATCTGGATGTGTCTTCCTCCCTTGTTCTTTAGAGTCCTCTAGTGATACACATTTAACCTGTGCAGAGCTACAGAATATCTAAAAAAATATTAACAGCTACATGACTAGTACTAATGTCTACTGTTCCCTGAGACCGTAGGCCTAATATACTCGTTCTGGACCAGGTATTTTTTCTAAATCATTTCACATGGCTTCACAATTGATCAAACTAATGATCTGGGTTTGTGCTGGGTGACTGTATTGCATGGAAGTGTCCAAAAAGTTCTTATCCTTAAAAAAAATAAGAATAAAACTTAATATAAATATATATATATATATGGTACTGTGCAAAATAATACCATTAGGGAGGCTTCTGTTTGGCAAACATACAGCCAATGTCAATAAGATCACTTCAGCATTAAAGGGGTTATCTAATCCTATAAAAAGCCCCCCCCCCATATGCCCGGCCCCCCACACTTACCTGGGTCCCCGCTCCGTGCACTCTCCCCGTGCACGGATGAAAATATCCGCTGTCAGGGGGGATAGCAGCCAATGGCAGGCGGGGGAGGGGGACAAGCCTCCTTAGCGTCACCTGCATTTTCAAAAATAGAGATGTACAAAGAGTTTACTTTGATGCAATTACTCGATTTATGGGCATGGAATACTTTATCCCAAATAAATATTTTCTAAGACTCCTCTAAATTATCTGCAGCCATTCTTAATAATCATACTGTAACAGTAATACATATGCAGCTAGAAGATGTCCATAATGTACAGAAAATGAGGAGTAAATACTGGATGTTGAGAAATGTAAGACATACAGTTTACATAAAATATTGTTTGTCTGTATGTCCCCTCCCCAACTTATTTAAGTTTTATTAAAAAAAAATCTTAAAAAACTTTGAGAATGTACAAAGAATAGCATTTGACTGTATCTCGATTAAAAAGTTTTATGGACATAGGGTGTCATTTATGACCAGATATACACCGCGTAGATGGCGTACATCTGGTGCAGATTCTGTCGCACACCATGGTGCGGCAGAATCTGCAACTTCTTTCCTGCTCATGCCAGGTCTAAAAAAGTTGGTGTTGTGGAGACACAAGGGTCAGTGGGTGCTCTCGTCTGCTGCCTGGCCATCTTTATAAAGACCACCCAGTGCGAAGGCTCACACCACCGAACGCCCATGCTCCTTTCCCGTGGGTGGAACACTACTCAGACAACAAAGGGTGAGGGTACAATGCCCGGAAAGACTTTATTGGATAACCAACAGTCAGCAGCATATAGTACAGTCCCAGCAAAAACACATAATGGCACAGGTGACAGCGATTCACCTTTCTGCCTAATCACCAGGGATTAAACCTCTGCAACTTCAGGGGGATCCAGGACCAACTAGCCCAGCCAGTAGCACCCCACTTTGGGTGCGCACGCACCGAGAGGAGGTAATGGCAATTTTAGCACAGCAAGGCATGTGACCAGATGACCCGATTGTCCCATCCTGGACTCTCCAACAAAACCTGTAGGCTCGAGATTGGGCAGAAGAGCAGTTCTGAAATCCATCAGCTGGAACCATAGTCTCTAGGTTGAAGTCCTGTAGAATAGCTGCTGATAACACGGGCAGCCGCCATTTTATTTCCCTCAGCCACCATTTCATTGCATTAGCCCCCATAGGATTGGTGGGAGATAATCAAGGCTGTTCCATCATTGGTTGTCAGTTCAATCCAACTGCATAATGTAATTCTGATGACACAGCTTTTCCACTTCAGCCAGACAGGCTGAACGGCTCCTAATACACAGCAGGTGGCTAATGCAATCCACAGGTGATGTCATCAGCAGGTCCTTTCCCATACATCTGCTGGCTTGCCAGATCAAAAGGCAACGCATAGTTAATTCAAGTTGCTGTGGACAGCTACAGGAAAGACACATAAAACAATAGCTCATGACTGCCTCCCCAAAACGATGGACAAAGAAAGAGTACAGCTGGCACAAATTAAGAACTATCCACCCCACAAGCGGCCAGGTGTTATCATCAGTGAGCATGATTTAGTCATAGGCACTGCATCGGCGGGGAAGGGAGTGGGTCTGCAGACCTGTCTCATTCATAATTTTCTACACTTGATTTAGGCGTAGAAAATATTTTAAATGTAAGATAGCAAGGAAGCTGTTTTAGATTTAGAGTCTGCGCTGGATGCGCAGAAGTTATGTAGAGACCAGCAACTCTACATAACTTCAGCGATCCACCGCCAGCCATAGGGGTTAGTAAGTTCGTCTCAAATGCCGGTCTTAATAAATGTGCCCCCATATTTGTTTAAAGTGTCCCTGTACTAGTAACATATCAAAAGTTTTCATCAATAGGGGTCAAAGTGCTGAGACCTCCACCGATTGTGGAAACGGGGACTATATATTTTTTGCAACCCCCTCCACCCCTTGGATCCATAAAAGGGAAGCTAACTTACCTGCTTCCTGGCCCCAGTTCGCCATTCTTTCTTTTCCCTGCCTTCTATGTTCTACTGCGCTCCCTTGCTGAAAACATCTGGTTTAATGCCGCCTGCAGCCAATTACTGTCCACAGTGGTGACCGGCTCCCCTTGTGTCATGACAAATGGTAACATGATATAAGGGGATCTAGTCACTTCCACAGCCAGTAATTAAGCTGGATGTTTTCAGTGAGGAGTATTGCAGGCTGGAAGAAGGGAGCAAGGAGCCAGTGCTGGGAAGCAGGTAAGTAAGATTTCCTTTAAAGGTATGGTCATATTCTTGCACAACCCCTTAGGAACCCTTAGGTCTTTTTTTTTTGGGGGGGGGGGGGTTTACTACTTAATACAAATAATATCCAAATTATCTCTTCAATATTAGTGTATGTAACACAGTACTGCTAATATCATGTGGCTCGTGTGTTTTATTGTAGTTTTATAGCACTGCTACATCTACAATGTTTATGTGCGTGACCATTGTGTAAATGATTGGCCATGGCTTATAAGACGTAACTAATAATTCATTGGTTGTTATGTAGCTTAAAGAAACTAGATACATGAATGCTCAACTTGTTTAGCTTTTAATATTGAACATGAAAAGTTAGTTTTTCTTAGGGTTATGACCTTGGCAAGGGTACATTGAAAAGTTATGGAATCCAGTCTATCTTTCTTATTTACATCATGTAATTAAACACATAAACCCTGTAAAATATCTAAAAGCCAAGCGAGTAATTGGAAAGGTTGCTTCCAGTAACTTCAGTACCATGGACAGCAGTGAAATAACTTACTAGCTAAATTCATAACAATCAGGAAATTCAAAAGTACTATAAGGCTACTTTCACACTAGCGTTTTTGCTGGATCTGG
Organism: Bufo gargarizans; assembly: GCF_014858855.1. Classification (NCBI taxonomy): domain Eukaryota; kingdom Metazoa; phylum Chordata; class Amphibia; order Anura; family Bufonidae; genus Bufo; species Bufo gargarizans. The sequence continues at coordinate 162,948,103 of NC_058088.1, read as the reverse complement.
CAGAGTTCAACAAAAATGCTTCCGTTATGAACGGATCCGGTAGTAATATCTTTAACATATCCAAGACGGATCTGTCAACAACTGCATTGAAAGTCAATTGGGAACTGATCCGTTTTCCATTGTGTCAGCTTGTGTCAGAGAAAACTGATCCATCCCCATTGACTTGCATTGTGGGTCATGACGGATCCGTTTCGCTCCGCATCCCATGACAGAAAGCAAACCGCAGCATGTTGCGGTTTGCTCTCCGGTATGAGAACGGAACGGAATGCAGTTATGTTTTGTCCCCATTGACAATGAAGAAGTGTTTTCTCCGGTATTGAGACCCTGTGATGGATCTCAATACCGGAAAATAATAACGCTAGTGTGTAAGAGTAGCCTTAAATATATTATTTTAATGCAAACTTTTTAAAAAGTAAAACTAAATATTAATGAAATTGATAACCTAAACGTTTTTTTTCTACCAAAATATGATTGCTTACATTGCTGAAATTTACTTCCGTGTCCTCTTCTGGTTCCTTGCTCCAAGGAGTTCTCTACCACTGCATGTATGCATCTTCTTCAGGAGCATCGGCATCTCCATCCAAGAAGTTCTAATTTTAACGGCTCTGCATACCAGACAGTTTTGGGGATTTATTACCCATGCAAGTCTGCAATAGAGTTGTGCGTATTTATAGCACAACCCTAAAAGGTGAGCCTCCATTTGGAATTTTATACAATTTTTTCTTGTACTAGACTTACTCCCTTACAGTGCGCCTTTATTCTCTGTGTCTACAGTGAATTTGTCTTTTATCTGTGAAATCTAAATATTAAGCATGATTCCATTCATGTTCCAAAAATTTGTCTATGCACCAAAATTTTGTCTGTGCACCTAAACTTTGTCCATGCACCCAAAAAACGGTGTAGTCTAAGTTTACGCCACCCATAAATTAGCTTAGTTTTACTCAAAAAATGTATAACATTTTTTGTCGCATGGAGGTGTATTTAGGCCACATATCCTTTTCCCAACAAAGCCACACCCCTTTCCACTTGTCGGTCAAGGCATAAAATTCTTAAAAACTAGAGTAAAACAATTAGTAAATGTGATACAAAGCATGCATGCCAGTTTAAACTGGCACATTTTCAATAGTAAATCTGCCCTACTGTGCTGTCTGTGTAAGGTATAAATCCTCCAGAGCAAGACCTGGCCCAACAACCCTAATCCTATAAATGGTATACGCTGAGGGTGTCTAGACTTGCGCAAAATTTATCATAGTGGTTCAAGCTGGATGTTAAATGCGGTGCAGGGATAGGCATAGTTGTCTAACTCTATAGAAACTATTGGTGGTTGGCTTACTTTGAGACAGAAGTTTCTAACAGAATTATTGCACAAAATGAAGAATTTTTGGTCATGCTCCCATTCTGCTAAGCTAGGTCATCTTTCTGGCAAGTCCCACCCCATTGTTGAAGCTGCCCTCTATAAGGGCCAATTACGTTTGCTCTACTGCTCGAAATTTGTAGTAATCCTAGGATTTTACATGCATGGAAGAAATAACACTGACACCAAGCAAGGGTCAAAGCATTTCTACTTCATTACAGGAAGTTAAGCAGTTTATACGTACATCAGAGGAGGCATCCCCCCTGAGGCTCGTGGCATTGTTTTATTGGCTAGAGTACAAAAATAAGAAAAGAGATAACACTTGGCATCTGTGCATTGTGCAATTGTTTTACTAACTTTGGTATGCAAAGTATGTAAACATCTACAGGTGAAACTCAAAAAATTATAATATCGTGCTAAAGTCCATTTATTTCAGTAATGCAAATTAAAAGGAATTGCATTAATGCAGCTTAAAATTAGAATTTTATGAAAAGGTTCAATATTCTAGGCTCAAAGTGTCACACTCTAGTCAGCTAATTAATTGATGCCCCCTGAGCAAAGGGTACCTTAAAATTGAGACTTTGGGGTTTCATAAGCTGTAAGCCATAATCATCCAAATTATAACAAATAAAGGCTTGAAACATCTCGCTTTGCATGTAATGAGTCTATCTCATATGTTAGTTTTACTTTTTGAGTTGCATTACTGAAATAAATGAACTTTCACGATATTCTAATTTTTCGAGTTTCACCTGTAGGTGCTAGCGCCATATTGTAATGGCTTCACACTAACAGCAGTACAGGATGCGTTATATATGACAGATTAGGGAGTAGGGTCCTCTTGGAACTTGAGTGAATAAGGCGTTAGCTGAGAGCTGGAGGATATGGGGGCCATCTTAGTTGATCAAGAATGATATCCACATCTCTATCACCATTTTTGAGCAAGTCGAGTAAAAGTGTAGAAACCCTTATTGCGCAAAATTTAGCAAATATTTGCCAATTTGCACCACTTTTTAGACATTTTTTAGGTGCACTTTTTTTTAACTAAATCTGAGGTACTATTTTTGGATGTTCTCCACCCTAGCTAATAGATGACATGGCCACTGTGTGTAATGTGTGTAGTAGAAATTTGCAAATTTTTTTAATTCATTTCAGGGTCCAATATGAACAAAGCAGCCATCAGATTCGATTCAGGTCTGAATAAATTTGACCAGAATCAAAAGTTTCACAATTGCTTTGAACATTCTGAGGTCTCCTAGGACTATATCCAACTGCTTTCAAGTTCTTTAATGCTAAGACCTCATCAGTAATGTTAAAGTGAAGGCTATTGTGATATGGCTATGGGTAAAGGGATGGTATTGGATGCTAAGAAACAAACAAGCTGCACTGTCAAATTTTTTTTCTTTTTAAAATTAGCAAAAGGTTCAAAAATTATCCCTTTTTGGGGGCAGATGCTTGGCAGTGAGAAGAAGCAATGGCTTGTTTTGAACAAGCAGTCTAAAAATTATTCTTGTTTGGGGAATAGTTACAGGTTTGGTGTTATTTTAAAGAAAATACATATACAGAAATGGTTTTGTACAATATTTGGCAACTGTTACATCGAAAAATATATCAGGCAGTATACTATAAGCACCAGGATTAATATTATAAACGATTTATGTCTGTGATTAGTAAATATGTGATGTAGATTTGGCTGATACACATTAGGCCCTTAATGCAAAAATCATGTACATGTACGTCACTTGTGTTAAAGCTGAGCCTGCACCATACATGATGGGTGCTGGCTGTATAATACAGCAGACATCTGCTGGAAGTCATTTGGAGGAATCAGGCAAAACAGTGCCCACCATTTTACATATCAAATTCATCACTCTAATGAGGGAAATAGGGAAGGTAAGATGAAGACAGATTATCACATGATCTTGGGCAGGGCCCTGGCTGGTGGGCTCTCTCATAATGCATTACATTCAGTCTGACAGCCAATCAGGAGGGAGGATATTGACTTGTCTGTAAGGTGCTATGTGAGGTCCAAAGCAGGGAATGTCATTCTGAGCTCAGCCACTAATGTGATTGGATATGTATGTTACAGACACAGCAGGTAGAATGTATAGAAAGACATAGACAGGTTTTAGCAGTTAGTTTATTGTGTGAACAGGTTGCATGATTGTTCTATATTTTAAATTTTGTTTCCAAAAACTGGGGCTTCTCCCAAAAGAGGAATAATTTTTGAACTGCTAGTTCAGAACAAGCGAATGATTTTAGCGATAATACCATGTAAGTATAAACATTGGAAGACATCTGCCCCCGTTAGAGAATAATTTTTAGACCACTTGTTCAGAACAAGATATTGTTTCTTCTAATATTACTGTGTGTATAAACACTGGAAGGAATAGGCCCTTAATAAGGAACAATTTTTGGAATGTTCTTACTTTTAAAGGCTATAAAAAAACATCTGATGATGTAGTCTGCTTTTAAAAAGGCTGTTTTTTACACCGTCAATACTGCTTTTACCAATAGCTAGATGTCTCTATCACTCTGACATTTCTAAAAAAAAAATTGCATTAAAGAGCTCGAAAGGAGAGCAAGAGAGAAAAAAATGTATAAAGAAATGTAAAAAAGAGAGAACGACAAGAACAAACAAATATGAGTCCTAGGAGACCCCAGAGTGTCATCTACCAATTTTCAGTGCACTCTGAATGTTTTTGATTTTGGTCCAATTTTTTCATGCTCAGATTGAATATTCCAATCAATTTGTTAGAATCGGACTCAAAACAAATTTCAAGAAATTTGCTCATCTTTACTTCCCTCCAGTCTATTGTGTCTATGTCCTATGTAGATGTAAGGCATATCTAAATAGTGTTTACATTACCTCAGGCAAGATTGCTGCCCACATAATCCTTTACAGAAAAAAAAATGAAAAAAAGATTCTGCAACCCAAAAAAAAAAATAAAAAAAAAAAATGAAGAAAATGTTTAGTGTAAGGGATCACTTATTCGCTTTTCTTTCAGGGGGTCGCAACCACATACTTCTTCACGGACACCAGGATTAAGGTCCAAACTTGTGCTTTATTGTGGTACATTAGCATAAACAAAAAGTCTAACAGCCTCCAGGCTGTAACTATACCATGCACAGTTCCACCCTGGGAAGAGATTCGGCTACACAGTCTCGTGGCCCCTCAGCCCTGCTAGCTGAGACCACACAGAGCCTCTGTAGGCCTCTGTTCCAGGATCACACTCTCCCCCAGACTGACATACTGGGAGGTGCTTTATGCCAGCCTGATTACAGCAGGCCTCACCTTCGATCACCTCAGGTAGAAGGGAATACCTGTCCTGGAAGGGTGTGGATTGGCACATCCCACCTCCAGCTAAAAAGCTCAGATTAGGTGAAAGACTCCGATTAAACTAATAACACACAAATAAAAAAAATTCACCATGTTTTTATTGAACACACTATGTAAATATTTACAGTGCAGGTGGAAAAAGTATGTGAACCCTTGGATTTAATAACTGATTGAAACTACTTTGGCAGCAATAACTTCATCCAAACGTTTCCTGTAGTTGCAGATCAGACGTGCACAACGGTCAGGAGTAATTCTTGACCATTCTTATTTACAGAACTGTTTCAGTTCAGCAATATTCTTTGGATGTCTGGGGTGAATCGCTTTCTTGAGGTCATGCCACAAGATCTCAATCGGGTTGAGGTCAGGACTCTGACTGGGCCACTCCAGAAGGCATATTTTCTTCTGTTTAAGCCATTCTGTTGTTGATTTACTTCTATGCTTTGGGTCGTTGTCCTGTTGCAACACCCATCTTCTGTTGAGCTTCAGCTGGTGGACAGATGGCATTAAGTTCTCCTGCAAAATGTCTTGATAAACTTGGGAATTCATTTTTCCTTTGATCCAGGCCCTGCGCCTCGCTCCATTGCTGTTATTCTTTTTGGACAGCAGTGGCTTCCTCTGTGGTATCCTTCCATGAAATCCATTCTTGTTTAGTATATAGTAGAGACAGGGCACTCAAAGAAATCCGGGACCATGTGATTGTACAGAAAATTAAATTTATTATGCTATTAATTCAGCAATCAATAAAAGTAGCAACATACAGTGTTAGCACCGCGACGTAAGTAACTCTGTATGTTAACGACAACAGAATAATAAGATATAGTATGAACAGCACATTTAATAGCAGCACAATATATAGCAGCACAGTAAAATCGATAAACGTAATAAATCGATAAATAAAATCAACACACAGCAGCGATTGATGTTGATTCGATTGGAGGCAGTCCCAATAGTATTGCCAGACACCTTTAAAACATCGACCCAATTTAGACCATCAGATCCATCGACCATCAGATCCATCTTGGATCTGATGGTTTGGTCATCTGAGTATAGTACCAGATCTAGATATTCTATGGATGACGTTGACTTGTTGACTGTAAAGGAGAGTGTGACGAGACCAATGTCGCCACATTGCATTGGAGAAGCCTGGTTGCCCGCCTGCTTCCTTTAGACACATTTTGAAATGCTTGATTTTCCCCTGCAAAGACTATGTGAAAGAATTTGGCTCCATTGCAATTGAACTGTATTCGTGTAGTCTGAATGCCATTCACCTAATAATTGAATGCACTCAGACCTGAGCTATCTGGGGATATGTTAAATGTCTATGTTTTATGCAATAGCTGCACAGTTAAATATTCTTATGTCTTTTATTGTCTTTTGCTAACATGTGGCTAATGAAGTTTTGCCTCTGCCCTTTGAGATAAATTGGATTACTTTCCAATTGTCTCCAGGACAGAAGACATTGTGTAAACTGTGTATTCTCCTGCCTGTGAGAATTACATAAACCCATTGTGTAAGGTAATTGTATCACAGGCAGAGGGGAGGATTTTGTGGGGGAGTGTCTGAGTGTATTGTACGGGGTTACTGGTTGTTTTACAAAACCCTGTTGGTGTTACTAATGTGTAAGAATGTGTATATAAGAACAATAAACACATAGCTCTGGCTGTCCACTGCTTGACCCTCAACACAGAGCCTCGTTTCGTTCTTGGGTGCATTCACTGTATGCTGTTAGAGACTGATTGCTAGGTGTGTAAGCCGCTTGGGTGCGTTTCCTATTCGTCTGCTAGCAGCTATTCGTGAGGTTCCGTTCGGGAGTTTGGAGTGCTATGCTGTATTCCATTTGGGAGTTTGGAGCATTCACTTGTATGCCGTTCAGGAGTTTGGTGTTCTGTAAGTAGCTGTGCCTCTAGCTCTGGAAGGGGAAGATCGCCTAAACGGTTTTAACCCCTTTTATGCCTGGGGTGGCATTACAGAGAGGTTCTATGTGTTCGTATTGAGGTGAGAAACAAAGGCCCTGGCTTCCTCATTGGTGCCTTTCCAAATCAGGATCAGATCGTCAATGTAATGTTTATAAAAGACAATCTTTTCTCTCCAGCAGTGGCTTTTGCTAACATGTGGCTAATGAAGTTTTGCCTCTGCCCTTTGAGATAAATTGGATTACTTTCCAATTGTCTCAAGGACAGAAGACATTGTGTAAACTGTGTATTCTCCTGCCTGTGAGAATTACATAAACCCATTGTGTAAGGTAATTGTATCACAGGCAGAGGGGAGGATTTTGTGTGGGAGTGTCTGAGTGTATTGTACGAGGTTACTGGTTGTTTTACAAAACCCTGTGGGTGTTACTAATGTGTAAGAATGTGTATATAAGAACAATAAACACATAGCTCTGGCTGTCCACTGCTTGACCCTCAACACAGCCTCGTTTCGTTCTTGGGTGGATTCACTGTATGCTGTTAGAGACTGATTGCTAGGAGTGTAAGCCACTTGGGTGCGTTTCCTATTCGTCTGCTAGCAGCTATTCGTGAGGTTCCGTTCGGGAGTTTGGAGTGCTATGCTGTATTCCATTTGGGAGTTTGGAGCATTCCCTTGTATGCCGTTCAGGAGTTTGGTGTTCTGTAAGTAGCTGTGCATCTAGCTCTGGAAGGGGAAGATCGCCTAAACGGTTTTAACCCCTTTTATGCCCAGGGTGCCATTACAGAGAGGTTCCATGTGTTCGTATTGAGGTTAGAAACAAAGGCCTGGGCTTCCTCATTGGTGCCTTTCCAAATCAGGATCAGATTGTCAATGTAATATTTATAAAAGACAATCTTTTCTCTCCAGCAGTGGCTGTTGTAAACAAATTCATCTTCAAAACAGCCCATATACAGGTTCGTGAAACTCGGTGCGAAATGAGTCCCCATTGCGGTCCCCTTTCCGCTGCCTGCAAATTTTCCCCTCGAATGAGAACACGTTATGTGTGAGGATAAAATGAATGGTATCCAAAATAAAAAATTTATGTTTAGGGGAAAGTTGGCAATCGGTTTCCAGATAATGACTTGCAGTGTTAATGCCTGCTTCATATGGGATATTGGAATAAAGAGCTGCTGCGTCCAGTGTCAGCCAACTATATTGTGGTTCCAACTCGATATCCTTCAGCAGAGTGATAAGTTGCGTTGAATCTATTAGGTTAAGAGGGAAGGCCCACAACGTATTTTTGTAAAAAGACGTACACATAATGAGAGAGATTGCTAATTTATCCCGGAAATAATTGGTCTCCCTGGTGGGTTCAGAATGCTGCAAAAAAGAAAGATATTTTTAGTATGTGCACACGTTAAACAGTAGGTATAACGCAAGTAATGTCGCTGTCACCACCGCCTAATAAAAAATTACACTGAATGAATGCCACTGATATTTAGGATGTGCACACGTTAAACAGGAGGTACTGTATAGCACAAGTAATGTTGCTGTCACCACCGCCTAATAAAAAATTACACTGAATTAATGTCACTGATATTTAGAATGCACAAACGTTGTACAGGAGGTATAGCACAAGTAATGTCGCCATCACCAGCGGCTAATAAAAGATTACACTGAATTAATGTCACTAATATTTAGGATGTAGCACAGGTAATGTTGCTGCCACCAGCAGCAAAATAATTAAACTGAATTATACTGATATTTCGGATACGCAAACGTTATACAGGAGATGTAGTGCAGGTAATGTAACTGTCCCAGAGGACACCATCTACGGCCAAAGTACACTGGATGTCAAAGATATTTTTAGGCTGTGCACACAATAGACAGGAGATGTAGCGCAGATAATGTCGCTGTCTGCAGAGGCCAAACAATTGCCAGCTATTTAGCGCAGGCTGCGCAAAAAATATATATTGCTGCCAAATACAACTATAGTCCTTTTGGGTCTCTAACAAGTTTTCGACTTTTGGGTCTCTAACAAGTTTTAGCAATTTAGTGCAGGTTGCGCTAAAATATATATTGCTGCCTGTAGGGAGGAACAAGAGGTCGTCATTGATGGACGGCATGTGTCACCGAAGTCCCTGGACTCGGTGAGGTAAGAGCCGTTTTTTCCCGCCCAAAATGTCATTATTGCTGTCTGACACTTCAGTTGGTTAGTATGTCTGTAAAACTGATACAGGACGACTCTTTCTGGGAGTAGCCAAAGTGCTGGGTGTGTGGCTACTCACCATGTTCCAGGCTGGGTCTTGGGAGGCTTATAAAAAGCAGTCAGCACTGTTAAATGGTTTGGATTATCCTCCATCTCACAGTGATGCTGTGGAGTCTCTATGGTTTGGGATCTGAAGATGTGTGCCGTGCTAAAGGGCTGAGAGCCGCATGCTGGAAAATAGGCCCCTAAAGACTGCTGGGGACTGCTGATCAAAAACTGATAACAAGGTGATTGTTTTTTTCTGTGGACTTTCCATAGTGTAAACGAACACCGAGACTGTGAACTATCATTTTGTTTTGCCTTCTGTGTAAATAAACACTGAACTGTTTAAGTAAAGACTTTGTGGTTGCCTCTATGCTGCGCTCGCTAACCTGCCTACCAGAGCGATTCCCCACAATTGGTGGAGGATGCGGGCACCAAAAATCCACAGGGGGGTTCTTTTGGGAGGGGGCCAGTGCAACCCCGAAAATCTCCACCCTTAACCAGGTGGCTAGTACCAGCAAAACTCGCTCGGGATATACTCCCTACAGACCCAGCTCCAATGGTCTGTTGGCGGTGTCAAGAGCCTGGTTACATTAGGGCCGACTATCCCCATCGGGGGGAACCCATGGACACTTGCTTTGGCTACCACCCCTCAATGTATGCCAGGAGGCTGTGTGCCACCGGTACCCCCAATACAATAGACAATAGTCATCTGTGCCAGGTACAAGTGGGAGATACTCAGGCGGTGGCACTGCTGGACTCAGGGAGCCTGGTGTTCCTGGTAAGAGCTGCCCTGTTGCAGCCCACCGAATATACTGGCTAAAAAGTTGGCATTGTGTGCATCCATGGAGACTTAAAGGACTATCCCATCTCCCTGGTGACTCTATCCATGGTGGCCGGCAGATGGACTCATGAGGTGGCCATCGCCACAAAGTTACATTATGAACTAATAATTGGGAGAGACTTCCCCGGGTTCTCGTCACTGTGGCCTGAAGCGAGAGTCACCAATACACATGAGACAATGATAACCCTAGCAGAGTGGCCCGGCTCAGGGGGGAGACCAGAACCCTGGGAACCTAAGACCGAAGGGCCAGCAGTGGGGGTGACCGCTACTTTGGGGGAAAAGGAGGAGACAACCCCACTAAGTGTGATGGTGGGAGATGTGGAGGACTTGCCGCCGGGTCCAGAGTTGGCAGATCTCAACGTCTCCGGATATAATTTTGGTACAGCACAGCACCAGGACCCGACTTTATCTCAAGCCTGGGAAAATGTGGTAGTAGTTGAGGGTGAGCCGCAACAACCTGTCACGCCTTGCCCTGTGAATGTGCGAAGGTCTGTCTGACTGGCTGCACATGTCTGACTTCTCTGTTTGTTTTGGTTTGGCTTTGAGCTGGATCCACCTTCCCTCAGGTGTACTGGGTTTGATTGTTAGTGAGGCTATTTATCCCTCCTTCCCCCAGTAGCTTGTGCGGGTTATAGTTCTTTCCTGTGAGTTCTGGATGTGTGGTGGATAGTTGGCTCCAGCTCTGCTCAAGATAAGTTCTCTCCTATTGTGTCTTTTAACTAGGCCTCTAGGGAGACATTTGCTTCCTCCGAGTTTGAAGAAGCAGGTTGCCTCTTCCCTTTTCCCTATGGCTTAGGGTTTTCCTAGGGTGTATAGGTTTAGGCACGAGGGCATGTGCATATCCACCATTAGGGTATGCAAATGGGCACAGCAGTTTAGGGAAAACTTTTAGGGATCGCTAGGAGGTGACCCTTTTCTCCCTAGATTTTAGGCCTAGTCATTTGTTGTGTTTGTTTTCCTGTGTTTGGTTATTTCCCAGCTTACCTACCTATTGTGACATTATAACCTGCCAAAAAACTGTCATTTCCCTGCTGTTTGCGAAATGGAGGCAATGGATGCTTTGGTTTATCGCATGCAGGGATTATCGCTGGAGGTTGCGGACCTCCGCAGTTCTGTTGCACGATGTTAGAATGCTCTGGCATCTGGCGCAATTGAAGGATGATATTTTCCATCATTTAGTGGGAAGGTTCATTGTTATTTACCTTGATGACATACTAATTTACTCACCCGATTTGGAGACCCATCAGGATCACGTGAAACAGGTGATGTTGATCCTTCAGGAGAATACATTGTATGCAAAATTGGAAAAATGTGTATTTTCTGTCCAGGAGCTACCGTTTTTGAGATACCTGTTTTCTGACTCTGGTTTTTGTATGGACCCCGAAAAGGTCCGGGCGGTCCTGGAATGGGACCGGCCTGAGAATCAGAAAGCTGTGATGTGTTTTTTGGGTTTTACCAATTACTACAGAAAATTAATTTTCAATTATTCCACCATTGTAAAACCTTTGACAGATATGACTAAAAAAGGCGCCGACTTCTCTGTCTGGTCGGATGAGACATTACAGGCCTTTTCTGCTATTAAGAAATGTTTTGTGTCTGCTCCCATTCTGATGCAACCTGATGTGTCTCAACTGTTCGTCGTGATGCATCAGAAGGTGGGAGTCAGAGCAGTTCTGTTGCAGGGTCCATCCCCTAGCAAATGGCGTCCGTGTGCTTTTTTTCTCCAAGAAACTCTCAGCCGCTGAAAGAAATTATGATGTAAGAGATAGAGAATTACTGGCTTTTAAATTGGCCTTTGAGGAATGGCGTCATTAGTTGGAAGGGACTACTCATCCTATTACGGTATATACTGACCACAAGAATTTGGCTTACCTGCAGTCTGCTAAGCGCCTGAATCCTAGACAGGCTAGATGGTCACTATTTTTTACTAGGTTCAATTTTGTGGTCACCTTTCGCCATGGGGTTAAAAACGTCAAGGCAGATGCGTTGTCACGTAGTTTCCTGGGGGAAGTGATTCGGAGGATCCCGCTCTGATTTTGGCTGATGGGGTGGTGGTTTCCGCTCTGTACCCCGAGTTGGAGATGGAGGTGTTAGGGGCCCAGGAGGAGGCTCCTGATTCTGCCCTTCAGACAAGTTGTTTGTTCCTGCTGAACTGCGATACAAGGTGTTCAAGGAACATCATGATATGGTCCTTGCAGACATACTGGAAGCAAATCCACCATAGATCTTATTTCCCGGAGATTCTGGTGGCCAGGGTTGCGCAAGGGTGTGGAGGGTTATGTGGCAGCTTGTGAGACCTGTGCACGTGCCAAGGTGGCTCACACTTGGCCTTCAGGATCCCTTCTTCCTTTGTCCATCCCGTCTCGTCCTTGGACACATTTGTCCATGGACTTTATTACCGATTTACCGAGTTCCTCTGGGAAAACTGTGATTTTGGTGGTAGTAGCCCGTTTTAGTAAGATGGCCCACTTTGTACCGTGACCTAGCTTGCCCAATGCCAAAACTCTCGCCCAGGTTTTTATCGATAACATTGTGAAAGTACATGGCATTCCCTCTGATGTGGTGTCTGATAGGGGGACGCAATTTGTTTCCAGGTTTTGGAGGGCGTCTGGGAATTCAACTGTCTTTCTCTTCGGCTTTTCATCCCCAGTCAAATGGTCAGATAGAGCGCACTAACCAAAATCTGGAGACCTATTTGAGGTGTTTTGTTGCCGAGAACCAGGATGACTGGTTCTCGTTCTTGTCTCTAGTCAAATTTGCCTTGAATAACCGTAGACAGGAGACCACTGATAAGTCACCATTTTTTGGCGCATATGGTTTTCACCCACAGTTTGGTACTTTTTCTGGGACTGGATCTTCTGGGATGCCAGTAGAGGAGAGATTGTCTTCCACCTTGTCATCTATCTGGCGGAATATCCAAGTTAATTTGGAAAAGATGGGTGAAAGATATAAACAGATGGCTGACAGGGGACGTATGACTGGTCCAGACCTGTGTGTGGGTGATTCGGTGTGGTTGTCCACTAAAAACATTAAGCTGAAGGTACCATCTTAGAAATTGGGTCCAAGATTAATTGGCCCTTACAAAATCTCTGCTATTGTTAACCTGGTGGCGTTTCGTCTGGATCTTCCGCAGACCTGGAAGATCCATAATGTGTTTCACAGGTCTTTATTGAAGAAATATGTGGAACCTCTGGAACATCTCCATTACCACCTCCCCCTGTCCTGGTGGATGGCAATTTGGAGTTTGAGATTTCTAGGATTCTCGACTCACGTGTTCTTCGGGGTTCCCTTCAGTACCTGGTGCACTGGCAGGGATACGGTCCTGAGGAAAGAATGTGGGTTCCGGTTACTGATGTTAGTGCTAGCCGCCTTGTGAGTGCCTTTCACAGTGGTTGCACATGTCTGACTTCTCTGTTTGTTTTGGTTTGGCTTTGAGCTGGATCCACCTTCCCTCAGGTGTACTGGGTTTGATTGTTAGTGAGGCTATTTATCCCTCCTTCCCCCAGTGGCCTGTGCGGGTTATAGTTCTTTCCTGTGAGCTCTGGATGTGTGGTGGCTCGTTGGCTCCAGCTCTGCTCAAGATAAGTCCTCTCTGTTATTTCCTATTGTGTCTTTTATCTAGGCCTCTAGGGAGACATTTGCTTCATCCGGGTTTGAAGAAGCAGGTTGCCTCTTCCCTTTTCCCTATAGCTTAGGGTTTGCCTAGGGTGTATAGGTTTAAGCACGAGGGCATGTGCATATCCACCATTAAGGTATGTACATGGGCCCAGCAGTTTAGGGAAAACTTTTAGGGAATCGCTAGGAGGTGACCCTTTTCTCCCTAGCTTTTAGGCCTAGTCAAATGTTCTGCTTGTTTTCCTGTGTCTGGTTATTTCCCTGCTTACCTACTTATTGTGACACAGAGGCCAAGTCTACGTTCCCCCGTTTTGTGGTTCAACAGGAGATGCTGTATCGGGTAAATCAACTACGGGGTGAGCATATTGAACAGTTGGTGGTGCACAAGGCGTATCACAAGCTAGTGTTTTAGTTAGCCCACCAACATGTTCTTGGGAGACACCTGGGCCAGCAGAAAACACAGGACCAGATTCTACAGTGTGTTAAGAGAGGTGGAAGAGTATTGCAAGTCTTGCCAAAACTGCCAGATAATCAACCCCCAGCCACATTTCTGTAGTCCCCTGGTCCCTCTCCCGATTATTGAGGCTCCATTCGAGCGGATTGCTGTGGATCTCAAAAGCCCAGTATGAAGACCCCTAGAGGGGACCAACACATATTGGTAGTCCCGCACTATGCCACTCGGTACCCGGAGGCGGTGCCGCTGTGACATACCTCGGCTAAACTCATAGCCAAAGAGTTAGTGGAAATGTTTTCCCGAATGGGCGTACCTAAAGAAATTCTGAGACCAGGGGACCCCTTTTATGTCAAAAGTCATGAGGGAACTCAGTAAACTACTACAGATCAAACAGTTGCGGACGTCCGTCTATCACCCGCAAATGGAAAGCCTGTTAGAAAGGTTTAATCAAACCTTGAAAAACATGTTAAAGAGAATGGTGTCTAAAGATGGAAGGGATTGGAATCTGCTACTGCCCTATCTCATGTTCGCAGTGCGAGAGGTACCTCAGGCCTCTACGGGGTTCTCGCCCTTAGAACTGCTGTATGGCCGACATCGCGTGGGTTGTGGGATATAGCCAAAGAGACGTAGGAACAACAACCCACACAAGTGTGATTGAGTATGTCACTCAAATGTAAGAGTGGATGGAGACAGTGTTGACGCTGCTTAGGGAACATATGGAGGCAGCCCAGCGAGCCCAGAGTAGGGTCTATAATCGCCAGGCTCGGGTTTGGAATTTTAACCCGGGAGATCGGGTTTTGGTTCTGGTGCTGACGGTGGACAGTAAAGTTCCTGGCTAGGTGGCAGGGTCCTTATGAAGTGCTCAAAAAAGTTGGGGAGGTAACCTAAAAGGTACTCCAGCCTGGGCGGAGAAAGCCGGAGCAGGTGTACCATGTAAACTTATTGAAACAATGGAAAGATAGGGAGACCAGTACGGAAAACAGTCCCCGGCCGGGTTTTCTGGGGGTAGAGTTTCCAGTCCCGCGGTCTGATACGAGGGAAGCAGTTGCCACAGTAAAGACAACCTTTCCTCTAAACAGACCAGGGAGTTAGTCAGCAGAAACACAGATGTGTTTTCGGACCTCCCTGGACGTACTTCTATCATCCGACATAAAATTGTCACTGAGCCTCAGGCCAAAATCCGGGTGAAACCATACCGGGTACCTGAGTCGCGGCGGCAAGCCATCTTGGAAGAAGTGCAGCTGATGTTACAGCTAGGTGTCATTGAGAAGTCAAAAAGTGAATGGGCCAGTCCGATAGTCCTAATACCCAAGCCAGATGGGACATTAATAAGGTTTCCAAGTTTGATGCATATCCCATGCCCTGAGTGGTTGAGGTTATTGAGAAGTATTTTTCTGTGTTGGACCTCACCAAAGGGTACTGGCAGGTACCCTTGACAGAGGCTGCCAAGAAAAAAACGGCTTTCATCACACCAGAGGGGTTGTATCAGTACAAGGTATTACACTTTGGTCTACATTGCACTCCCGCCACGTTTCAAAGGCTAATGGACATTGTACTCCGTCCACATTGTGGGTACGCTTCGGCATACCTGGACGATATCGTTATCCCCAGTACCAACTGGGAAAGTCACCTACCTAAAGTACAGGCGCTAAGTGAACTCCCTTTGGAAGGCTGGCTTAACCGTTAACCCTAAAAAGTGCGCGATAGGGTTAGAAGAGACCAAGTACCTGGGGTATGTAATTGGGCACAGAATTATCAAACCTCAGGTGAACAAATTTGAGGCAATTCGGAATTGGCCCAGACCTGTCACTACTCGTCAAGTAAAGTCGTTCCTGGGAATGGTGGGATACTATATGAGGTTTGTCCCCCACTTTGCTAGAGTCGCTGCACCATTGACAGGCCTTTTGAAGGGACGCAAGTCAGTGACGGTCCACTGGAATGAGAAGGCAGAAAAGGCTTTCTCCGCTTTGAAGTCGACCCTGTGTGGGTCCCCAGGTTTTGGCGATGCCCAACTTCAAAAGGGAGTTTATAGTGCAGACCAATGCCTCCGAGGTAGGTCTCAGTGCTGTACTGTCTCAGGAAGTCAACGGGGAGGAGCATCCCGTTGTCTTCCATAGCAGTAAGCTTACCCCACCCGAGACCAGGTATAGTGGAGAGATAGCGCCTGGCTATCAAGTGGGCACTCGAGTCTCTCCGCTATTATTTGCTGAGGAGAAAGTTTCGTCTGGTGACCGACCACTCCCCTCTCAAATGGATGAGCCAGGCCAAGGACAGAAATGCCCGGGTCACCCGGTGGTTTCTGTCTTTGCAGAATTTTGCAGGTTTGACGTTTCATTCATCATTCCCATAGAAAAAAAAAATCAATTCAGCTTTCTTATGCAAAATATAATACATTTGCAATTGATCATTCCCAGTTCATGTAGGTGGCAGAGCTGCACCACTGGGCTGGTCTAGCGAAATGTAACAATTAGCTGAACTAACACATTTACATCTCAAAGCAAAGTTATTCAATATATTGTGATCATGAGAAAATTGCAACCTAATGAGAGTTACCTCTGCAACACCTTGTAGTTATTGTATCCGTATCCATTGCTATAAATGTAATATTGCTGTATCACAGAATGTATATACTAAATAGCAATTTATTTGTACTATCATGGCAGAGAAATGTACAAAATATGGTGCACTACAATGGTAAATGCAATTGACAATTTATGGCTAAACCCTCACATTGATATTAAAATGAGACGTTCGCTAGTATATTCTTATATCAAGGAGATATCGGAGACCAAACATCCCTTCAAGGTATCCCAAAGTGGCACGGGACCTAACGCCAACCTACCTGTGCCATATGGGTAATTACAGGGGCATAAGTTTCGACAATAGAGATGGCCTTGCAGTTCGCCCAGCGGTTTTTTTGCGGCGAACTTTGCTTGTTCACGGTTTGCCGAACAAGCGAACATATGACAATATCTGCCTGCGCCATATTCTTTTGCATTGTGCCAAAATTTGACCCATCACACATCCATCAGGTGGGACAGGACAGCCGATTGAGACGTTTCAGCACATGGACACACCCCCTACCCTATAAATAAACCTGACCTGGCAGCCATTTTACATTCTATTTTTTGCCAGTGTAGGGAGAGGTTGCTGTGTGGAGCAGGGACAGACTGTTGGGGATACCAACCGCTGGTTAATAGAGCCAAAAAAGTGTTTTTAAGGACTGGTATATGTGTGCTATGGATAGGTGTGACATACTGAGCGGTGTGATATACTATAAGATATTTGCAACTGGTTTGATTTGCAGACTTCCAGAAAATTAAGGGGTTATATATACCTGTTTCCAAAAAAATACTGATAAAGGGGATTGATATAAAGGCTTCCACCAAATATTGATTGAGTCCTGCACTACACCAGCTTACACTAACTATTGATTAAGCGGTTTGATTTGCCAGCTTCTAGCAAATATTCATTAAGGGGTTCTATATACCTGTTTTCATAAAATACTGATAGATGGGATTGATAAACCGGCTTCCACCGAATTTTGACTGAGGCCTGCGATACACCGACTTCCACCAAATATTAATTAAGGAGTTTGATATACCCGCTTCCAGCAAATACTCAATGAGGGGTCCTATATACCTGTTTCCACAAAATACTGATCGAGGGGATTGATATACTGGCTACCACCAAATATTGATTGAGGCCTGCAATACACCGGCTTCCACCAAATATTGATTAAGGGGTGTGATTTGCCAGCTTCCAGCAAATACTCATTAAGGAGTTCTATATACAGTACAGACCAAAAGTTTGGACACACCTTCTCATTCAAAGAGTTTTCTTTATTTTCATGACTATGAAGGCATCAAAACTATGAATTAACACATGTGGAATTATATACATAACAAACAAGTGTGAAACAACTGAGAATATGTCATATTCTAGGTTCTTCAAAGTAGCCACCTTTTGCTTTGATTACTGCTTTGCACACTCTTGGCATTCTCTTGATGAGCTTCAAAAGGTAGTCCCCTGAAATGGTCTTCCAACAGTCTTGAAGGAGTTTCCAGAGATGCTTAGCATTTGTCGGCCCTTTTGCCTTCACTCTGCGGTCCAAACCATCTCGATTGGGCTCAGGTCCGGTGACTGTGGAGGCCAGGTCATCTGGCGCAGCACCCCATCACTCTCCTTCATGGTCAAATAGCCCTTACTTTCAAAGTTTTCCCAATTTTTCGGCTGACTGACTGACCTTCATTTCTTAAAGTAATGATTGCCACTCGTTTTTCTTTGCTTAGCTGCTTTTTTCTTGCCATAATACAAATTCTAACAGTCTATTCAGTAGGACTATCAGCTGTGTATCCACCTGACTTCTCCTCAACGCCACTGATGGTCCCAACCCCATCTATAAGGCAAGAAATCCCACTTATTAAACCTGACAGGGCACACCTGTGAAGTGAAAACCATTTCAGGGGACTACCTCTTGAAGCTCATCAAGAGAATGCCAAGAGTGTGGAAAGCAGTAATCAAAGCAAAAGGTGGCTACTTTGAAGAACCTAGAATTTGACATATTTTCAGTTGTTTCACACTTGTTTGTTATGTATATAATTCCACATGTGTTAATTCATAGTTTTGATGCCTTCAGTGTGAATCTACAATTTTCATAGTCCTGAAAATAAAGAAAACTCTTTGAATGAGAAGGTGTGTCCAAACTTTTGGCCTGTACTGTACCCGTTTCCGCAAAATACTGATAGAGGGGATTGATATACCGGCTTCTACCAAATATTGATTGAGGCCTGCGATACACCAGTTTCTACCAAATATTGATTAAGGGGTTTAATATACCAGCTTCCATCAAATACTCATTAAGGGGTTCTATATACCAGTTTTCACAAAAATACTGATAGAGGGGATTGATATACTGGCTTCCAGCAAATATTGAATGAGGCCTGCGATACACCGGCTTCCACCAAATATTGATTAAGGAGTTTGATATACCCACTTCCAGCAAATACTCAATAAGGGGTTTTATATAACTGTTTCCATAAAATACTGATCGAGGGGATTGATATAAAAGCTTCCACCAAATATTGATTAAGGGGTTTGATTTACCAGCTTCCACCAAATATTGATTGGGGCCTGCGATACACCGGCTACCAACAAATATTGATTAAGGGGTTTGATTTACCAGCTTCCAGCAAATACTCTTTAAGGGGTTCTATATACCTTTTTCCTCAAAATACTGATAGAGGAGATTGATATACTGACTTCCACCAAATATTGATTGAGGCCTGTGATACACCGGCTTCCACCAAATATTGATTAAGGGGTTTGATTTGCCGGCTTCCAGCAAATACTCATTAACGAGTTCTATATACCTATTTCCACAAAATACTGATAGAGGTGATTGATATACCAGCTTCTACCAAATATAGATTGAGTTTTTTGGTTTAAAAAATGATATTATTGTGTAAAACCTTACTAAATAAAAAAAGGTACACATATTAGGTATTGCCATCTCCGTAAGAACCTGCTCTATAAAAATATCACATGATCTAACCCCTCAGGTGAACAACGTAAAAATAAAAATGGTAATTTTGTCACCTTACCATCACAAAAAGTGTAACAGCAAGCAATCAAAAAGGTATATGCACCCCAAAATCACACCATTAAAACAGTCATCTCATCCTGCAAAAAATGAGACCCTAACTAAGACAATTGTCCAAATAAAAAAAACTAACTATGGCTCTCAGACTATGGAGACACTAAAATTATTATTTTTGGTTTCAAAATTATATTATTGTGTAAAACTTAAATAAATTTAAAAAAGTAAAAATATTAGGTATCCCTGCATCCGTAACAACCTTCTCTATAAAAATAGTACATAATATAATCTGTCAGATGAATGTTGTAAATAATAAAAAATTAAAACGGTGCCTAGTTTAAACTGGTATTTTTTGGCAAATTTGAAATTGTAATCAATTTTTACCCGTAACAAAGCAAGGGTTAACAGCCAAACAAAACTCAATATTTATTGCCCTGATTCTTTAGTTTACAGAAACACCCCATATGTGGTCGTAAACCTCTGTACGGGCACACAGCAGGGCGCAGAAGGAAAGGAATGTCATATAGATTTTGGAAGTCAGTTTTTGCTGGACTTGTTTTTTGACACCATGTCCCATTTGAAGCCCCCCTGATGCACTCCTAGAGTAGAAACTCCAAAAAGTGACCCCATTTAAGAAACTACACCCCTCAAGGTATTCAAAATTGAATTTACAAACTTTGTTAACCCTTTAAGTGTTCCACAACAGTCAATGGCAAATGGAGAAGAAATTTCAGAATTTAAATTTTTTGTTACTTTGCTTCAAAAAAGGGTAATATAAAGCAACCAAAAATCATATGTACCCTAAAATAGTACCACAAAAACTGCCACATTATCCCGTAGTTTCCAAAATGCGGTCACGTTTTTGGAGTTTCTACTCTAGGGCTGCATCAGGGGGCTTTAAATGGGACATGGTGTAAATAAACCAGTCCAGCGAAACCTGCCTTCCAAAAACCACACAGCGTTCCTTTCCCTCTACTGATGTGGGGCCGTAGAGTGGTCTACGACCACATATCGGGTGTTTCTGTAAACCCCAGAGTCAGGGCAATAAATATAGAGTTTTGTTTGGCTGTTAACCCTTGCTTTGTTAGTGGAAAAAATGGATTCAAATGGAAAATTTAGCAAAAAATTGAAATTCGGAAATTTCATCTCCATTTGCCATCAACTCTTGGGGAACACCTAAAGGGTTAATAATGTTTGTAAAATCAGTTTTGAATACCTTGAGGGGTGTAGTTTCGGGTGTTTTTTATTATGTAAGCCTCACAAAGTGACTTCAGACCTGAACTGGTCCCTAAAAAGTGGGTTTTTAAAAATTTCTGAAAATTTTCAAGATTTGCATCAAAATTTCTAAGCCTTGTAACGTCCCCAAAAAATAAAATGGCATTCCCCAAATGATCCAATCATGAAGTAGACATATGGGGAATGTAGACTAATAGGTATTTTGGGAGGTATTACTATGTATTATAGAAGTAGAGAAATTGAAACTTGGAAATTTGCTAATTTTTCCAACTTTTGGTAAATTTGGTATTTTTTTTATAAATAAAAATTAATTTTTTTACTCCATTTTACCAGTGTTATGAAGTACAATATGTGACGAAAAAAACTATCTCAGAATGGCCTGGATAAGTAAAAGTGTTTTAAAGTTATCACCACATAAAGTGACACTGGTCAGATTTTAAAAAAATGGCCAAGTCCTTAAAGAGGACCTTTCACCAGAATTAAACTTCTAAAGTAACTATACAGGCATGTAGAGCGGCGCCCAGGGACCCCCCTGCACTTACTGTTATACATGGGCGCCGCTCCGTTCTCCCGTTATTGCCTCCGGTATCTTTACAGTTAGGCTCCACCCAGGGGAACCTGCCGGCGCCTCCTTCTCCCATGCTGCAGCGCTGGCCAATCACAGCGCTCAGCTCATAGCTTGAGAGGCTTTTTTCTCTCTCAGGCTATGAGCTGAGCGCTGTGATTGGCCAGCGCTACAGCATGGGAGAATGAGCCGACGGCAGGTTCCCCTGGGTGGAGCCTAACTATGAAGATACCGAAGGCTATACCAGGAGAACGGAGCGGCGCCCAGGTATAACAGTAAGTCCAGGGGGGTCCCTGGGCGCCGCTCTACATGCCTGTATAGTTACTTTAGAAGTTTAATTCTGGTGAAAGGTCCTCTTTAAGGTGAAATAGGGCTGAGTCCTTAAGGGGTTAAGGGGTTTGATTTACCATCTTCCAGCAAATAATCATTAAAGTGTTCTATATACTTGTTTCCTGATAGAGTGGATACTGATAGAGTGGATTGATATATCGGCTTCCACTCTATGTTCTGGTGAAAACTCACGCCATTCAGAATTCGGCGTAGGCGTGGTGAGGAAGCTGGCAGCCTGCGAGCGTCTTTCCCTCACCGCGTCTGCGCTGAATGCTGAAAGGCCCAAGATTTCACCAGAGCACAGGGCTGGCAGACAGATGCGAGCGCTGCCTGGCTCTGTCAATCAAGACTTGGAGGGAGGCGACAAAGGTGAGAGAATTGAGCCTCTAGGAGCAGGAACAACGCCCCCCTGCTCCCTGAGGCTAATTAGCATATTATAAAAGATAGATTTCTGCCGTAACGGGGCATAGATAAAAGTAGGAATAGGCTAGTTAGGTTTAGCTTACATTAGCACATCGCTAATGTCAGCTAGCTTAATAGGGTTAAATCTAGTGACAGAATCCCTTTAAGGGTTTTGATATACCGGCTTCCAGCAAATACTCAATTAGGTGGTTCTATATACCTGTTTCCACAAAATACTGATACAGGGTATTGATATACCGGCTTCCACCAAATATTGATTAAGGGGTTTGATTTGCCGGCTTCTAGCAAATACTCATTAAGGGTTTCTATATACCTGTTTCCACAGAATACTGATAGAGGGGATTGATATACCAGCTTCCACCAAATATTGATTGAGGCCCGCGATACACTAGATTCCACCAAATATTGATTAAGGGGTTTGATATACCATCTTCCAGAAAATACTCATTAAAGTGTTCTATATACCTGTTTCCACAAAATACTGATAGAGGGGATTGATATATCGGCTTTCACCAAATATTGATTAAGGCCTGCGATACACCGGCTTCCACCAAATATTGATTAAGGGGTTTGATATACCAGATTCCTGCAAATACTTATTAAGGGGTTCTATATACCTGTTTCCACAAAATATTGATAGAGGGGATTGATATACTGGCTTCCACCAAATTTTGATTGAGGCCTGCGATACACCGGCTTCCATCAAATATGAATCAAGAGGTTTGATTTACCAGCTTCCAGCACATACTCATTAAGGGGTTCTATATACCTGTTTCCACCATATATTGGTCTATAGGGACTTTGTCACAAGGTCATTTTTTAAATGACAGGCAGAGGAAGAGGCAGGTCATTCCGCAGGGGTGGTGGCAGTTTGGCAAGTGCACCAGGCCGGAGCCTAAGTGGGAAGTTGGAGAAGGTGCGTGCGATTACGTCAAAGGATGCACCAGAGTTTGTTGAGTGGCTCACTCAACCTTTTTCTTCTGCACCCACCTTATCCTCTGTATCTGCACCCTCCTCACTCTCTGCTGTGTGCAACCCCATAGACACCACCACGATAGCCCCTCCACTCGATTTAGAAGAATTATTTTCCCATCAATTCTCAGACCTTACCAATGCGCAGCCATTCTTGGTATCGGATGAGGAAGAGAAGGTAGCAACGGCCGCCACCCAGTGGTCTGATGACCCAGATCAGCCCAAGAAGGGTGGTCCCTGCTGATGCTGCCTACTCCAAGAACTCTAATTTCAGTGGTGGTGAAGCTGACGATGATGACGTTTCGATAGACATCAAGGGGTGCCCACAAGAGAGAGAGAGAGGAGGGGAGTTCAAAGGGAGAGACGGAGCAGCAGATAGGGAGGAGAAGCAGGTAGAACTCGCAGAGCATAGGAGACAAAAAACAGAATTCAAATGTATCTGGAGCGAGCCATCACCCATGCAAGGTCACATCTGGCACTCCCAGGACCCCGGCACATGGGTCCGCCGTGTGGGCTTTTTTAACGTGTCAGCTGCTGACAAAAGTGTTGCCTTCTGCAGGCTGTGCTGTCAACGCATAAGTCACAGTAAGCCCAACACTCACCTCTCCCCTCTCCAATTTGTGGCCATTGTCAGACCGCAATGGAAGGTCCCCAGAAGGAAATATTTATCCCAGAAGGGCATCCCAGAACTATATGGCCACGTTCAGCAGAAAGTGAATGTATCTCTGGCACACAGTTTCGGTGCCAAGATACATCTGACCAGAGACACATGGTCTAGCAAACACAGGCAGGGAAGGTACATAACTTTTACTGCCCACTGGGTGATCCTTCTGACGGCTGTCAAGCATGCAGCACGTGGCACCCCTGTGGAATTGGTGTTACCGCCACGGATTGCATGCAGGCCTGCCTCTTCTTCTCCTCCTCCTACTCCATCCTCCGTCTCCTCTTTGGCTGACTCCTCCTTTTCCACTGCTACCGCCTCTTCCGCTGCACCCCCCAAGCTCCCCAGAATCTATTCGACATGCCAGATGAGACGTTACCATGCTGTGCTGCCGCTGTTGTGCCTGGAAGCTAAGAGCCACATCGGTCCTGCTCTGCGGTCACAGGCCGATCAGTGGCCAACAACGCTCAATTTGACAGTTGGTAAAGTGGTGTGCAACAACAGTGCCAATCTGCTGAGCGCGATGAAACAGGGCAAAATGACACACTTGCCGTGCATGGCACACGTCCTGAACTACGTCGAGCAGCGATTCGTTGCCAAATACCCCGGGGACCAGGACGTCTTGCGGCAGGCCAGGAAAATCTATGGCCATTTTAGAAGATCTTACACGGCCATGGCTCGCCTTGCTGACGTTCAGCGGCGACACCACCTGCCCGTCAGACGTTTGTTTTGTGATAGCCCGATACGCTGGAACTCCAACTTGTATATACTTGATGATGCATTGACAGGTTCTGGGGAGCTTGTTCTTTTTTCAACGCACCAGTGGCTGCTCATGCGAGACACATGCAGACTTCTGTGGCCATTTGATGAGATCACCATATTGGTTACGCCTTCTTTCTGGAGCATGCATTGCGACGTGACGACCACGTGTTATCGAATTTCACCTATTATCATTTGGGGTTTATTCAAGAGGGGGGATTTAGTTAGCCTTGTTTTTAATCCAATTTTATATTTTTAGTTCTTTTAAACATATGTGTTTGACATAGATTTGTACTAGCCTACAGTAAAATGGTTATCCAATGACCGCCTAATATATCTCCAGCCACATTATCACTTGATGTTTTAAATCCTGTGAATGCCTAATGTTTGGGGCCCAGTACTCCACTGGCCTGCAGTAAAATTGTTATCCAATGACCGTCTAATATACCTCCAGCCACATAATCACTTGATCTTTTCTGTCCGGTGAATGCCTAATGTTTGGGGACTGTACTCCACTGGCCTGCAGTAAAATAGTTATCCAATGACTGTCTAATATACCTCCAGACACATAATCACTTGATGTTTTCTGTACAGTGAATGCAGAATTTTTGGGGCCTGTACTCCACTGACCTAAAGTAAAACTTGTATCCAATGACTGTCTAATATACCTCCAGCCACATAATCACTTGATGTTGTCTGTCCGGTGAATGCCTAATGTTTGAGGCCTGTACTCCACTGGCGTACAGTAAAATTGTTATCCAATGACTGTCTAATATACCTCCAGACACATAATCACTTGATATTTTCTGTCTGGTGAATGCCTAATGTTTGGGGCCTGTACTCCACTGGCCTGCAGTAAAATTGATATCCATTGACCGTCTAATAGTTCTCCAGCCACATAATCACTTGATCTTTTCTGTACGATAAATGCATAATTTTTGGGGCATGTACTAACTCAACTGGCCTGAAGTAAAATTGTTATCCAATGACTGTCTAATATAACTCCAGCCACATAATCACTTGAGCTTTCTGTCCAGTGAATGCCTAATGTTTGGATCCTATAATCCACTGGCCTGCAGTAAAATTGTTATCCAATGACTGTCTAATATACCTCCAGCCACATAATCACTTGACCTTTCTGTCCGGTTAATGCCTAATGTTTTGGGCCTGTACCCCACTTGCCTGCAGTAAAATTGGTATCTAATGACTGTCTAATATACCTGCAGCCACATAATCACTTGATGTTTTCTGTCCGGTTAATGCCCAACGTTTGGGGCCTGTACTCCACTGGCCTGCAGTAAAATTGATTTCCAATGACTGTCTAATATACATCCAGCCACATAATCACTTGATTTTTTGAACTCCAGCAGGGCCCATTTTTTGAGAATTTCCCTTTAAGACCATCTAAAATACTTCCAGTCACATAATCACTTGAGGTTTTTTGTCAAGTCAACGCCTAATGTTTGGGGCCTGTACTCCACTGGCCTGCAGTAAAATATTGATATCCATTGACCATCTAATATACCTCCAGCCACATAATCACTTGATCTTTTCTGTACGATAAATGTATAATTTTTGGGGCCTGTAATCTAACTGCCCAACAGTAAAATTGTTATACGGTGACTGACTAATGTACCTCCAGCCACATAATCACTTGTTCTTTTCTGTACAGTGAATGCCTAATGTTTGGGGCCTGTACTGCACTGGCCTGCAGTAAAATTGATATCTACTGACCATCTAATATACTTGCAGCCACATAATCACTTGATGTTTTCTGTCCGGTGAATGCATAATGTTTGGGGCCTGTACTCCACTGGCCTGCAGTAAAATTGATATCCAATGACTGTCTAATATACCTCCAGCCACATAATCACTTGACCTTTCTGTCCGGTTAATGCCTAATGTTTTGGGGCTGTACTCCACTGGCCTGCAGTAAAATTGATATCCAATGATTGTCTACTATACCTCCAGCCACATAATCACTTGATGTTTTCTGTCCGGTTAATGCCTAATGTTTGGGGCCTGTACTCCACTGGCCTGCAGTAAAAAAATTGATATCCAATGACTATCTAATATACCTCCAGTCACATAATCCCTTGATGTTTTCTGTCCAGTCAATGCCGAATGTTTGGGGCCTGTACTCCACTGGCCTGCAGTAAAATATTGATATCCATTGACCGTCTAATATACCTCCAGCCACATAATCACTTGATCTTTTCTTTACGATGAATGCATACTTTTTGGGGCCTGTAATCTAACTGCCCAACAGTAAAATCGTTATACGGTGACTGCCTAATGTACCTACAGCCACATAATCACTTGTTCTTTTCTGTACAGTGAATGCCTAATGTTTGGGGCCTGTACTCCACTGGCCTGCAGTAAAATTGTTATCCAATGACTGTATAATATACCTCCTGACACATAATCACTTGATCTTTTCTGTCCGGTGAATGCATAATGTTTGGGGCCTGTACTCCACTGGCCTGCAGTAATATTGATATCCATTGACCGTCTAATATTTCTCCAGCCACATAATCACTTTATCTTTTCTGTAAGATGAATGCATAATTTTTGGGGCCTGTACTAACTCCACTGGCCTGCAGTAAAATTGTTATCCAATGACCGGCTAATATACCTCCAGCCACATAATCACTTGAGCTTTCTGTCCAGTGAAGGCCTAATGTTTGGGGCCTGTAAGCCATTGGCCTGTAGTAAAATTGTTATCCAATGACCGTCTAATATACCTCCAGCCACATAATCACTTGATCTTTTCTGTATGATGAATGCATAATTTTTGGGGCCTGTAATCTAACTGGCCAACAGTAAAATTGTTATACGGTGACCGCCTAATGTACCTCCAGCCACATAATCACTTGTTCTATTCTGTACGGTGAATGCCTAATGTACTCCACTGGCCTGCAGTAAAATTGTAATTCAATGACCGTCTAATATACCTCCAGCCACATAATCACTTGATTTTTTATATTCCAGCAGGGCACATTTTTTAGAATTTCCCTTTAAGACCGTCTAATATACCTCCAGCCAGATAATCACTTGATGTTTTCTGTCCGGTGAATGCCTAATGTTTGGGGCCTGTACTCCACTGGCCTGCAGTAAAATTCATATCCATTGACCGTCTAATATACTGTACCTCCGGCCACATAATCACTTGATCTTTACTGTACTGTGAATGCATAATTTTTGGGGCCTGTAATCTATCTGGCCAACAGTAAAATTGTTATACGGTGACCGCCTAATGTACCTCCAGCCACATAATCACTTGATGTTTTCTGTGCAGTGAATGCCTAATGTTTGGGGCCTGTACTCCACTGGCCTTCAGTAAAATTGTTATCCAATGACTGTCTAATATACCTCCAGCCACATAATCACTTGATTTTCTTCTGTCTGGTGAATGCCTAATGTTTGGGGCCTGTACTCCACTGGCCTGCAGTAAAATTGTTATCCAATGACCGTCTAATATACCTCCAGACACATAATCACTTGATCTTTTCTGTAAGATTAATGCATAATTTTTTGGGCCTGTAATCTAACTGGCCAACAGTAAAATTGTTATACGGTGACCGCCTAATGTTCCTCCAGCCACATATTCACTTGATGTTTTCTGTCCAGTGAATGCCTAATGCTTGGGGCCTATACTCCACTGGCCTGCAGTAAAATTGATATCCAATGACCATCTAATATACCTCCAGCCACATAATCACTTCATCCTTTCTGTACGGTAAATGCATAATTTTTGGGACCTGTAATCTAACCGGCCAACAGTAAAATCGTTATACAGTGACCGCCTAATGTACCTCCAGCCACATAATTACTTGTTCTTTTCTGTCCGGTAAATGCCTAATGTTTGTGGCCTGTACTCCACTGGCCTGCAGTAAAATTGATATCCATTGACCGTCTAATATACTGTACCTCCGGCCACATAATCACTTGATCTTTACTGTACTGTGAATGCATATTTTTTGGGGCCTGTAATCTATCTGGCCAACAATAAAATTGTTATACGGTGACTGCCTAATGTACCTCCAACCACAAAATCACTTATTCTTTTCCTTACATTGAATGCATAATTTTTGGGGCCTGTACTTCACTGGCCTGCAGTAAAACTAGTATCCAATGACAGTCTAATAATCATTCAGCCACATAATCACTTGATGTTATCTGTCCAGTGAATGCCTAATGTTTGGGGCCTGTACTCCACTGGCCTTCAGTAAAATTGTTATCCAATGACTGTCTAATATACCTCCAGCCACATAATCACTTATTTGGTTTTTGTCCGGTGAATGCCTAATGTTTGGGGCCTGTACTCCACTGGCCTGCAGTAATATTGATATCCATTGACCGTCTAATATTCCTCCAGCCACATAATCACTTGATCTTTTCTGTACGATGAATGTATAATTTTAGGGGCCTGTACTAACGCCACTGGCGTGCAGTAAAATTGTTATCCTGTGACCGTCTAATATACATCCAGCCACAAAATCACTTGATCTTTTCTGTACGGTAAATAACAAATGTTTAGGGCCTGTACACCACTGGTCTGCAGTTAAATTGATATCCAATGACCGTCTAATATACCTCCAGCCACAAAATCACTTGATCTTCTCTGTAAAGTGAATGCCTAATGTTTGTGGCCTGTACTCCAGTTGGCTACAGTAAAATTGTTATTCAGTGACCGCATAATGTACCTCGAGCCAGATAATCACAATTTCTTTTATGTCAGGTGAATTCCAAATTTTTAGAGCCCGTACTCCCGTGGCCTAAAATAAAATTTTCTTGGCTCCAGCAGGGCACATTTTTTTGAAAATTTACCTTTAAGACCGTCTAATATACCTCCAGCCACATAATCACTTGATGTTTTCTGTTCAGTCAATGCCTAATGTTTGGGGCCTGTACTCCACTGGCCTGCAGTAAAATATTGATATCCATTGACCGTCTAATATACCTCCAATCACATAATCACTTGATCTTTTCTGTACGATGAATGCATAATTTTTGGGGCCTGTAATCTAACTGCCCAACAGTGAAATTGTTATACGGTGACTGCCTAATGTACCTCCAGCCACATAATCACTTGTTCTTTTCTGTACAGTGAATGCCTAATGTTTCGGGCCTGTACTCCATTAGCCTGCAGTAAAATTGATAAGACTGTCTAATATACCTCCAGCCACACAACCACTTGATTTTTTATACTCCAGCAGGGCACATTTCCCTTTAAGACTGTCTAATATACCTCCAGCTAGTGAGCTACAGTAAAATTGTTATTCAGTGACCGCATAATGTACCTCGAGCCACGTAATCACAATTTCTTTTATGTCAGGTGTATTTCTAACTTTTAGGAATTTTTAGGGCCCGTACTCCCGTGGCCTAAAATAAAAAATTTCTAGGCTCTAGCAGGGCACATTGCGGTTTGTGAACATTTGATCGCATTCACGGTCGATGTTCGTCCATCACTATCCGACACACAGCGAACAACTCCCATTTACCTCCAGCGTGAAATCAGACATACAATGGGAGTAAGGAGGAGGCTGTGAGATCACAATCAAGGCACATTCATAGAAACATAGAAACATACAGACGTGGACAAAATTGTTGGTACCCTTTGGTCAATGAAAGAAAAAGTCACAATGGTCACAGAAATAACTTTAATCTGACAAAAGTAATAATAAATTAAAATTCTATAAATGTTAACCAATGAAAGTCAGACATTGTTTTTCAACCATGCTTCAACAGAATTATGTAAAAAAATAAACTCATGAAACAGGCATGGACAAAAATGATGGTACCCCTAGAAAACACAGAACATAATGTGACCAAAGGGACATGTTAATTCAAGGTGTGTCCACTAATTAGCATCACAGGTGTCTACAACCTTGTAATCAGCCATTGGGCCTATATATATGGCTCCAGGTAATCACTGTGTTGTTTGGTGATATGGTGTGTACCACACTCGACATGGACCAGAGGAAGCAAAGGAAAGAGCTGTCTCAAGAGATCAGAAAGAAAATTATAGACAAGCATGTTAAAGGTAAAGGCTATAAGACCATCTCCAAGCAACTAGATGTTCCTGTGAGTACAGTTGCACATATTATTCATAAGTTTAAGATCCATGGGACTGTAGCCAACCTCCCTGGACGTGGCCGCAGGAGGAAAATTGATGACAAATCTAAGAGACGGATAATCCGAATGGTAACAAAAGAGCCTAGAAAGACTTCTAAAGAGATTCAAGGTGAACTTCATGCTCAAGGAACATCAGTGTCAGATCGCACCATCCGTCGTTGTTTGAGCCAAAGTGGACTACATGGGAGACGACCAAGGAGGACACCATTGTTGAAAACGAATCATAAAAAAGCAAGACTGGAATATGCCAAACTACATGTTGACAAGCCACAAAGCTTCTGGGAGAATGTCCTGTGGACAGATGAGACAAAAATCGAAGTTTTTGCCAAGGCACATCAGCTGTATGTTCACAGACGAAAAAATGAAGCATATCAAGAAAAGAACACTGTCCCTACTGTGAAACATGGAGGAGGCTCTGTTATGTTCTGGGGCTGCTTTGCTGCGTCTGGCACAGGGTGTCTTGAATCTGTGCAGGGTACAATGAAATCTCAAGACTATCAAGGAATTCTAGAGAGAAATGTACTAGCCAGTGTCAGAAAGCTTGGTCTCAGTCGCAGGTCATGGGTCTTGCAACAGGACAATGACCCAAAACACACCGCTAAAAACACCCAAGAATGGCTAAGAGGAAAAAATTGGACTATTCTAAAGTGGCCTTCTATGAGCCCTGACCTCAATCCTATTGAGCATCTTTGGAAGGAGCTGAAACATGCAGTCTGGAAAAGGCACCCTTCAAACCGGACACAACTGGAGCAGTTTGCTCATGAGGAGTGGGCCAAAATACCTGCTGAGAGGTGCAGATGTCTCATTGACAGTTACAGGAAGCGTTTGATTGCAGTGATTGCCTCAAAAGGTTGCGCAACAAAATATTAAGTTAGGGGTACCATCATTTTTGTCCATGCCTGTTTCATGAGTTTATTTTTTTACATAATTCTGTTGAAGCATGGTTGAAAAACAATGTCTGACTTTCATTGGTTAACATTTATAGAATTTTAATTTATTATTACTTTTGTCAGATTAAAGTTATTTCTGTGACCATTGTGACTTTTTCTTTCATTGACCAAAGGGTACCAACAATTTTGTCCACGTCTGTAGAATGTGTCGGCAGATAAGAACCATTTGGCCCATCTAGTCTGCCCAATATATCTGAATCCTATGAATAGTCCCTGGCCCTATCTTATATGAAGGATAGCCTTATGCCTATCCCATGCATGCTTAAACTCCTTCACTGTATTTGCAGCTACCACTTCTGCAGGAAGGCTATTCCATGCATCCACTACTCTCTCAGTAAAGTAATACTTCCTTATATTACTTTTAAACCTTTTCCCCTCTAATTTAAAACTGTGCCCTCTTGTGGTAGTTTTTCTTCTTTTAAATATGCTCTCCTCTTTTACCGAGTTGATTCCCTTTATGTATTTAAAAGTTTCTATCATATCCCCTCGGTCTCTTCTTTCTTCCAAGCTATACATATTAAGGTCTTTTAACCTTTCCTGGTAAGTTTTATCCTGCAATCCATGTACTAGTTTAGTAGCTCTTCTCTGAACTCTCTCTAGAGTATCTATATCCTTCTGGAGATATGGCCTCCAGTACTGCGCACAATACTCCAAGTGAGGTCTCACCAGTGATCTGTACAGCGGCATAAGAACTTCACTCTTTCTACTGCTTATACCTCTCCCTATACACCCAAGCATTCTGCTGGCATTTCGTGCTGCTTTATTACATTGTCTTCCCACCTTTAAGTCTTCTGAAATAATTACTCCTAAATCCCTTTCCTCAGATACTGAGGTCAGGACTGTGTCAAATATTCTATATTCTGCCCGGAGTTTCCACACCTCCTGGCATGCATGTACAAACAGATTAACAGAATAAAGTGGTCTTAAAGGGCAGAAAATGCTCAAAACCCCATATGCTGTTGCGCATTTCTAACTGGGGGAGCAAATCCTGCACAAGTGATCCATTGCTAACAGCAATCCCCAGCAAAAATGCATACAATGGAGGATGCCCGCAGCAGACCACATGTACCACAAAGACATCCTTCACAGGATAGCCAAATGTGTGGATGTGATTGGCTATATAAAATAGAAATTTACAAAAAATGGTGCACAACAATTGTAAATGCAATTGACAATATAGCACAGGCTCCAGTATGTTCTTGATATAAGAATATATTAGCGAAAGCCTCGTTTTAATATCAGTGTGAGGGTTTAGCCATATATTAAGAACACATCCACACATTTGGCTATCCTGTCTAGGATGTCTTTGTGGTACATGTGGTCTGCTGCGGGCATCCTCCATTGTATGCATTTTTGCTGAGGGTTGCTGTTAGCAATGGATCACATGTGCAGTTAGAAATGCGCAACAACATATGGGGTTTTGAGCATTTTCTGTATTTTAAGGCCACTATATTCTGTTATTCTGTTTGTACATGCATTCTTGGAGGTGTGGCAACTCCAGGTCTGAATGTGCCTAGAGTTTGATCTATGGGTAACATTCAGGTGCACCTGTGCAGCCTGCGTCACATGAGTCAGTGATAGGTGGGACTCATATAGTCCTCCCTCTTCCCATTGTATGTGTGATTTCACGC
This sequence comes from Bufo gargarizans, assembly GCF_014858855.1. Lineage (NCBI taxonomy): Eukaryota > Metazoa > Chordata > Amphibia > Anura > Bufonidae > Bufo > Bufo gargarizans. The sequence continues at coordinate 162,915,094 of NC_058088.1, read as the reverse complement.
TGGAGGTAACTGGGAGTTATTCACTGTGTGTCGGACCATATTTCTCTGTAATTGCCCATACGGCCCCTGTAATTGCCCATACGGCACAGGTAGGTTAGCGTTATGTCCCGTGCCACTTTGAGATACATTGACAGAGTGCGCAGGCTCCAGTATGTTCTTGATATAAGAATATATTGGCAAAAGTCTCAATTTAATATGAGTGTTAGGGTTTAGCCATATATTGTCAATTGCATTTACCATTGTAGTACACCGTTTTTTGTAAATTTCAGTTTTATATAGCCAATCACATCCACACATTTGGCTATCCTGCGTAAGATGTCTTTGTGGTACATGTGGTCTTCTGCGGGCATCCTCCATTGTATGTATTTTTGCTGGGCATTACTGTTAGCAACGGACCACATGTGCAGGATTTGCTCCCCAGTTAGAAATGCGCAACAGCATATGGGGTTTTGAGCATTTTCTGCCTTTTAAGACCACTTAATTCTGTTTGTACTATCATGGCAGAGATTTGTTGGTGTTCGGCTGATGGGATCCACACAATCCTGAGAATGGTTGTTTGTGCCGAGCAGAGAAGTGGGAATGCCCGCACAGCCATTCTTCATTAGAGTCAGTAGGAGACATGAAAACTACCAAGCGAATACTCATCCCTTCTGATGTGAAAGAGAGCATAATAATATATTGTATTTGCTTTATGTTGCCTTATTCAAGGGTTATTTTACTGTGCTCGATGCAAAGCTATAAGAGGTGCCAACTGACAATAGAACAAGTCGATCGGCTTCTTGTTCAAAGGTCCTTTAAATGGGCTGTGACAAACTACATGGGGATAAACGATAATCAATGTGATCATTCATCCCTCATACAGTTTGAATATTGTCAGCAGCACACTTCCTGTTTACAGGAAACTCTACAGGGAAACTTCCCAGTGGGCCGGTGCCCAAGGGGCCACGTTAAGCAATCCTCATTGCCGCCAGTATGTCAAGTAATGATCTGACATTTCCAGAGTTAATGCTGTGGGCGTCAAGTACTGGGGCACCTGTCAGCAGCACACTTCCTGTTTACAGGAAACTCTACAGGGAAACTTCCCAGTGGGCCGGTGCCCAAGGGGCCACGTTAAGCAATCCTCATTGCCGCCAGTATGTCAAGTAGTGATCTGACATTTCCAGAGTTAATGCTGTGGGCGTCAAGTACTGGGGCACCTGGTCAGTGCCCACAGCTGACCTCCTAACTTCTAAATTAAACTGTATTGCCATCCTGAGGCAATGAGAGTAGGAAGACAGAAGGTGGCAGCTGGCCACCACTGAATGGCAGCTTCTGGGGAGGTATTATGTGCTGCTGGGGAATTATTGTGTGATGTACGGTGGTATTTCCTTCTGCAGGGGCAGTATATTGTGTTGCACTGTGGTATTTGGCTCTGCTGGGGTGGTATTTGTTACCACAATATGATATTTCTGGCCCTCCCTACTTGTGTTGGCTCTGCCTACTTGTGTTGACCCTACCTTCTGTCAATTAGGACCTGCCTAGAACATGGGGGTTTGATTGCAGAATTATCTACAAATATTTGTTCCCGATAATCAGCTCATGTAAAAGATGTATACATGCATATAAATGTAATAATATGTAAATATTTACTTATAATACATGTAGATGTAATAAATCTAACTCTGGTATGTGATTATTGAGAATTTTAATCTTATTTCCTGCACTATAAGACACCCTTTTGCCCAAAAGTGGAGGGAAAACGGCAATGCGTCCTACAATATGAATATTGGAAGCGCTCATTAATACAGTAGGACTGGGGAGCGATAAATATAGCAGATGCTGGATTTACTCACCACTCTCAGGTTTTCTCTGGGTGCCACACTGTGCTGTGTCCTGTGCATCTTATTGTGCGGGGAATACAGTAATTCAATTATCAGAAGCTTTTCAGAGATGTAACAATAGGGGACATCTGCTTGGGAGAAAAAAAATTCACAGCAATATATATATTTTAGCATAATAGGCTACCCCAAAAAAATGTATGTGTTCACATCCATACAATATATACATTATATCCAGTCTATACATTTGTTATAAACAATTTGGTGGGATAGTAGAAGTTGGCCAAAGGGAACGAATTGTAAGTGACCCTCAAAACTAGCTACATAGAGCGTGTAAAATAAATAGCTATACTGAGAAGCAATCTGCAGATCTTTCCACAGGCTACCCATGACAGTCATAAAGTGCTATTGCTATTACACTCCTAGCAGACAAATAATCCCTATGTAAAATTTAACGTTTGATGCCACATTAAAATATATTAGCACTAATACCAAAGGGGAAAAAAAATTAAAAATCACAAATAACTTATTTGTGATATGATTTAGTGTTTTTTTTTTCTGAGGTATTAGTGCTAATATATTTTAATGTGGCATCAAACATTAAGTTTTACTTATGGATTATTTGTCTTTGATAGTTTTTTAACTTTCCCTGGGGTGAGTTATATTTTGGCAGTGATATTTGTTTTACACTCTTAGCAGCTTCCCTCATGTTTAGGTAGCACAGTAGATAGAATATCGTATAGTTCATACAATTCATCTAAATCACTGCTCGTTCTCACCCACAGAGCTCTCCACAGTACTGCACCCCCTACATCTCCTCCCTCATCTCTTTCTACCACCCTTCCCATGCTCTTTGCTCTGTAAATTATTTTACGACTGACTTCTACCATAATCCAAACCTCTCACTCCTGGCTCCAAGACTTCTCCCGAGCTGCACCGGTTCTCTGGAATGCTTGACCCCAAGAAATTAGATTAAAACACAATATACACAATTTTTAGGTGCTCCCTAAAAACACATCTGTTCAGGGTGGCCTATCACATCCCCTGATCTAGCTCCTCTCCATATATAGCCTATTTGTCATCAGTTCCTGAATCTGATCCTCCACCACTCCATGTGTGGTCACTGGCTGGGTACATGAGTACCTGATTTTCACTCCGTTAATTACAGCTGAGAGCTCATTATCTATGTACATGACCAGTTGGAGAGAGGAGAGCTTGGGCAGCCCCCTGGGGCATCGGGCTACTGGAAAATCTGAATGGATATGTTGTGAAAATTTCCTGACCATATGTGACCTCCTTGAACATAACCTTGTGCTACACATTGAGCTAAATGAATTATATTTGGCCCAATATTAATCTAATGGTATTTACGGTAGGTAGATATGCCACAAAGGGCATGAAATGCTTTTCTTACATGCCTAAGACCTTTACAAAGTGAAAGGCACTTCTTTCGAAAAAGAAGGATGAAAGGAAATGTGCAAACAAAACACACGTGTTGTTTGCCCTAATTAGCTGTGACACTGATCTAAGAACATTTTAAAGTGGTGTAGAAAGGAACAGCTGTGCAGGTAAGGCAGAACTAGATCTTACATAACCAAAGTGTCATCTATTCAGCAAGATAATTGTTACTTCACTTTCAATAACAATCTATTCTGTGTTCTCCAGCTCCTGGGACAATTTTGTTCTTGATTCATCTACTGAATGCTTTGATTGCTCTGTTCTCTGCTGTAAAACAAGCAAATATCTGTCCCGAAATAGGGACCTCGTCAGACTTCATTTGCTCACTGTATTTTGTGTCTCATCTCAAACTTTTTTTTGCAGCACTACATACAAAGTGAACTTGTCACATTGAAAATACAATCTGCAGACAGCATCGTATAGAGCAGGGGGAGCTGAGCAGATTGATATATAGTTTTGTAGGAAAAAATTCAGCAAAACATGTAATTTATGCATTTATATTATATTGTGCTCCTTGTATGCTTAGGAGTCCAGTGGGCGGTCCTATCAGAGACTGACAACCTTTCCTGCATAAGTATACATAGATAACTATCAGTCACTGACAGGACTGCCCAATGGACTCTTAAAGGGGTTGTGTCACTTCAGCAAGTGGCATTTATCATGTACATAAAAATAATACAATGTACTTAATAATGAATGTTATTATCCATATTGCCTCCTTTGCTAGCTGGGTTGAATTTTTCCATCACATTATACACTGCATGTTTCCATGGTCACGACCACCCTGCAATCTATTAGTGGTGGTCGTGCTTGCATACTATAGGAAAAAGTGCCAGCCTCTTTGGTGGCTGGGACCTTGGGAGAGCACATAGGCTGGTGTTTTACATTGTGCACTTGACTGGGACAGAATGGGAACTTAAAGTAGCTCTGGAAAAAAACTAAAACTGGCCCCATGTCATAGGCGGATCCAAATTGACCGGAGTCAAGGCCAACAGAAATAGGAAGGGACTGTTCAAGTAGGTGGTATCACCAATACAATAGCGCAGCACACAATACTACCCCAGCAGAACCAAATATCACACAATACTGCCCCAACAGCACAGAAATACCTCCCTACAAACAGTGCCTTTGTGGTGGGTCAGGAACCCATCTGGGAACATCTGCAGCTGCCTGCCGGGTACACAAGTACTGGACATTGCCAGCATTAATTAATGCTAGGAGAATGAGGTTGTTATTTACCCAGGTGACAGCCGAAAGGAGGGCTTGGGTGTCCCCTGTACATTGGTCCACAGGGAATTTTCTTTGCGCAGTCTATGGCCAGCCTGCCCCTGAGTACTGTAAAGCAGTGGTCCCCAACCTTTTTTGCACCAAGGACCAGTTTCATGCAAGGCAATTTTCCCAGGGACCGGGTGGGAGGGGTCTGGGGTGGGGCTTAGGGGGTGCTAGTCGGCGCTGACTGATTCAAGCGCATAACAAAACACAAGGTGCATATTAAAATATATAACACTATATGACGATTATATAAACTGACTAGGGTCTTTGCTGCACCTGGTCACTGCTGCACTGTACCGTATTTTTCGCCCTATAAGACGCACCTAGGTTTTATAGTAGAACAATAAGAAAAAATATTTTTCATTACACCTCAGGTCAGACCAGCAATCAGACCCCCAATGTTAGTCAGACCTCAGATCAAACCCCCAATGCCTCAGATAAACCCCCCAACCTTTAGTCATCTATCAGCCCCCATGTCAGCCATCGGCCCCTTATGTCAGCCATCAGCCTCTTATGTCAGCCATCAGCCCCCCATGTCAGCCATCAGCCCCTTATGTCAGCCATAAGCCCCTTATGTCAGCCATCAGCCCCCCATGTCAGCCATCAGCCCCCCATGTCAATCATCAGCCCCTTATGCCAGCCATCAGCCCCTTATGTGAGCCATTAGCCCTTTATGTGAGCCATCAGCCCTTTATGTGAGCCGTCAGCCCCCATATGTCAGCCATCAGCCCCTTATGTCATCCATCGTCCCCTTATGTGAGCCATCAGCCCCTTATGTGAGCCATCAGCCCCTTATGTGAGCCATCAGCCCCTTATTTGAGCCATCAGCCCCGAGCCCCCCATGTCAGCCATCAGCTCCTTATGTCAGCCATCAGTCATATGTGAGCCATCAGCCCTTATGTCAGCCCCCAGGGCAAAAAACAAACAAAAAACACTTACCTCTTCTGCTCCTGGTCACCATCGCGATCCTCTTCATCCTGCTGTTGGCTGTGTATCGCGGCGCACAGTGTCACAGTGTCACAGAGCAACCTGCACAGCTGATAGCTGAGCCGAAGACCAGGAAGCGGTGACTATAGATCCTTCACCGCTTCCTGGTCCTCCTGTACTAATGAAGCGCTTCTATAATGAAAGCGCTTCATTAATACCACGTTAAAGACTGCCCTGATTGCCGCGGCCCGGCAAACAATCTTCCAGGGCCCGGTCTTGGGCTGCGGCCCGGCGGTTGGGGATCGCTGCTGTAAAGCAATCTTCCTCAACTCTAGTTCTCAGGGCCATGATTTGAGAAGATCTCACAGAAAGAATACCTGAGGTAAGTCCTGATGCATGGACACTAATTATATCACCTGCTCAATACTAAGGAAATCCCGACAATATGATCGGCAGGTGGGCTCTGAGGACTGAAGTTGAGGAACACTGCTGAAAAGAGTAAAAAAAAAAACAGAGGTACTCTTAGCATGTCACTAATACAATAGAGAATGTCCCTTGTTTCACACTAATATTTGCAATAGAAATCACAGAATTTTTTATAATTTTATATAAAGTATGCTACAAGTCAACTGAGGTCAAGAGGCTTACAGAGAAAAACAATCCTATATAAAGTTCCCAAGTTGCAGTAAAAATTCGATGATAGGTGATGGTATTTCTTTTCATATAGGCATTGAGATGCACATAACACAAGTCACAGTCTTCAGAGAAGAACACACTGCATGCTTTCACTATGGCAGTGAAGGAGTTGGTGGCACGAAGCAGTCTTTGTGATTGCAATGTTCTGTTTGTCTGAAAATCAATGCGTACTGTGGCAGGGCACATTCACAGGCTCATCCCTCGGCTGCTATAAGAAGCAGACATCTCCTTTATTCGGAACTCAGTTGGGGCCTTGTTATTTTTATGGGTGCAGCGAGGCCGCTCTGCGGGAAGAATGGATTTGTTGAAATAAAATGGCAAACTTAGTGATAAACACACCCTGCAGCGAGACAAGAGCGTTCATATTCTCGCTATTCTTTGGCCATTTCTTGTCAGACATGCTGGGTCTGCTTTGCATTAATGATTTTATTTAGAAGGACATAGGCAAGGAAATGATGTTGCCTATGTCTACATGTTTGGCTAGTCAAACTTAACTTTATGCCTAATAAATCGAGAGCACTAGACTTGCAAACCTAAATTTAATTTGTTTCTGCTTAGCGTCTCTTTCTCAGTATTACACACTCAGGAAAAGGCAAGTAAGCCTTATCAGGGTCAATGCCAGGATTATAATCTCTTAGGCACTAGACTTAGTGGTCCCCAATCTATCTCACCTTCTAAAGCCACCTGCTGAACCACCTATTCTGCTTTTAGGCACATTATGACAGTACCAGCTCTAGTGCTACAAAACAGTGCCCACAAATAATGTCTTTCTAGACAGACTGTAAAGAAAAAAAGTAGGGGTTAGTCTGCAGAACTTAATGCGCAAGAGCACATTGCCATGGTTGAAAGCACAAAAGCAAAAACAAACACAATGCAACAGCACTCTACAAACACAAATAGCAAAGTAAATACAACAGTGCCATACTCTCTATAAAAATGTAAAATGCTAATGCTACATTATAAATGTGAGATTTTAATTTGTGCCTGTCCAACAACGACAATGCGATCTCTTTAGGACAGGAACCTACACTAAATACTACTTTCTCTGGTGCCGTACTGTCGTCCATTAAATTTAGGGAATGCAGCTTCCACATGCATGCTGGGCCTACTCTGTATTTTATCTCTCCTGGTGGCCTCCACAACATGCAAGGAGAGCATCCTACAGCTTTATACTTGCACTAATTAAAATCAGCCTATTGGAGAGACAGGTTAGTTAGGAGTGCAAGACCAACAGGAGTCAGCCACTCATTAAATGCAGACTGCAAAGAAGAAAATGGGGGTTAGTCACCACATGCCAGTGCGTAGGTACACTTTGCCATGGCTGAAAGCACAAAAGCTAATTGTGGTGCTATTGTGGCACCAAAAGAGATATAATATAGTGTGAGCTCAGCATGCATGTGGAACCTGCATTCCCTAAATTTAATGGAGGCCAGTATGACACCAGAGGAGGTATAATATTGTGTGGGCTCTGCATGTATGTGGAACCTGCATTTCACAAATTATATGGAGGCCGCCAGTATGGCACTAGAGGAGGTAGTATTTAGTGTAGGTTCCTGTCCTGAAGAGATCACCTTGTCATTGGCGGATAGGCACAAATAATTTTGTACAAAATGTATTTGCCAAGAATCTCACATTTATAATGTAGCATTAGTACAGTTTCTATTCTTAATATGGCACAGCACTATTGTATTTACTTTGTTATTTGTATTTGCAGGGTTCTGTTGCATCGTGTTTGTCTTTCTGGACAAAGGAATGCCAAGACATAGTTGCTCACTATGTAAGTCTAATTTTGACGTGTACTGATGCTGTCACTAGTAGAATAGTGAAGTCTAAGATCATAGTTAATGTTGAGCGAACTTCTGTTTTCAAGTTCGGCTTACAAAGTTCGAGTTATCTAAGAATTCCATTATGGATTCTGCTACCACGGACCATAACTTATGGTCCGTGGTAGCGGAATCCATAACGGAATTCTTAGATAACCCAAACCCGAACCTTGTACGCTGAACTTGACAGACGTTCGCTCATCCCTAATCATAGTCTTTGAAAAATCTGCCCATGTAAAAACTGTTTATTGCAAAGCTGGATGACAACAGATGGATTTCATTGCACTTTTCACATGGGTTGTCACTCAGCTTTCCCGACTCGACAAAAAAAAATCCTTAATAGCTGCTCTTTTTCTATTGCTTACTGGGTCTACGTTGGTATCCACTTCCTGTTCCCTGCTCCACACACAAGAAATAGCAGCCGATCACTGTCTGCAGCAGTGACACGCCTGAGCTAGTGATTGGCTGAGCAGGCATCTCCTGCCAATTCCTGTGTGTGGCTGTGACGGGGGATCGAAGTAAGTATTCTATTTTTTTACTTTTTATTCCATTCTGTCCCTTATCCTACAAGTAATGAACCTTTAACTGGTCACACACTGGTGCCAGTTCTTGGAGGTCATATAAGGTGGAAGGACTTTTCTGAGACTCACAATACTCTTGCAGGTCAAATACTTTTGCTTTGGCTCCATTAATTTCAGTAAATCTTTTTGCACTATCTGCCCGATTAGGCAGCCCTCAGATTAGGTCTCAGGAAGTGGAATGAACATTACAGACTTCCCAGTTGATTTGCTTCATCAGACAGACATTTGGCAGCCAGACAGATATCCGGGAATCAGAACTTAACTCTTCACAGGCACAAAATCTTTCAAAATGTCCTCTGAAAATGAAAAGACTTTTAGCCGATACATTCACTAAAGCACTCCGAGAGCATTCACATACTAACAGCATTGCGAGATAGTAGTAGAAAGAAGATGACGGCCAGCGTTATTACTTCTTCCATCACCTGTTCATAAACCATGGGGGTAATTTACAAACAGATATACGCCACTTTTGTGGCGTATATCTGGTGCAGATTCTGTTGTACGCCTTGTTGTGGCAGAATCTGTAACTTCTTCACCCCTCACACCAGGTCTAAAAAGGGGCCGTGGCATTGGTGAGGAAGGAGAGTGGCCAGCAGGTTTAGGTGTAGGAAATTGTCTAAATGTAAGACAGCAAGGAAGCTTTCTCACATTTAGAATCGGCGGAGGTTCCGCCAAATTTATGTAGAGGCCGGAGCCTCTACATAACTTTCGTGATCTACCGCCAGCGCAGGGGCTTATTAAGACTGTCTATATTCTTTTGCCTCCAGACAACTGCTGTAGTGACTAGGCACCAGGATCAAACCGATCTACCAGAGTACTGCAATACATGGCATGCAAATACTGTATATATTATGGCTATATACATAGTCATGTCGTATGCGTATTGGATGTAGGCATTGCCCTAACATAGATAAAAGAATACATTATCAGAAACAGAAATTGCGTTGCAGATTTTTTAGTTCTCCTATGCTCAGAGGCATTGCTACGGTCAAACCCCAATGCATATGTACAAAATTTTCTGACACCCCCCTTCCACAGCCCAAATGAAACACACTGCTAGACACTGTAATTATGTGTCATGGAAATGTGCTAACTGTAATGTAAAGTAATGTCACCAATGCAATATGTAAAGCTGTAAATGACTATTAACAGGCTGGTAACCACCACTTCACATTAGTCACCACTAGATGGTGCTGGTACGTTCCCATATAAAAGGGACAGGCTAGACACAGGAAGAGAGGAAGTGTGTAGAGAGAGTCAGTTCAAAGTGAGGAGAGTCAGAGAGAAGTCCACCATGTAGCTACCACTTTAGCCCCCTTGGCAGTGCCCAGGCTGAGGGAGGTTGGTGAAGTGATCATCAGAAGTTACCCAGCACAGACCAGTGCAGACTTGGGTATAGAGCAAGTCTAGTGCCCAGGCTGAGGGAGGTTGGTGAAGTGATCATCAGAAGTTACCCAGCACAGACCAGTGCAGACTTGGGTATAGAGCAAGTCTAGTGGAGATGGCAGCAGTCTTAGCTTACGGATTCCACAGCACCCAATGACCAGGAGAAGCCTCAAATCACCTGGACACAGCCTGACAAGTAAGCGCAAAGTTGTGTTTTACCACATTCCTCTATGGACCGTGGGGAACCGTTTCTGATGGCAAGCCGTTCAAAGGATGGAACAGATGGTGGATGCCTGCCATTAGGGAGAACCGCCTGTAGGTTGCATAAATGAATAAAGAAAGAGAAAGACATAGAGAAGAAGAGGATATTATATCTAGCACCTGGATGTTAGGAAGTGGACCAGTTAATAAGCACAGATAAATGACTTATTGACACCAGCAACAGGATGTATGTGGGAGTTATCGTAACATTAAAGCCTGTTAGTACCTCCACTGAGCCTGTTACCTTGATTTACAGCACAGGTAAGAGCAGAAGTGTATCTGAAGACCTCCATGATAACTGAATCTGTAACTCTCACCTCAAAGTAAGTGATTCTCAGTAAATTTTCCAGTTATTTATTCAAATATACTCTTTATTTTTACACCTCCTTTGTACCCAAGGGTACTGGCATCATGAACTCATGGACCCTGCCTTCCCTGCACCTAAAACCCTATACCACCTAAGGCACCTCAGCCAACATCCGGTAGGAGATCCCTCAACACCAGAATGTGCCCCAAAGAAATCCGGTGCCTTCCTTCCAGTCACTGCACGCCAGCCCAGGGAGCTTTAGGAAACTGTGAATACCAACTTCTACCCCCATCAGGCCACCACACTCACATGCCCCTACGGCCCGGTCACTGCATAAAGACATATGTGGATGGACATTACATACAGCATATGGTACCTACTGGCCTGTGGCCCATAAGAGTGAACGCAGGGCAAGGAGCCACAGTATTTCAACCGTATTGCCATCCTGAGGATGGTGATTATAGTTGTATAGGCAACTGCCACTACATTTTGGGGCCCTGGATGTTTTGACCTACGAACGCTCCTAACCATACTGGGATTCGAAAGGAAGACTGAAGTGCTCTTTTCACCAAAACAGGGAAACAATCCTCAGAAGCAGCAGAAAGCTGTATTCACATCTACAGATTTCCACAAAGTTTTTTTTTAATCAAAGTCAGAAATGGATTAAAAAAAGAAAGTATATAAAAAAAAACATAGTGCAACTAAAACTGCATCAAAACTGTGTGAATACCATCTTCTATTAAGGCTGCTTTCACATCAGTGCTAATAATTTCCATAGTTCTGCTCCATTATAGGAGTTAATTAAAAAGTACCGCATCTAGCACATAACAGAAACTAATAGCACCAGATGGAGGTCGCTATTACTGGACAAATTAATTCTAAATGCAGGATTTTATTTTGACTCCAATACAGAAGTGAGTACACCCTAATCCCATTATACTGTCTTTAACGCAGTCTAGGTGCTTCCAATGTCTCGACTAGGGCAGTCATTTATTTCTCAACTTTCACTATACAGGTCATTATATAGGCCTTTTTACAAAGCTGATGATTGGGAATGAGCATTCGATCAAACGTTTGCTCATCTAATCATTGGCCCATCTAAACACCTGAGCGACCAACCAGGAAGTGAGAAACAGCTCGTTTGTTGGTTGATCACATCTTTTATGTTAAAGGGGATACCTGAGAATCAATATTGATGAGCTATCCTCTGGATCAGTCATCAATATCAGATCGGTGGAGTACAACACCCAGGGCCCCTTCCGATGAACTGTTAGAAGAGGCCAGGAGCTCTGCAAGCGCTATGTCCTCTTCCTAGACCGTACGTCGGTCACATGGCCTATTTGCAGCTCAGCCCCATTCAATTTAATGGGACTGAACTGCAATACCAAGCACAACTGCTATACAATGTACGCTGCTGTGCTTGGTAAGCACCTTGGTGGCCGTCACGCTCACCAGAGCTCTGGTGAGCTCTGCAGCTTCCTCAAATTGCTGATTGATGAGGGTGCTGGGATTCTGACCCCTGATGATGTGATATTGATGACTTGTATTAAGCGAACTTGTTTTTTCAAGTTTGGCGTACAAGGTTCGGGTTATCTAAGAATTCCGTTATGGATTCGGCTACCACGGACCATAAGTTATGGTCCGTGGTAGCAGAATCCATAACGGAATTCATAGCTAACCCAAACCTTGTACACCGAACTTAAAAACACAAATTCGCTGAACACTATTGATGACCTATCCAGTCAATAGTACAAATAGTATTATAGAGCAGCACATTCAGACCTCTACGACCCCACCGGAATGAACCAGCCGAACCACGACCACAGAACCTCAGCAGTCAACCAAATAGCGCAAAAGGTAACGGCAGCATCTCCAGTCTATTCCTTTTATTGGACAAACCTTACAGAATGCGTACAGAAAAAAAACAGACAGCTACATTTCGGCTGCATCTTAGCCTTTATCAAGGCTTGATAAAGGCTAAGATGTAGCCGAAACGTAGCTGTCTGGTTTTTACTGCACGCTATTTAAGGTTTGTCCAATAAAAGGAATACACTGGAGATGCTGCCGTTACATTTTGTTTTGTGCTATCCAGTCAATAGGTCATCAATATTATTTCCCAGATAACCGCTTTAATATAAAATGCATGGTTTGTGTAAAAACTATGTAAACTGTATGTGGACAAACAATGATCATTCAGCCCCGATACAGTTTGTTTTGACCTGTGCAAAAAGCCCCTTAAAGGAACACATGTTGCGAGGTTCCAGGGTGTAATGGCTTGCACTGTGGACTGTGGCGATCCAAGTTCAAATCTCAATGGCGCCTAACTTTCTAAACTCTTTAAAGGAGCATCCATTGACTTGTTAACACTTGTTCCGAGCTGAAAGGACCCCAAGAGTACTTTAAATCTGGATCGTTGCCAGATTGCACCATGTAAATAGTGTTTAGGGCAGTTTTCATTTTACATTCGCCTTGGAGCTGTACCTTTACATACTCGCATTATATACATTTTTTTTTTAAGTAAAAAATGATCTTGGGTTATGAAAGATTTCCCATTTCAAATAAAATCATTTTCAATTCTCTGTTGCCCATCATGTGTGTTAGATGAGAGTTATCTCCTGTTGAAGGGTCTTTTTATCCAACGACCACAGATTTTAATCCACCTGGCATAGAAGAGGGTTAAACATGCCCTCTCTTGTTTTCTTTTTCCATTTACAAGGGCCAATAAAAAGTAGTGGACTGTTCTCACTCTTTAGTTATGTGCAGCCTTGTACGTACTTGCCAGCTATTGTCCATTTGCAAAGGACCCCAATCTATTTGAGTGGTCGGAAGGGACAATGGGCAAGTTCTCTTATTCACCGCTGATGGCCTAGAGAATATTTCCTACTCAGTGAGCAGTGCCTTTCAGTGCCCCTTTGCCTGCCTCTGAGTGACAGCTGAATCACAGAGGAACTTTCCAACAGCAAAACCTCAGAGCAAGTGCCAAGAGAGGCCTTGTTGTATTCAGAGCTCGGCACAGCTGCGGCCAGTGGGAGGTCCCCCCATTGTCCTGTGAACACAATGACAACTGCAGAAAAAGATGCTTCTGTACAGGCCTCTATCACCCAATAAGGCAGACAAGATGAATGAAAATGTCAGAAATAGGGAACAAGCAGATGTGAAGCTATTTAGCAGGACTGACACAAGTACACTGAACATGCCGTCCCTGGCTTTGCTAAAGCCACAGTCCAAAAAGAAAACACTTCACTTGTGTTTAAGAGACGCACTCATGGGTTCCCAGTGCGGCTGCTGTACTATTGAGAAGGCATCCTTACCTCTGATTACTTCTTGCTTTTTATACCTCCCCCCCCCCCTCCTGTTGACAATGAAACCCTGTAAAGTCTTGAAAAGTCTTTTTTAAAGGCTAGACTTTTTTGGTGAATAGTGCTCCCTGAGAAGTTTGCTTGTTTGCTAGCATTAAATGTTTATGATAGAAAAAAGTGTGACAAAAATAGAAGGAACCCTTGTGTTGCTACAGTAGGTGTCCCCAGCAATAAAGACCTCAGCATTTTTAGGCTTATAAACAATACAAAAAGTCAAGAAATTCACCTGTGTAGGACTTTATCACGAATATCTTTTTAACAAAGTATCCAAAATCTACAATAAAACAAAGAAGTTAAAATATGCATTTGTGATTGTTGATCATGCCATCAACCTTGATAACCATAATCTCCAAACTTAAAGCTCAAGCATAGGGCATATTGTACAGCAGAAGTGGTGCATGAGCCTCTGTGCCCTGCCATACCGGCTTCATGCCAATGTCCAAACTCTATCATTGGGAAAGCTAATGCAGAACTACCTAATGTAATTAAATTTCAGAAATGTCCTGTTTCATAGGGAATTCGACCTACTTGAAACAATTCATTACGTCAGCTACATTATTTGGCAGCATATGGCTGACTACTGGAGTATAGACTACAAACCGCCATGAAATCAGTATTAAAAGAAGGTTGGGAAGGTCAGAATAGATTTTTACATTCTGCAGCTGACAGATCAATGTGGCCATTGTGATCCTTTTATAATACTAAGAATTTTTCAAGAGTAGAGTAAAATCAATATAGACAACACATATACTGCCTTTACTGTTAGTTCCCTCCGACATTTGGTAAGAAGTGATATCTTAACGGAACTCGTCATTTTGCATGGAAATAATTTAAAGTCAAATGACAGCAAAAGATACCAAAGTTTGCAAAGTTTCCTATCTGGAAGGGCTTATGGCCATTCATAGAAATGCAAGGGCTAGGGAAGTCAGATCAAGATCTGTGGTGACTAGCTGAAAAAAAAAGGTTTTCTTAAACTTCCAGGTTGAGGAAAGGTTATTTCAATCAGTAGATGGGCGTAACTACCAGGGAGAGCCAAGGAAAATACGATCGCCTAGCCAAAAATGATCTTATGCCTATGTCCAACTCACCATGTGTTTCTCTTTACACAGGGTAGTGAATAAATGTGATTGTCAAAATCTAATTCTACTGCTCAAAACAATTTTATCAGTTATAAGGGACCATCATTACAGTGTCAGTTGAGGAAAATATTAGGTGGAGAAAAATGGGGGGCAGAGGAAAACAAGTGCCTTCTTAGTCTAGCTGTTTAACCTCAAGATCTATCCCACATTAGAAAAAAAAGAGCATGGGTGTATTCTTATCTTATTGAGTTTTGAGTTATGCGTCGAATAGGTACAAGTAACTCAACTGTATAGAGAACTTAATGGTCAATTTAGACCAACTTATGGGGGTGCTGAGCTTCTAGGAACACTGCTGGCTTTGGAAAACCCTATTGGAGGTTCCTAGGTAACTGATGAAGACCTCATTCCATGGTTGAAACATATTGTACACTAAAAAAGATTAAAGCTACTTGACACCTCCAGCTTTGTCTAAATTTCTTGAGCACCCTTCGGAGTATCATAGCAGCACCATTTGAAGTTGTCTATTTCTCCTTTGGATTTAATTATTATTTTCATGTAAATTATAAGTAATGGAAATCTATGACAACATTTTTGGACATGTTTTCCTTTTTCACCCTATCATTGCTTTACTGTTAAACAATAATTTAAAATTTTAAATGCAATATGTTCCAATATTTATAACATAATAAAAATTGATTGCAAAATTTGTTCCATCTGGGGTGGGTAAATCAATTCATTCACAGATAGCCATAGTTTAAGTCACAATGTCAAATGGATCCGTCCTAATAAAATTCATTTGAATCAAATTTCACTAATGTCAGATATCGGTAAGTTGTCACTCTTGACACTTGGAGGATGCCCTTTACAATTAAAGGCCCCTATTAGTTTTGCTTTTTTTAAGGGCTCATTCAGAATGTGATATCATGATAAAACATGTTATATATATATATATATATATATATATATATATATATATAACATGTTTTATCATGATATCACATTCTGAATGAGCCCTTAAAAAAAGCAAAACTAATATATACTTTTCCAATAAAGCCAAAAATTATAATGGTCATGTTTGAAGTCGTAAGATAATTGGATATGATCAAATTAAATCCTGGCAAATATAAAATGTAATGATCATTGATTACATGTGTGTGACATTAACTGTGATAAATATTTGAAATGAGTGTGGAATGAATGAGAACTCAACCTGCACCACCAGGAAGAGTGAGTTAATCTCCATACCCAGGTGTGGATTTGTCCATAGACCTTACAGGGAAGTTTCCCGGTGAGACTGATGTTCAGGGGGCCACCTGGGCCCTCCTCACAGCTGGCAAGTGGAAGTTTTTGAGGATGTATTTTGTTCTGCTGGGAGTAATTTGTGAAGGTCTGGGGTATTTGGCTCTGTTGAGGTGGTATAATGTGGAACAATATGGTATTTCTGGCCCTGCCTTCTTTCAATTTGGGCCACCTTTAGTATTTTTCCAGGGCCACGTTAAATTCCCGGTCTGCCCCTGTCTGTACCTGCTGTCCAGTCTCTGGGTCTACTTTCCCAAATTACTAGTTCCCATGATTACATCAGCATTTTCCATGGACTCCACTCACCTCTAACTTCATGTCCCTGTCAGTCAAGTAAAAACAGAGAAGCCGCACTTTATAGTTTGAAACCAAATTTAATGTGCACCCAAGCTGCTTCCTATTGGGTCGGGGAAGCCACCAGACTTTTTCTTGCAGTACAGTAGAAAACCAGGTTAGATGGGGCGCTTGGGTCAGAAACATTTATTTAAAAAACTGTAAAAACACTAATAAGTGTGGCATGTGTTTCAGCGGTGGGCCACCACCTTCATCAGGCACCCATGACCCGGTCTTTAGCTGTACTGCCTGTGGGTGAATGAGAAGGTCCTCCCATTATCAACCCCCTTCTGTTTCATATTGGTTGCAGTGAGACATGTACAGCATGTACATGTACAAAGAGAAAGAAAATAAGAGAATACAATTTGCAGGAATGGCCATGACACTAAGAACTGCTTGAAATTGTAGCTCTAGGGTAATGTCATTGAGAAAAAAGGGTCTCGCAGTGCAATACCTATATATTTTACCATTGTATGACTGCGAAAGTTACCAGAGCTCACAGCCTGAAAAAAATTTAATTGGGGAACATGGAGGACTAGAGGCATAAAGAATCATGTTTGTGTCATTTTTTATATTGTCGAAAAATTAACAAACCCTTTAAAGGAACTAAAAAAAGCCACAGGATTTTATTATTGATTGCCTATTCTCAGAATAGGCCATCAGGGTCTAATTGGTGGAAGTCCGAAACCTGGAACCCCGTCCGATCGTCTGTTCTGTAGGGACTCTGGAAGATGTCACTGGAGCTGCACATATCTATCCATTGTGTAGCTTCACTAACCATTGTGGTTAGTGCAGCACTGCTCCTATTGATCTAAATGGGGGCAGTGTGATTAGTTGGGGTGTGGAGTATTGGAGCCCCATCGATCAGATATTGATGGTCTATACTGAAGATAGGGCATTAGTAATACAATTCTGGAATGCTCCTTTAAAGCTTTCTTTTTTCTCTACATTTTCATGACGAAATGAGTGACATGTCATCACAACTGGGATATGACATATCTCACATTATTGACCTGGCTACATTCAACTTCAACTTATTTTCTGTTCCTAGCTTCTGTTTGTAGTCTCAGTTATGTCTCCATGTCCTGAGGCACATACAGCGTTTGTGAACTTCATAGGAAAATTTACATGATAAAGCTAATGCTTACAACGCATCGTTCTTACTGAGGTCATGCCACAGAGGTCATGCCTTCTCACCTCGTCTAGGCTTAGGTAACCTTCTCAAATCGCAAGTGCACTGCTTCCAATACCATACCCAACCAGATATTTTGGGCAGCTGCTTGAGGAACAAAGGCCTCATCTTCATATATTACTGGATTTTTCAGACCTTGCTTTATAAATGGCTATGCATGAGATGAAAAGTAACAGTTTAAGCGAGTAGATAAGTGGTTAAAACTTTGGCCGGCACTCCACCCATCTCACCTGCCGAGCAGACTCTTTGCCGCTGGCCAGCATTTTGCACCCCTACACTTATTATTTTAACTTCAATAAAGACAGGATTAAAGCGAATGAAAGACACACTTCAAAAGAGGGAAGAGCATTCCCAAAAGATTTTTTTTCTCCTCTTGCCTCGGTGAGATAACTCATGTTTAGACACCAGATTCCTATTTAAAAAGGGATCAAAGCCAGATCACTTACTAAAGAAAGCGTTACAAAAGAGCAAAATAGCTGCGGGTGAAATATACTCAAAGGAAGCAAGTTACTACATCCAGGAGATGGGCATGTATGTGATAAATTAACACACGTATTGACTGTCAAGAATGATAGTGCCAAATATACGCCACAACGTAATAGAACATCTGGCACCTGCCTTGTTCATGCACAGTGTTGGAAATAAGGTACAAAATCTGAGCTGATCTGCAGCTATCAATAATGCATTGCTTTAACAGGTTGTCCAAGCATCAAATACTACATTGTTTTTTCATGTAGGGCAAACTAAAAAATAGAGATTACTATTCAGTGCTTGAAGACACTTCCAGTTTTCAAAAGGAGACACTAAACTATTTTAAATGGGTTGTTTCACAATGAAAACCCCAGGTCATGTGCCTATTAGGGCATATAGACGTCATAGAGGTGAGTTCCTCTGTGTGCCAGAATGGAGAGCCTCTGTGTCAAAGCTGTCTACATCGTAATGGACCAAGCCTGTCTATTTCTTACATGGACAGTAGTGATGAGCGGCAGGGGCAATATTCGAATTCGCTATATTTTGGGAATATTTGGTAGAATATTCGTCATATGTTCGCAAATTCGAGATTTTTTTCTTGATCGCGAAAAATCGGCAATGTAATATTCGCGGAATGCGCTCGAAATACAGGCGTTGGTCACTACAGCTACATTTTACAAGCTGCTATTAGTTTTCTGAGACTGGAGAAAATGGTTGGCTCGGCAGAACATTACAACAGCTTTATACGCAGATAGAGTGCTCCAATATATTTGCGATTGCGAAAATGGCACCAATGATGAGAATATTTTGACGCAATACGTGCAAATTCACATTTTAACAGGTCTGACTACTTATTAGTGATTGGTGCACTAAGTATTGTTGTGAACTTGTGACATCACAGCACTATGTATGTAGCATGTATGTATGGACAGCAGAACCAGCTACACTATATCACTATCTAACCTACACTGACTATACTCCCACTAACTATCTGTATTATATATATACGCTAACTATCTATTAATGTAATGACACAGGAAAGCAGAAGGCACAGCAATGACACTGCTGTCTCTCTCAGAATCTGCAAAATACTGCATACAAGGGCTGCTGGGGAGATTCTTATATAGTAAGGGGTAGGCAACTTTCCTATTGGTTGCTAGGGATGTTGCTAAGCTGTGACAAAGTCTTCTCATTGGCCCACAAGCTAGAAGGGAGGTTACTGTTGAAAAAAAAATCTAGAATATTCGAAATTACGAATATATATCACTATATTCTAAATATTCGCGAATTGTCGAAGTGGACAGTCATTCATTTCAAAGGCCAACATGCAATGTTACATTTTCCCATTAGAGGGGTTTCTCCAGAGTTAGGCTGGTTTCACAAGGGCATGACGTGGTTGCTTTTCTATCCCCCCTACTTCCTAATGGTTTTACTCAACCAAAGTTAGATTACTGTAGGCTTCTAAGATGTTCAGCAGAATTGTAGAGGGTCCAAGACTTGAAGCTCTGATATGGGCAGTAAAACATAAAACCATTCTAATGGTTATCACAGGGTCCTTCTTAAAACAAAAACATGTCTGCAGCTGTTGTTGGTGTAGATCTCTTAGCAATAATAGTAATTAAGAGCTTTATAAAATGCAGCAAATTGAGAATTCTGGAGCTTGTTAATACGTCAAGGAGTTGTGATTATTGGAAGTGTAACTAAAGGTCTTTTACAAGGGCAGATTTTTTTGCCCATGAGTGCTGATCAACAATATAGCAAGCCAACCAATGTTCATTTAGCTTCATCATGTAGAGCAGGCATGGCCAATCTGCGGCTCTCCAGCAGTTGTAAAACTACAATTCCCACCATGCTTTGATGCAGGCTGATAGCTGTAGTCAGTCTGAGCATGCTGGGAGTTGTAGTTTTGCAACAGCTGGAGAGCCTCAGGTTGGCCATGCCTGATGTAGAGCAATCAACAACACTGTATGTGACCAAACGATCGTTAAAGATGTTGTGCCATAAACTACTTTTCAGGCTACTTTCACACTCGCGTTTTGTGCGGATCTGTCATGGACGCAACCGTTCAGATAATACAACCGTCTGCATCCGTTCAGAACGGATCCGTTTGTATTATCTTTAACATAGCGAAGTCGGATCCGTCTTGAACACCATTGAAAGTCAATGGAGGACGGATCCGTTTTCTATTGTGCCATGTTGTTTCAGTGAAAACGGATCCGTCCCCATTGACTTACATTGTGTGTCAGAACGGATCCGTTTGGCTCAGTTTCATCAGACGGACACCGTCCGTCTCCAAAAGGGAACTGGAGACTGAACTGATGCAAACTGATGCATTCTGAGCGGATCCTTTTACATTCCGAATGCATTAGAATGCTAACTGATCCTCTTGTGAGAGCCCTGAATGGATCTCACAGATGGAAAGCCAAAACGCCAGTGTGAAAGTAGACTCACTTGAAAGTATTTTCATCAATTACTCTACCTCCTATTTGTCCTTCTATAGTTTTATTTTTTTCCAAATTATCCTTGTTTGAAGTTTTCTTTCATCCCCCACATTTTAATCCTACTGGTTTGTCATGTGCCTGCTGTCCCATCAAGTCTTAGGGCAGTGAGATGTGTTCTGACATCAGCAGGACATGTGACACTAACCATGCGCTTACCAATGACGCTTGTGCCCAAACCAGATCCAGCAGAGTCCTGTGCCACTTATACTGTCAGGTATTACTAACCCATGGACCTTTTCATTCTGTCTCCTTACCTGTCCTTGACATTAAGGCCCCTTTCACACGGGCGTTGCGGATTGAGGTTGGATGCGTTCAGGGAAAATAGTGCAATTTTGACACTAAAACAAGTCAGTTTTCACTGCGATTGCGTTCCATGTTTGCATTTTTTCTGAGCGGGTGCAAAACATTGTAATGCGTTTTGCAGGCGCGTGAGAAAAATCGGCATGTTTGGTACCCAGACCCGAACCCGGACTTCTTCACAGAAGTTCGTGTTTGGGTTAGGTGTTGTGTAGATTTTATAATTTTCCCTTATAACATGGTTATAAGGGAAATTACTAGCATTCTTAATACAGAATGCATAGTACAATAGGGCTGGAGGGGTTAAAAAAAATAATTTAACTCACCTTAATACAATTGTTCACGCTGCCGGCTTCTCTTCTGTCTTCTTCTTTGAGGAATAGGACCTTTGATGACGTCACTGCACTCATCACATGGTCCATCACATGATCTTTTACCATGGTGATGGATCGTGTGACGGACCATGTGATAAGCGCAGTGATGTCATCAAAGGTCCTTTTCCTGTGCACAGCAAAGAAGAAGACAGAAGAGAAGCCAGGCTGTGCGATCAAGTGGATTAAGGTGAGTTATATATTATTTTTTTTAACCCCTCCAGCCCTATTGTACTATGCATTCTGTATTAAGAATGCTATTTTTTTCCCTTATAACCACGTTATAAGGGAAAAAAATAATAATCGGGTCCCCATCCCGATCGTCTCCTAGCCACCATGCGTGAAAATCGAACCGCATCCGCACTTGCTTGCGGATGCTTGCTATTTTCATGCAGCCCCATTCACTTCTATGGGGCCTGCGTTGCGTGATAAATGCAGAATATAGAACATGCTGCGATTTTCACGCAACGCACAAGTGATGCGTGAAAATCACCGCTCGTGTGCACAGCCCTATAGAAATGAATGGGTCCGGATTCAGTAGCGTGTGCAATGCGTTCACATCACGCATTTCACCCTGCAGTTTTTCATATGGGAAGGTACTGTACTGTAGGTTGGTGGCACTTCAAACTAGTAGAGAAAATCACCAGAAAAACAATTATGTGCTTTGTTTTGTCTTTTGTCCAGGTGATGTGAAGGATGGCATTATCCTAAGCTAAATATGTTGAGATCATCCTCATTTCCAATGAACAAGACCATCATCCAAACAGACCTCCTATTACATACAGTGCAGTTGCCAAATTTCTTGCCAAAGACCGAGAAACAGGCTATGTCTCCATCTTCTGCAATAATACCTGTGCTTCATTGAATAGAAATTAGGACAATGTCAACATGTTCTACTTAGGATAATGCTATTCTTCACCTTGCCCGTACAGACGTAAAATCAGTTTTAACATTACCTTAAATAATAGTAATTATTTTTCTGGGGACATTCTTGACCAGTTTGATGTGTCACATAGCTACCTTCCCATTTGAAAAGCTTAATCCAAGATGAAGGTGTTCAAGACTGCCACCATGTTGGTAACATGGCCTAATAGGTTTCGCCCTTCTACCACAGCTTGTGTCTAAAATTGGATCAATTGAATTTGCCAAACTTTTTTCATTGTACTTGAGTGTCTCCTTAAAGGGGTTGTCCAGGTTCAGAGCTGAACCCGGACATACCCTTATTTTCACCCAGGCGGAATTGGAGCATCTCATGCTCCGATGCGCTCCCTTGCCCTGCGCTAAATCGAGCAGGGCACAGGCTATTTTGTTTTCAATAACACACGGCCGGGCGGAAACTTCCGGGATTTTACTGGCTAAGGCAGCTCTAAATCCCGCCCATCAGTGCCGGTGACATCACCGGGGTTCCTGGCAGCCCCATGGAGAGCCCCTGAACGTCACCGGATCTCCCAAAAATGCCTTTGCCCTGCACGATTTAGCGCAGGGCAAAGGAGAGCATCGGAGCATGAACTGCTCCGATGCTCAAGTCAGGGGGGCTGCTGGGTTGAAAATAGAGGTATGTCCTGGTTCAGCTCTAGACCTGCACCAGATTTATCACGGGGCTTCTGCTGGATGATAAATCTGTTGCAGGGATAGACACCTTTCTCTGACTCTATACCAACTATTGGTTGACTTACTTTGAGACAGATTTTTACACCAGAATTGTGGTGCAATATTTGGCACAAAATGGCACATCTAAGCCCCAACTCTTCCCCATAAAATTGTGCCAACTTGCACCACTTTTTGGACATATTTTTGGCAAATACATGTTAGTAAATCTGGGCTACTGTATAGTAAGCTAATTGCAGAATAGTCCTTGGGGGTGATTCACATTTGCATTGAAAATCAACCCAACTTTGGCGTCATTTTCGGAGTTCTGCCGAATAATGCTAAGTGTAATACACTTCATCTAGTAATTGTTTAATTAATGTTGCGAAAGGGAACAGCAAAACTTAGTGCTGCCACTAACCCTTTGGTCTCGGAAGAGTTAATTAATAGAATGGTAAACATAGCATATCAAGGACCTGCTGTTGGTGTCAGGGGCATGGGCTGGAAATGACCCCTGTCTCATTAAATTTTTAAAGCAGAAAAATCTCCTGAGCAGCAGGTCCTTGCAGTGGGAGTTTATTCCTCGCTGCCTGACCTTTTTTAATAAACATGGAATTATTGACTATCAAAGATCTGCGTCGAGGCGATATGTAAATAATATATGAATACACCACCAGAGACGTCAGGAGCTTATAGTCTCTTCTTTTTTTATTTCTCAAACGACCTGGGGCAAAAGGTAATGCTGGACAGCATTTTGTTTGCATCAATTTTATAACCAAGCGTGCCGCACAGTCACTGCAGGACTCTACCTAAATTATGCATGTGAGGTTCTCCTCGTTCTTTTTTTAGTTGTACCAGCTTTCCTGGGAAGCAGTACTCTCAGTAGGATTTATTCAATCGTCTTTAGGTGTCATTTCCACAAGGGCAATGAAGTTATGGACGTGAATCTCACTACGACTGTGTGGCAGATATACCATATGTGCAACCTGTGCAGTAGGTAAGTTGCCCTCTTACATCCAAATGGCAGCATCTTAGTGACTATGAAATCTATTGGAAGTAGGGACCGTAAAAAAAATTTCATGGCTTAATTTACTGGTGCATTGAGAGACTAAGGCTTCATGCAGTGGTGTACCTCCAATGGAGGCCTGTTATTCTGCAAGTTGATTCAGAGGAAGGCAAAAAAAATAAAACTGTGAGGTAGAAGCCAATTTTCCTCACTTAAGGGGGAAAAAAATTACTTCCCAACTCCAATCAGGCATCAGATTCACTCCCTGGATCACGGACCCCTCTCTAGTAGCTATAGCCTGTAATATTATTACGCTCCAGAAATACATCCAGGCCCCTCTTGAATTCCTTTATTGTACTCACCATCACCACCTCCTCAGGCAGAGAGTTCCATAGTCTCACTGCTCTTACCGTAAAGAATCCTCTTCTATGTTTGTGTACAAACCTTCTTTCCTCCAGATGCAGAGGATGTCCCCTCGTCACAGTCACAGTCCTGGAGATAAATAGATGATGGGAGAGATCTCTGTACTGAACCCTGATATATTGATGCATAGTAATTAGATCTCCCCTCTTTTTTCTAAAGTGAATAACCCTCTTGTTGATAATCTTTCAGGGTACTGTAGTCCCCCCATTCCTGTTATTACTTTAGTTGGCCCCCTCTGTACCCTCTCCAGATGAGCCAGAGTAGGTAGTGAGATGGTCCAGGAGCAGGTAGTAGGAGGGGTCAGGGATAGGGCACTGTGGCCCTTTTCAGATTCTTCCCATAAGGCCCAATAATTTCTACGTATGCCCCTGGCTTCATGGACATGACCATATTTTTCATCCGTGTGCTATCCTTATTTTTTGTGTATAGCACACTGACTCAATTCTATAGGCCATGCACACATCTGTATGCATGGCTGCTCTTCAAATTATAGAGTAGGCCTTATTGGCTGTATTTCTGGACAAGGACAGCCCTTTCAATTGATAGGAGTGAGAAAAAATATGAAAGCAAAAGAAAGTTATTCGTATTTTGCGGATGTGTTTTTTGAGGACAGAGATAAGGACAAGGCCGTATGCATGAGGACTTAGATGAGTGTTCTTTGCAGTGCTTTTTAAGAGCAAGGCACTCCTATAATATTCCTGCACAAGAGCGCTTTTGCTGTGTGACTCTGTGTATTACAGAAAAAATCTAAAAGGTTTGATTCTAAGGCTTATTTTACATGAGAAATACGGTATGAGTCAGGGTCTGCTCTGGGAAAAACTGATGGTTTTGCAAATTTAATCCGTTTTATCAGATTTTTATTGGGGGCATTCCCAGTCTGGTGTGTAAAAAGACTGAAATGTGCCAATTTTATGAATTTTTATTGAAAAACAGGGCTCATCTAAATGCTGCTGTGAAGTATTACAAAGACAAATCACAATAAAAATAAACTCAATCTTAAAAGCTATGAACATCTTTGGGGCCATTTTTTTAATCATTGCATTTACTAATTTGGGCCTAAATGAGGAAGCTGCTCTGACGGTTCGATGTGAAACATTTATCTATATTATTCTGACAGCTAATAAACACTCATTTTAAGTTAAAGGGGTTGTCCGGGTTTTTACTATCGATGACCTATTCTCCGGATAGGTCATCAATATCAGTTCGGCAGTCTAACACCTGGCACACCTGCTGATCATCTGTATGAAGAAAGTGTACGTGCCGCCTCCATTCTCTCTTCCTGCTCACCGCTAGTGTCTATGGCAAAGCAGTGGTGAACAGGAAGAGAGAAGGGAGACGGCACGTGCGCGCTGCGCGCGCCGTCTCCTCATACAGCTGATAGGCAGGGGTTGGTCCCACGCCGATCTGATATTGATGACATATCCTCAGGATAGGTCAATCCTAAAAGCCCGGAGAACCTCTTTATCCTGTCAGCAGCACTATGCTGCCCTCATTGAGGTCAGCATAGCATTGTGACAGACTCGCTGATTTCAGAGCTCCATCTCTGCCATGATGGCGTTCAGTCTGTTTATAGTACTGACCTGCAGAAGCAGTCTGCGCCAGGGCTGCAAGAGAGATGAGCTTCATGCTGCTCGCTGCCCCTGCCCTCCCCTGCCTGCAGCCGGTTATATTTGACAGGTTTCTTTCCTATGCACAACAGGAAAGAAACCTGTCAATCATTGTCCAAAGGTGGGGGAGGGCAGGGGCATTGAGCAGCATGAAGCTCATCTCCCTTGCAGCCCTGGCGCATGATGCAGACTTCCATGCGTCAGTACTATAGAAGCACTGAATGTCATCACGACACAGATGGACCTCTGAATTCAGAGTGTTTATGAGCTGTCAGAAGTTCAGAAGTTCAGTTGAGGCTACAGATCGATCTGTCAGAACAGCTCCCAGAACAGATTCAGTGTAAAGCAGAAAAAATAGTCTATGATACAAGTGAAGGCTGTAGAACTAAAACTCTGGAAAATGTTTAATAAAGACCAATTGAAAAAAAGATTTTTATCCCAAGTAAAATGCAGTAATAAAAAGTACCCCCAAAGGTGTCCATAGCCTTTAAGCTCACCATACACACTAAGATGTCAGATGAAACCGCTGATATAAGCATGAAGAGCCAACCATCTACTGACGGTAGACCTTGTAGGAGAGAAGAACTGGAAAGTTGGATTACAACATGTCCGATCCTTTTCTTCTCAGGGGAGATAAAACACTGCCAGAGGTATATGGCAGCGGCTTACTCCTCGAGCTGAGCATACATGGGTATTGCTGGTTGTGGGAGAGATAGCTGTCAGCTAAATGAGTATTTGGCCAACAGCTATATAATATGTATGCCCAGAATTACAGCATTAGGCCTCATGCACACGACCGTTGTTTTGGTCCGCATCCAAGCCGCAGTATTTGCAACTTGGAAGCGGACCCATTAACTTCAATGGGGCCACAAAAGATTCGGACAGCACTCCACGTGCTTTCTGCACCCGTTGCTCCGTTCCGTGGTTGGCAAAAAAAATATAACCTGTCCTATTCTTGTCCGTTTTGCGGACAAGAATAGGCAGTTATATTAATGGCTGTCCGTGCCATTCTGAAAATTTCAAAACGCACACACACACCATCCGTGTTTTGCGGATCCGCAATTTGGATGGCAAAACACACAACGGTCGTGTGCATGAGGCCTTAGTGTGGTATATTCTCATATCCTAATATAAACACCTCTTTCCCTATTAATGCTTTACTTACGTGTGCAGGATCTTCAAGTGTAGCAATACAGGCTTCACGTGCATAGCTTTGCTACGTGGATGAGCAGTTTAACAAGCAAAATGCAACTGACTTTGACACCTTTTATACCTCCCATGACAGTTTTATTACAACCATACTCATGGACATAACTATCGGGGTAAACAGGCACAGCGGCCAATATGAAAACAGATCAAGCCTGTACTGTAATATCACTATGTGCATTATTCCATAATTCCTGTGGATTAGAAGAGATTATATTTGGTAGAGTAGGGCCCGATTCAAAGTTTTGCTGTAGGGTCCCATGGTAATTTGCTACGCCCCTTGGTCATGGCCCATATTTTGGTGAAAATGATAGGGGCTCATACACTCTAGTCATGGGGTCGCATAAGGAAGAGAAATACAATATGTCTCTCATGGGGAGCAATTTGTAGCAAATGCCATGTTTAGATACACTTGACAATTTGTGCCATTTTCACCAACATTCTAATTCTTCCATTTAACACGTGTATAGCCTGTTTGTAGTCCTACATATATCAGAGAGACCATTTACCTTTATGTGTCCTGTTTTGCAGAACATTCTCAGGCTTTTTCCATTATCCTAGCTTGGTCTTATTTTTTAATAATAATGCATTATTGCTCCTATTGCTAAGACACCTCTACGGAGCCTCCTTTTTCATTTCAACTAGTCAGAGGTTAAAACGGCAATAGTGTTGCTAACTGATGTTCTGCCAGACCCCGCTATCTGTGCATTAAAATACTCAGTATGTACAGAACGTATTGATTGTGGTATATTGTGGCCAAGTCACTTGGAAAAAAAAATGGCCAGATGTAGCCAAACTACAAAATCTGCATTCTATTAGAATGTTTTGCTATAAGGGGAAAGCACTTGAGAAATGCTCATACATGGTCAAATGCTTCCTCAAACCCAACTTTATACACATCACAGGCATTGCAAAACCTCTCCATTTCTCCCTATGTGTCACAACCACTTAATGGAGACAAATCATTCTAGAAAGAACTGTACAGAAAGGATTGGATGAGGAAGTTGGTTGAAAAATATTTGTAACTAAATATTCTGGTTCCACTGGGACCAATTAGGACAATGTCCGCTGTGAAGGAGCCTGCTCTGAGTTACACCTGTAGCAAGACGTAAGGGTAGCTTAGAGCTTGATGTGGGTACTTCCAAAATGTGTACAAAAAGCAATGCCATGTCCCCTCAATTTGTATTAGGAACATGTGGCTCTATTTTCTAGAGAAATAGATTCCATATGGAAACATCCCGCAAGTGCCCATCAACACAGATCAGTGGTCACAGCTGGATTCTGAGCGGGGACTTTCACTCATTATGCGTCAATCTGAATTTTGCTGCTCTCCCAATGGGAGTCTTGAATTGCAACCTGAGGATCTCTGCCAAAGTCAGACATGCAGCAGCTGTCTCTAGAAGACGCTGAAGCCGTGGTTGTGAGCAGAGAGCTCGGTTCTGTAGACCTTGACACATATAATCCTTTTCTGATATAAAACAGGACCCTTGTGCTCTGGAATTTAGAATCACTACCGTGCTCTTGTAACGATGTAACATAACCACTTACTAGAGACCATTATAATTTTACTATGCTAATGCAACAGAATTTCCTTAAGTACCTTGTAACGCTGAAGTATTTGTTGGGCTGGGATGTATGGGAAAAAGCCACATTAAATTTTAAAATTTTTAACCATCAAATTACCAAAAACTGCTTGCAAGGTGGCCATATCTCTAAGGGGTTGTCAAACCCCCAAGCTAAAATTAATTAAGGACTTGGAATAATGATGAGCGAATCGATTCTAAAAAATCAAAGTTCATCCGAATTTTTAAAAAAAATTCTGATTCATTAGAATGCAACCTTATTTTTACAGAGAGAGAATTCAGTGTACATTTGAATACATTCCATGGATTTGGGTAGAATCGATTCTTACACGATTGGCCAATTTGGACGAATTGGACACGAATCGGAAACAAATTTTAAGAAATTCGCTCATCTGTAGTAAAAAAAAAAGAAAGAAAGAAAGAAAGCAATTCACCTGTTCTTCAACATCTTGTTCCAATGGTGGCAGTCCTGTCTCCATTGCTTTTGGTCTCCTTTGGACAACCCCTCAATAATCTCTCCACATTTATGGAAGCTTGGGTATGTACCCCCACCTGTACCACTACAGTGAAGGTGTACAAGTGCACTGCATTTACTAATCCCTATTGTTTCCAAGGGGAATCCACAATGACTTTCATAATGCTGAAGATTTTTTGCACGTGGATTTAAAATCTGCATTAAGAACTGCCAATTATGTATGGACCTGCAACAGTTCTAATTGCAGATGTGTGACAGAAATCTGAAGTTTCAGCCTTCAATTTTTGCAGTGGATTTCTATGGAAAATCCATCATGTGCATATACTCTAATTGTACCTTTCACATTGGGCATTGTTTTATATGGAAGGGTAGCTATTGCCAAATTATTTTGTAGGATTCCAGATAAGACTACAAACCTTTCTGTACTCCACCATTCATGAGCTTCCTTCCCATGGACATCAGCATTGATGTTTGACCAATACGAAGAGCTCCCAGTGGATTGTATTAACAGGGATTTCCCCGTCGAGAGCTGAGAGCCATGGTAGGAAGACTCTATATTTTCGTATATTAAATGGCTGCCCATTTAGGCACCATGTAATACCACATATATCGAGCAGCAGCCACCACTGGAAAAATCAGCAGCAGCCTGCAGGTTCTCCAAATTATTAAAGCTGATCACCAAGTTTTCGGGTGACCATAAGCAGGTAAACATTTAAAGAAGGCATTGTCCTTATCAGTAGAATTCTAACATAGATTTCAGAATAAATTTAATACTACACGTAGTGTAGAACTGAATTTCCTTGGGCCCATCTGAGGAAATTGTTCCAAGGGCATATTCTGTGTATACAGGACATATACACCTTCTTTTTTAAGCAATTTCAGGACTTATACAAAGAGTTATTATGATTGCCTGATTAGAGACGGGAAGGAATTTTTTCCCCCTAAAATCACAAAAATTGCCTTCTATATGTTTATTTTTGCCTTCCTTTGGATCAATTTGCTGGATAAAAGGCTGAACGGGATGAAGGGATGTCTTTTTTCAGCCATTACAAACTATGGGGCAGATTTATAAAAACTGGTGTAAAGCAAAACTGGCTTAGTTGCCAATAGCGACCAATCAGATTCCACCTTTCATTTTCCAATAAAGCTCTGATAGAAGAAAAGGTGAAATCTGATTGGTTGCTGTGGGCAACTAAGCCAGTTTTCCTTTACACTAGTTTTGATAAATCCCCCTCCCCATGTTTCTATGTTACCATGTGGGATATATGGTGGTTCTTGGTTCCAAAGTCAGCTTCAAATTATCTTCTGTTAGGACCTGTTTTTGTTTCAGACATTGGGCCCACCGGAGGATCCTCTGGTATTCTAAACTTAGCCTACAAGAAAAATCACATAAAATAACACAATAGATGCAAACATTATTTATGGACTAAGTCCTCACTCTCATATGATAAAATAATAGACTCTCAGCCAATATATTTTGATCAAAACGCATCTCTGTCCGCCTACCAGTGCCAAGGTGGTCTCAGTCAGGCAGGTCCTACTTTAAACCTTTCTATGCCGTTGGACATCTATATTCAGGAGAACAGACTCTGCACATATACTGTAGTGTGCTGCTCCTAGTCACCTCTATGTGCACCAAGCAACCAATGAGAGGAGGAGCACACACAGCTATATGTACCACCTAGTCAAGGTCGCCTGTGGGATAGGCGGGGAAAAAGTGCACAGAAAAATGCCTACCCCCAAAGTAAGCTCTAACAAGGCTACTGGAGGACTTAGTTGTCTGATGCACATTGTTGAGGCTTGTGAGGCATTACATTTACTAAACTATTTGTGCTTCCCTGTTGTCTGCCTGCTTGGACTCATGGAAGTACCAAAGTGTGATCAACCAAAAGGGAGTTACAGGAACTTTTTCACCGTCCACCGGGGACCATTATTGTTTTACAGTGGCAGTTTTACAACACCATCCTGAGAGCACTGAAAGATTTATTGGGGAGAGCGCAGTGTTCGGATGTATATCAGCAGATATTCCTTGTTTACAAGTGTAATAACACCACAGTACAAGAACAGTAACTAATTCAGAGATGAAGCCAAAACTTCCTCTAATTCTGGATTCTAAGAGTTAACATAGAACAGAATTTCAATTAAAATTACCATATAGAAACTGGGTTACCTTTTTTCGGTAGTTGCATTCTTTGTTATATTTCTAAAGGGCATTTAACAACAATTCACAACCTAGTTGATATATTTTTGATCAATGAAGGCCCCACCATTGCGACCCCAAGGGACCCCTAGACCAAGGTACCCAAGTCATATAGAGGTGTATTGCTAGTGAGAGGGATTGCACCCCCATTCTAATGCTTGTGGGGTCCCAGTGGTCTAACAATAGTGAAAATGTGAAGCAATCTGCAGGCAGCATGTTATAGAGCAGGAAAAGCAAAGTAGATTGATATATGACAAAGATTACCAGTATTAGGCCGGGTTCACATCACCATTTTGTTTTCTGTTCTTCTGATCCGTCAGAAGAACAGAAAACAGCAACAAAAAAACAGATCCTGTATTTAAAGCATCTGTTATGCTCAGTTAGGCATATTTTGCATATGTTTTAGTCATTTCCATCTGAGATCCAGGAAGAAAAAAAACCCAGAAAAATAAATATTTTGTGGAGGGCTATTTTTTTCCAGTCTAAAATAATGTATCTCAGGCGGAAATGGCTAAAACGGATGCAAAATGTGCATAACTGAGCATAACGGATGCTTAAAATAAAGGATCTTTTTTTTTCTTTTCAGTTCTTCTGCCAGATCAGAAAAATGGAAAACTAAACGGTTATGTGAACCCTGCCTAAGTTGTATTTCATTCATTTAAATTCCTACTCAATCTGGGCTTTGAAGTAAAGGAGGCGGTCCTATCAGTGACTGACAGCCTTCCCTCTATGACTGTGTATACAGAGATAGCTGTCAATCACTGATAGGACCGCCTCCTGGACTTTAATCAGCAACTGACAGCCTTCTCGCTATGACTGTGTATACAGATATAGCTGTCAATCACTGATAGGACCGCCTCCTGGACTTCAATCAGTGACCGACAGCCTTCTCTCTATGACTGTGTATGCAGAGATAGCTGTCAATCACTGATAGGACCGCCTCCTGGACTTCAATCAGCAACTGACAGCCTTCCCTCTATGACTGTGTATACAGAGATAGCTGTCAATCACTGATAGGACCGCCTCCTGGACTTCAATCTGTGACTGACAGCCTTCCCTCTATGACTGTGTATACAGAGATAGCTGTCAATCACTGATAGGACCGCCTCCTGGACTTCAATCAGTGACTGACAGCCTTCCCTCTATGACTGTGTATACAGATATAGCTGTCAATCACTGATAGGACCACCTCCTGGACTTCAATCAGTGACTGACAGCCTTCTCTCTATGACTGTGTATACAGATATAGCTGTCAATCACTGATAGGACCATCTCCTGGACTTCAATCAGTGACTGACAGCCTTCTCTCTATGACTGTGTATACAGAGATAGCTGTCAATCACTGATAGGACCGCCTCCTGGACTTCAAAGCCCCGAATGAGCAGGAATTTAAATGTGTAAACTATAAGTTATACTGAATCTTTCCCACAAAACTGTATATCAATCTGC
Organism: Bufo gargarizans; assembly: GCF_014858855.1. Classification (NCBI taxonomy): domain Eukaryota; kingdom Metazoa; phylum Chordata; class Amphibia; order Anura; family Bufonidae; genus Bufo; species Bufo gargarizans. The sequence continues at coordinate 162,882,128 of NC_058088.1, read as the reverse complement.
TCAGCTCCTCCTGCTCTATAATATGTTGCCTGCAGCTCAGACACCATATTTAGTGTTTCCTTTTAGACAGCGAGAAAATTCCAATTGATGTTTCCATGATTGAGAGTGTGACATGTGCTTTTCCCCATTCCTGAATACAATCTTCAAAGACCACTTTTTTTAAGCGAAGAATTTTAAGGGTGGATTCACATATGACTGAAAATCCAGCAGAAAAATCCACCTTATTTTTATTTTATTTTTTCTTTGTTTCCACAGCAAAAACCATAACAAAACCACAGGTGTTAAATGCAGGGGTGTAGCTAAAGGCTCATGGCCCCTGGTGCAAGAATTCAGCTTGGGCCCCCCTTCCCTCTGTGCTTTGTGGCCAGTGGCAGGGGAGGAGAAAATTGAAACGGCACCACCCAAGCCAAATCTTGACCTAACCCCTTCTCTCCAGCCAGAGGTGTAACTTGATCAGCATGCACTTTCTATAATACCGGTGTCTTCTTATTTAGCACAAGGGTCTTTGGGCCCCCTCAGGCTTCTGGGCCCGATAGTGACTGCTACCTCTGCACTCCCTATATCTTTGCCCCTGTGCAGCTGCAATGCAGTAACGTCATGGTCCCTGCTGAGCTGAGCAGGGGGAGAACACAGGATAGGGGGAAGGTGTGCCCCAATCATTTCGGGGACTGGGATAGGTGAGTATTACTTTTTTATTTTATTAAAACTACAGGGCAGCACTATTGTGGGGGACACTAAGGGGGCAACACTACTGTAAGGGGGGCACTAAGGGGGCCACACTATTGTATAGGTGGCCTTGCAAGGCTGCATGAAGGGCCAACACTATTATAAGGGGCATTAAAGGGGCAACATTATTGCAAGACGGTCACTAAGGGTACCTTCACACTTGTGAATACGTCCTTCCGCTATTTCGCCATGCCGCCGCTCCGTCCCCATGGACTATAATGGGGACGGGGACAGAGCTCTGGCGCAGCATGGCAGTTCGTGGTGAGAGGCAGCCGGACTAAAAAGTTGGACATGCAGTACTTTTAGTCCGGCGGCCTTTCGCCGTGCACTGCCGTGCTGCGCCGAAGCTCTGCCCCCGTCCCCATTATAGTCAATGGGGACGGAGCAGCGGTCCGGCGGCACGGCAAAATAGCAGAAGGACGGATCCGACAGGGTGAACAGCCTGTCGGATCCGTCCTGACGCAAGTGTGAAAGTGCCCTTAAAGAGGACCTTTCACATGGAAAGGTCCTCCGGTATCTTAGCTCACTTGGTTATAGTAGGCGGAGACTTAGGGGACTTGGTTATAGTAGGAGGAGTCTGCCCTTGTTCTGCTCGGCGTCTACTCCTCCTAGGCTGTAGCACTGGCCAATTGCAGCGCAGAGCTCACAGCCTGGGAGGTTTTTTTCTCCCAGGCTGTGAGCTCTGCGCTGCGATTGGCCAGCACTACAGCATGGGAGAAGGAGAAGCCCAGCAGAACAAGGGCAGACTCCTCCTACTATAACCAAGAGAGCGAAGATACCGGAGGGCACAGCGGCCGAACGGAGCGGCGCCCAGGGATAATAGTAAGTGCAGTGAGATCCCTGGGTGCCGCTGTATATGTCATGATACTTAATTCCCAATGTTTTTCCAGGTGAAAGGTCCTCTTTAAAGGAAGCAAAATTGTGAGGAGGGCACTACTGAGTCAGCCTTACTGTGAGCAGCACTTATAAAGTGTGTGGGGCACAGCAATGTGTTAATAGGGCAATACTTCCAGCATTAACAAGGACAGAACATGCAGGACCAAGTTGCATCAAAGCCTCCCACTGAACTGGTGAGCACATATGAAGTCACAGTCCAGTCCCAGCCAAATAGGTGTCAGCTATCCAGGGAACGGAACTTATGGGAAGGGATGTAACCACGCGCTGCTCTACATACAGAGACAGCTCCTCACACACAGAGACCCCTCCTCATATTCAGACAGCTCCTCATACACGGGTTGCTGACCGTGACCGAGAGAGATCTCCAAGTCTCTGCTCGTCACGCCACCACCCTCACCTCCCTCACTCGCGAGTCGCATCTTCTCCTCCACGTCCATCCAGTACTGCCACGGGAGCGGGACCACTCCCTCCTCTGGCTGAGCCTGCGCCTGCATAAACTGATCTGCCTTCGCCCCTCTGAACTTAGCCGCCGGCGCCGATTGCAGCGCGCAAGTGTTGTTAACTATCGGGGCCAGGGCTTTACTCCTTATGAATTCACATGCTGCAGATTTCAAATCCACACCATAGGTGAATTTAAGCTGTACACAGTGTGTGGATGAGAATTTGATGGTACCGTACAATACAGATTTGCCCCATGAAAATCTGTGACCTAAAAATCCAAGAAGTTGACAATTGCAAATATATATGGGGTTTAGCTTAAAAAGAAACTATATAAATGTTACCCTCCTGTATATTATAAAAATTTGAATTTTTCAGAGGTTCAAGATATGTGAGATAGCTACTGTAGAGGCTATATTATAGAATCCTAGTACCAGCAGGAGGACAAATGACCCTGGTGTTAAAGGAGTTATCCCATGAATAATGTAAAAAATTTAAATCAGACCTCATATATTACATGGCAACCTCTTTCTAACAAAGCAAGAACCAACATCTCAAGAGATGTCCCCAGTCATTGCTCCCATTACTCTGCTAGATTTATTTCAAGCTGTCAGCTTAGAGGGTGTGTCCTTTCTCAGGAGTGTGTCCTTTCTACTGCAGCTGGTGGCAGTTGAAGGATGGAACTGAGCATGTGCGTCTATCTCATTGAGCTAGACAAAGAATTTTGAAAAAGAGCAAACACCAGGTGGCGCTATACAGATAGATTTTAATTGAATAGCTCTGTGGCTATAATACATTTTTTATTACATTCAATTACAAAAGTATTCATATCCAGGTGCTGGATTGGAAACCGTAGAATATTTTTGGTTGGACAGCCTCTCTCATTAAAAGCAGCACCAGGACAGACAGGCAGGTAACCATGGTCAATAAACATCTCCTGTCTCATGCCATTCAGAGTAAGACAGTAGATGGTGGGTTAAAAAAAAAAAAGAGGCAAATACTGCCCCTCACATGAATTGGCCTAATATAAGCATCGCTGTAGCATATATTTCCCATGAACAATGTCCATGATATTATTATTAATAATAATAATAATTATTATTATTATTATTATAATAATATAACCATTTTTGCAGTTGACACAAAACTGTGTAAAGTAATTAACACAGAAGAGGACAGTATACTGTGCATATATATATATATATATTTATATATTCACTATAGAGGACATTATACTGCATATATATACTACAGAGGACAGTATACTGTATATATACTGTAAGAAGGTACAAATGATCATCATGGATGATAGGTACCTGGCCTCGGTGGAGTAAGAGACGTTTTTTATGTTTCAGCAGCAGTTGCTGTTTGACACCTTAATACTTAGTATGGCTGTATAGCTGATCTAGGACGGCTCTTACTGGGAGTAGTCAAAGTGCTGGGTGGGCGACTACTCCTCATGTTCCAGGCCGGGTTTTGTCAGGCCTAAAAACCAGCCAGCACTGCCAGGTGAGGAGGATTACCTAAGTCTGAGAGTGAATCTCAGGAGGTGTGTGTGCTGGGATCTGAGGCTTGTGCCGTGCTGGAGAGCTAAGGCCCGTCTGTAAGGGAAACGCACCCCCTAAAAGCCTGCTATTGACTGCTGGAGGCAGAACTGCCAACAAGGTGATTTTTGCTATGTGGACTTTCCATTGTGTGAGAACTAACACCAAGACTGCAAAGTGACGTTTTGTTTTTGCTTTATGTGTGAATAAACATGTAGGTTTGATTTAAGAACGTAATTTGCGTCCGTACTGCGTCCGCACACCCTGTCTACCAGAGCGAATCCCCACAATTGGTGGAGGATATAGGTAAGAGCAGTGAGGCTGGTGTGAACGCCAATATTTTGGGGTTCTGCATTTTTCAGGCACAGTTGTATGTCGTACATTAAACCAGCTGTATTACAACTAGTGCCCCATGACAAAATAGAGGCTGTTGTGAAGGCCCTCATGGAGGCTAATCTGCAGCAGCGAGAGACAGACCTGCACCAACACGAGGCTAATAAGCAGCAGTAGGAGACCAACCAGTTGCTGCTACAAAATGTGATGGCTTTGCAGACAGCAGGAGCAACCCCGAACGTCCACGATGCCTGGAAAGCAGATCATGATGCGATTCCTAAGATGACCCCCACAGAGGACGTCGAAACCTACCTGGCGATGTACGAGAAAGTGGCCATCAGGGAGCAGCTACCAGTGGGCTGAGGTCGTTGCTCCGTTCTTGGCATCCAGCGAGTGTACTTCAAATTGCCGGCCGACTTAGCGGCCGACTGCCAAAAAGTAAAGGGTGAGATTTTGGCAAGACTGGTGGTGAATGTGTTGGTTCGGACCCAGCGGGTACATCAGTGGGGGTTTAAACCGGCGGAGCCTGCGAGACCCCAGTATTATAACTTATTCCACCTCTTGCAAAAGTGGCTACAGCCTGATGTGCTGAGTCCCACGGCTATGCTGGATAGACTTCTGGCTGATATGTTCTGGAGGGCTCTGCCACCCCCTCTCCAGCACTGGATCGGCCAGGTGTCTACTAGCAATGCCCTGGAAATGGTGGACTGGTGGAGCGCTACAAAGCTACTAAGAATCTTACTGGGGGTTATTTTAGGAGGGGGGCAGTCAAAACCCGTAAATCTCCATCCCAGATCCGGCGACTTGTACCAACCAAACCCACCCGGGATGTACCCCCTACGAACCTGGCTCCGTTAGTCTACTGGCGGTGTCAGGAGCCTGGCCATGTAAGAGCCGACTGTCCACATCAGGTGGAACCCATGGATACTAACTATGGCTACCGTCAGTCGTTATATGCCAGGAAGCTGTGTGCAGCAGGTACCCCAGAAACTCTAAACCATTTTTGCAGGGTGGAAGTTGGAGACACTATAGCGGAGGCTCTGCTGGACTCAGGGAGTCTGGTGGCCATAGTAAGGGCTCCCCTGGTATGGTCCACGGAGTATACTGGCCGTAAAGTCATGTGCATCCATCGAGACTTAAAACACTATCCCACCACCCTGGTGTCTCTAACCACAGAGGCCGGCAGGTGGACTCACGAATTTACACTGCGAACTTATAATATGGAGAGACTTCACAGGCTTCCCGGCACTGTGGTGACTGATATCTATGAGACAAGGGTAACCCCAGCAGAGTGGCCTGGCTCCAGGGGGAGGCCAGAACCCTAGGAACTCACCACCACCAGCCTGCACAGTGGTAACAAGGCATGATGGATACATGTTCTCATTCTGTTTATGCCAAATTCGGACTCTACCATTTGTATGTCTCAACTGAAATCGAGACTCATCAGACCAGGCAACATTTTTCCAGTCTTCAACAGTCCAATTTTGGTGAGCTCGTGCAAATTGTAGCCTCTTTTTCCTATTTGTAGTGGAGATGAGTGGTACCCGGTGGGGTCTTCTGCTGTTGTAGCCCACCTTTCTTTCCCATTCTGACATTCAGTTTGGAGTTCAGGAGATTGTCTTGACCAGGACCACAACCGTACATGCAGTGAAGCAACTGCCATGTGATTGATTGACTAGATAATCGCATTAATGAGAAATAGAACAGGTGTTCCTAATAATTCTTTAGGTGAGTGTACATAGGCTAAACTGATAGCTAAGGAGCTAATGGAAATGTTCTCCTGAGTGGGGCTACCTAAAGAGGTTCTGACTGACCAGGGGACCCCCTTTTATGTCTAAGGTCATGAGGGAGCTCTGTAAGTTGCTGCATATGAAACAGTTACGGACGTCCGTTCACCATCCGCAAATGGACGGTCTGATTAAAAGGTTTAATAAAACATTAAAAATCATGTTAAAAAGAGTGGTGTCTAAAGATGAAACAGACTGAGACCTTCTTCTGCCCTATCTCATGTTCGCTGTGCGAGAGGTGCCCCATGCCTCTTTTGGGTTCTTGCCCTTCAAACCCTCAGAAGCCCAGGGAGTTTATTAGCCGGAATGCAGATGCGTTTTCGGATCTCCCGGGACGCACTTTTACAATTCGGCATGACATTGTCACTGAGCCTCAGGCGAAAGTCCTGGCTAAAACCATACCAGGTACCCGAGGCTCGGCGAAAAGCCATCTCAGAGGAAGTGCAGATGATGATGAGGCTAGACGTCATTGAGGAGTCTAAAAGTGAGGGACACTCCGGTTCTGTAACGATTTTCGTAAGCTGAATGGGATTTCCAAATTCGATGCGCATCCCATGGCTCGGGTAAATGAGCTTATTGAGAGGTTAGGACAAGCCCGGTACGAAAGGGTACTGGCAGATGCCCTTAATGGAGGCTCCCAAAGAGAAAACTGCCTTCATCACACCTGAAGGACTGTATCAGTACAAGGTGCTACCCTTTGGTCTGCATGGCGCCCCTGCTACTTTTCAACGGCTTATGGACATTGTGCTGCATCCACATCGTCGGTACGCTTCGGCTTACCTGGAAGATATTGTCATCCACAGTACCAATTGGGAAAGTCACCTACCCAAAGTGCAGGCTGTAGTGGACTCCCTTCGGAAGGCTGGACTAACCGCTAACCCCAAAAAATGTGCGATAGGGTTACAGGAGACTAAATACCTGGGGTATGTCATTGGGTGCGGAGTGATCAAATGCCAAGTAATTAAAATAGAGGCGATAAGAAATTGGTCCCGACCTGTCACCACTAAACAAGTAAAGTCATTGCTAGGAATGATAGGCTATTACATGAGATTTATTCCCCACTTTGCCACTTTAGCAGCGCCATTGACAGGGATATTGAAGGGACGCAAGTCAGTGATGGTGTCACAATCAGTGTATGGGGGAAACTCCACACTGAACACAGAAGGAAAGGGGAACAGTAACTGGGCCTGGAAACTAGGGAAGAAACAGGTCACCTCCTAGACAACCCTAATCTGGGCCCTGACTACCTATCAATATGAATAGACCTTGAAGGTAGGAATAATCATAAGCAGTATACCGAGGCCCTGATTTCCCTATAAGGCCCTGGAATAAGATGGACAAATGGAAGTCTCTGTCTCAGCCCCAGATACAAAAACAACAGGGAATATAACAAATATATACTATATGTAGTATACAGTTGCAAGAAAAAGTATGTGAACCCTTTGGAATTATATTGATTTCTGCACAAATTGGTCATAAAATGTGATCTGATCTTCATCTAATTCACAACAATAGACAATCACAGTCTGCTTAAACTAATAACACACAAAGAATTAAATGTTACCATGTTTTTATTGAACACACCATGTTAACATTCAAAGTGCAGGTGGAAAAAGTATGTGAACCCCTAGACTAATGACATCTCCAATAGCTAATTGGAATGAGGTGTTAGCCAACTGGAGTACAATCAATGAGATGAGATTGGAGGTGTTGGTTACAGCTGCCCTGCCCTATAAAAAACACACACCAGTTCTGGGTTTGCTTTTCACAAGAAGCATTGCCTGATGTGAATGATGCCTCGCACAAAAGAGCTCTCAGAAGACTTACGATTAAGAATTGTTGACTTGCATAAAGCTAGAAAGGGTTATAAAAGTATCTCCAAAAGCCTTGCTGTTCATCAGTCCACAATAAGACAAATTGTCTATAAATGGAGAAAGTTCAGCACTGCTGCTACTCTCACTAGGAGTGTCCGTCCTGTAAAGATGACTGCAAGAGCACAGCGCAGACTGCTCAATGAGGTGAAGAAGAATCCTAGAGTGTCAGCTAAAGACTTACAAAAGTCTCTGGCATATGCTAACATCCCTGTTAGCGAATCTACGATAAGTAAAACACTAAACAAGAATGGATTTCATGGGAGGATACCACAGAGGAAGCCACTGCTGTCCAAAAAAAACATTGCTGCAGGTTTACAGTTTGCACAAGAGCACCTGGATGTTCCACAGCAGTACTGGCAAAATATTCTGTAGACAGATGAAACCAAAGTTGAGTTGTTTGGAAGAAACACACAACACTATGTGTGGAGAAAAAGAGGCACAGCACACCAACATCAAAACCTCATCCCAACTGTGAAGTATGGTGGTGGGGGCATAATGGTTTGGGGCTGCTTTGCTGCGTCAGGGCCTGGACGGATTGCTATCATCAAAGGAAAAATGAATTCCCAAATTGACATTTTGCAGGAGAACTTAAGGCCATCTGTCCACCAGCTGAAGCTCAACAGAAGATGGGTGTTGAAAAAGAACAACGACCCAAAGCATAGAAATAAATACACAACAGAATGGCTTAAACAGAAGAAAATATGCCTTCTGGAGTGGCCCAGTCAGAGTCCTGACCTCAACCCGATTGAGATGCTGTGGCATGACCTCAAGAAAGTGATTCACACCAGACATCCCAAGAATATTGCTGATCTGAAACAGTTCTGTAAAGAGGAATGGTCAAGAATTACTCCTGACCGTTGTGCACGTCTGATCTGCAACTACAGGAAACGTTTGGTTGAAGATATTGCTGCCAAAGGTGGTTCAACCAGTTATTAAATCCAAGGGTTCACATACTTTTTCCACCTGCACTGTGAATGTTTACACGGTGTGTTCAATAAAAACATGGTAACATTTAATTCTTTGTGTGTTATTAGTTTAAGCAGACGGTGATTGTCTATTGTTGTGACTTAGATGAAGATCAGATCACATTTTATGACCAATTTGTGCAGAAATCCATATAATTCCAAAGGGTTCACATACTTCTTCTTGCAACTGTATATATACTACAGACGCCGGGATATTGTATATATATATATATATATATATATATATATATATGGGTTTGGTTCTGGGTACCACATTCAGTTTTTTCTCACGCGCATGCAAAAAGCATTGCTCTCGTGCGGAAAAAAAACTGAGCAACGGAACGCAATCGCAGCCAAAACTGACTAAAATTGTGTGCCTACTCGCGTAGGTTTCCTGCAATGCACCCTAAACGCATCCGGCCCTCACCCGCGACACCCGTGTGAAAGATGCCTAAGGGTAGGAAGATCTGATCTTGCTAATTTTATGCACAACACCTCCTGGGGGGTTTGTTATACTTGGATTGAGGAGTTTCTGGAGTGTTAGAAGTAAGGCTCACGCTTGAAAATGCCCCTGGGTACAATATATGTAGATTGTGATTGTATAGTAGATCGAGTACTGCCAGACTTTGGATTATATGTAGTTATATTGGCATGAGTTTTGCATTATATGACCAGTTTTATTTTAACTGGTTAATTTTCCTATTGCATATATCACTTTTATCTGATTATCATATGTGAGATTTCCATTTGATATTGTGTGTATTATAGTCATTGATGGGATTTCTATCATATCTTATCCTTATGTGAGATGTAACATCTATGCTGTGGCATGTACCTATTTTCTGCATTTTACAGATTTTACATCCCTAGTCTTCCTACAGGTTTTTTTATACTTTATTGTATCTTATATTTAATAAGCTTTGATACTATTGGGACACTTGTTGCCTATTTTGTGTTGGCTGTTGCAGAATTGGGGGGCCGTCCAATGTATATCGTGGGGCATTGATTGTAGGTTGTATATTGCTGCAGATTTCACTCTGTGCTTTGCAAAGGGTGAAATTTGTGGTGGAAATCTAGAGCGTAAACTGACATCTGCACTGCAGGTCACTTTATGCTATAGGTCTTTTAGCAGTGTGTAGATGATAGCAAATCTGCAGCACGTCCATTCTGTGTGGATGCGCCCTTGGGCTACCTGCACACAGTACAAATTTGCATGCAAAAAAACCCCACATGAAATCCACACCAAAAACACAAGAAAAGCACATAAATCCGCACTATTTATAGTGGCTTTGGTGAGTTTTTTGTGAATTTTTTGTTGATTTTGGTGCTGATTTTCTGCTTATATTAATAACCCCATTAAAGTCTATAGAAAAAAAAACACTATGGGCAGCATGGTGGCTCAGTGGGTAGCGGTATTGCCTTGCAATCCTGGGGTCCTGGGCTCAAATGCAACCAAGGACAACATCTGCATGGAGTTTGTATGTTCCCCCTGTGTTTGTGTGGGTTTCCTCCAGGTACTCTGGTTTCCTCCCACACTCCCAAGACTGATAGGGACCTTAGATTGTGAGCCCCATTGGGGACAGCTGGATGCTAATGTCTGTAAAGCACTGTGCAGTATGTCAGCGCTATATAAGTCAGTATAATTAATAATAATATTTCTAGGGTGCAGAATCAAACAACAATTGACATGCTGCAGATTTAAAAAACCGCACAGCATGTCAATTTTAGCACGAAAGAAAAAAACTAAGTGTTTTGTCAGATCTTATTCACTTTGATGGTACTCCAAAGAAAAAACTTGTGGTCCAGCTTCCCATAAAAACTTGACTCTTTATTAGGGATGAGCGAACTCGAACTGTATAGTTCGGGTTCGTACCGAATTTTGGGGTGTCCGTGACACGGACCCGAACCCGGACATTTTCGTAAAAGTCCGGGTTCGGGTTCGGTGTTCGTCGCTTTCTTGGCGCTTTTGTGACGCTTTCTTGGCGCTTTTTGAAAGGCTGCAAAGCAGCCAATCAACAAGCGTCATACTACTTGCCCCAAGAGGCCATCACAGCCATGCCTACTATTGGCATGGCTGTGATTGGCCAGAGCACCATGTGACCCAGCCTCTATTTAAGCTGGAGTCACATAGCGCCGCCCGTCACTCTGCTCTGATTAGCGTAGGGAGAGGTTGCGGCTGCGACAGTAGGGCGAGATTAGGCAGATTAACTCCTCCAAAGGACTTGATTAACTGATCGATCTGCAGCTGTGGATCATTGAGCTGCTGATCCTCAATTGCTCACTGTTTTTAGGCTGCACAGACCGTTTGTCAGTCTCATTTTTCTGGGGTGATCGGCGGCCATTTTGTGTCTTGTGGTGCGCCAGCACAAGCTGCGACCAAGTGCATTTAACCCTCAATGGTGTGGTTGTTTTTTGGCTAAAGCCTACATCAGGGTGAAGCTGTCACACCAAGTGCATTTAACCAGCAATAGTCTGTTCATTTTTTGGCCATATACAAAATCAGGGGCAAGCTGCGCCTGTCACCAAGTGCATTTAACCCTCAATGGTGTGGTTGTTTTTTGGCTAAAGCCTACATCAGGGTGAAGCTGTGACACCAAGTGCATTTAACCAGCAATAGTCTGTTCATTTTTTGGCCATATACAAAATCAGGGGCAAGCTGCGCCTGTCACCAAGTGCATTTAACCCTCAATGGTGTGGTTGTTTTTTGGCTAAAGCCTACATCAGGGTGAAGCTGTCACACCAAGTGCATTTAACCAGCAATAGTCTGTTCATTTTTTGGCCATATACAAAATCAGGGGCAAGCTGCGCCTGTCACCAAGTGCATTTAACCCTCAATGGTGTGGTTGTTTTTTGGCTAAAGCCTACATCAGGGTGAAGCTGTCACACCAAGTGCATTTAACCAGCAATAGTCTGTTTATTTTTTGGCCATATCCCAGTCTAATTCTGTCACTAAATCCATACCGGTCACCCAGCGCCTAAATACTAGGCCTCAAATTTATATCCAGCTAAATCTGTCCCTAGTGCTGTAGCTGGGCGAGTTATTTAGTGTCCGTTCAAGCACATTTCTTGTTCTGGGTTGAAATACAATTCCCAATTTAGCAATTTCATAATTTAGTGGTTCCTGCTATATCAGAGCTATTTGAAATCTATCCCAAAAAGGGTATATAATATTGAAGGTGCACATTGGGTCATTCAGAATAACTTCACACACACCCGCTACTGTGTATTTCCAAGTCTAATTCTGTCACTAAACCCATACCTGTCACCCAGCGCCTAAATACTAGGCCTCAAATTTAAATCCCTCTAAATCTCTCGTTACCGCTGTACTGTTGTTGCTGGGCAAGATATTTAGTGTCCGTCAAAGCACATTTTTTGTTCTGGGTTGAAGTACAATTCCCAATTTAGCAATTTCATAATTTAGTGGTTCCTGCTATATCAGAGCTATTTGGAATCTATCCCAAAAAGGGTATATAATATTGAAGGTGCACATTGGGTCATTCAGAATAACTTCACACACACCCGCTACTGTGTATTTCCAAGTCTAATTCTGTCACTAAACCCATACCTGTCACCCAGCGCCTAAATACTAGGCCTCAAATTTAAATCCCTCTAAATCTCTCGTTACCGCTGTACTGTTGTTGCTGGGCAAGATATTTAGTGTCCGTCAAAGCACATTTTTTGTTCTGGGTTGAAGTACAATTCCCAATTTAGCAATTTCATAATTTAGTGGTTCCTGCTATATCAGAGCTATTTGGAATCTATCCCTAAAAGGGTATATAATATTGAAGGTGCACATTGGGTCATTCAGAATAACTTCACACACACCCGCTACTGTGTATTTCCAAGTCTAATTCTGTCACTAAACCCATACCTGTCACCCAGCGCCTAAATACTAGGCCTCAAATTTAAATCCCTCTAAATCTCTCGTTACCGCTGTACTGTTGTTGCTGGGCAAGATATTTAGTGTCCGTCAAAGCACATTTTTTGTTCTGGGTTGAAGTACAATTCCCAATTTAGCAATTTCATAATTTAGTGGTTTCTGCTATATCAGAGCTATTTGAAATCTATCCCTAAAAGGGTATATAATATTGAAGGTGCACATAGGGTCATTCAGAATAACTTCACACACACGCTTCTGTGCATTTCCAAGTCTAATTCTGTCACTAAATCCATACCGGTGACCCAGCGCCTAAATACTAGGCCTCAAATTTAAATCCCTCTAAATCTCTCGTTACCCACCGCTGTACTGTTGTTGCTGGGCAAGATATTTAGTGTCCGTCAAAGCACATTTTTTGTTCTGGGTTGAAGTACAATTCCCAATTTAGCAATTTCATAATTTAGTGGTTCCTGCTATATCAGAGCTATTTGAAATCTATCCCAAAAAGGGTATATAATATTCAAGGTGCACATTGGGTCATTCAGAATAACTTCACACACACGCTTCTGTGCATTTCCAAGTCTAATTCTGTCACTAAATCCATACCGGTCACCCAGCGCCTAAATACTAGGCCTCAAATTTATATCCCGCTGAATTTGAATACAATACATTGGGCCAAATAATATATTTGTTGTTGTGGTGAACCATAACAATGAGAAAAACATCTAGTAAGGGACGCGGACGTGGACATGGTCGTGGTGGTGTTAGTGGACCCTCTGGTGCTGGGAGAGGACGTGGCCGTTCTGCCACATCCACACGTCCTAGTGTACCAACTACCTCAGGTCCCAGTAGCCGCCAGAATTTACAGCGATATATGGTGGGGCCCAATGCCGTTCTAAGGATGGTAAGGCCTGAGCAGGTACAGGCATTAGTCAATTGGGTGGCCGACAGTGGATCCAGCACGTTCACATTATCTCCCACCCAGTCTTCTGCAGAAAGCGCACAGATGGCGCCTGAAAACCAACCCCATCAGTCTGTCACATCACCCCCATGCATACCAGGGAAACTGTCTCAGCCTCAAGTTATGCAGCAGTCTCTTATGCTGTTTGAAGACTCCGCTGGCAGGGTTTCCCAAGGGCATCCACCTAGCCCTTCCCCAGCGGTGAAAGACATAGAATGCACTGACGCACAACCACTTATGTTTCCTGATGATGAGGACATGGGAATACCACCTCAGCATGTCTCTGATGATGACGAAACACAGGTGCCAACTGCTGCGTCTTTCTGCAGTGTGCAGACTGAACAGGAGGTCAGGGATCAAGACTGGGTGGAAGACGATGCAGGGGACGATGAGGTCCTAGACCCCACATGGAATGAAGGTCGTGCCACTGACTTTCACAGTTCGGAGGAAGAGGCAGTGGTGAGACCGAGCCAACAGCGTAGCAAAAGAGGGAGCAGTGGGCAAAAGCAGAACACCCGCCGCCAAGAGACTCCGCCTGCTACTGACCGCCGCCATCTGGGACCGAGCACCCCAAAGGCAGCTTCAAGGAGTTCCCTGGCATGGCACTTCTTCAAACAATGTGCTGACGACAAGACCCGAGTGGTTTGCACGCTGTGCCATCAGAGCCTGAAGCGAGGCATTAACGTTCTGAACCTGAGCACAACCTGCATGACCAGGCACCTGCATGCAAAGCATGAACTGCAGTGGAGTAAACACCTTAAAACCAAGGAAGTCACTCAGGCTCCCCCTGCTACCTCTTCTGCTGCTGCCGCCTCGGCCTATTCTGCTGCTGCCGCCTCGGCCTCTTCCTCCGCCTCTGGAGGAACGTTGGCACCTGCCGCCCAGCAAACAGGGGATGTACCACCAACACCACCACCACCACCTCCGTCACCAAGCGTCTCAACCATGTCACACGCCAGCGTTCAGCTCTCCATCTCACAAACATTTGATAGAAAGCGTAAATTCCCACCTAGCCACCCTCGATCCCTGGCCCTGAATGCCAGCATTTCTAAACTACTGGCCTATGAAATGCTGTCATTTAGGCTGGTGGACACAGACAGCTTCAAACAGCTCATGTCGCTTGCTGTCCCACAGTATGTTGTTCCCAGCCGGCACTACTTCTCCAAGAGAGCCGTGCCTTCCCTGCACAACCAAGTATCCGATAAAATCAAGTGTGCACTGCGCAACGCCATCTGTAGCAAGGTCCACCTAACCACAGATACGTGGACCAGTAAGCACGGCCAGGGACGCTATATCTCCCTAACTGCACACTGGGTAAATGTAGTGGCAGCTGGGCCCCAGGCGGAGAGCTGTTTGGCGCACGTCCTGCCGCCGCCAAGGATCGCAGGGCAACATTCTTTGCCTCCTGTTGCCACCTCCTCCTTCTCGGCTTCCTCCTCCTCTTCTTCCACCTGCTCATCCAGTCAGCCACACACCTTCACCACCAACTTCAGCACAGCCCGGGGTAAACGTCAGCAGGCCATTCTGAAACTCATATGTTTGGGGGACAGGCCCCACACCGCACAGGAGTTGTGGCGGGGTATTGAACAACAGACCGACGAGTGGTTGCTGCCGGTGAGCCTCAAGCCCGGCCTGGTGGTGTGTGATAATGGGCGAAATCTCGTTGCAGCTCTGGGACTAGCCAATTTGACGCACATCCCTTGCTTGGCGCATGTGCTGAATTTGGTGGTGCAGAAGTTCATTCACAACTACCCCGACATGTCAGAGCTGCTGCATAAAGTGCGGGCCGTCTGTTCGCGCTTCCGGCGTTCACATCCTGCCGCTGCTCGCCTGTCTGCGCTACAGCGTAACTTCGGCCTTCCCGCTCACCGCCTCATATGCGACGTGCCCACCAGGTGGAACTCCACCTTGCACATGCTGGACAGACTGTGCGAGCAGCAGCAGGCCATAGTGGAGTTTCAGCTGCAGCACGCACGGGTCAGTCGCACTACAGAACAGCACCACTTCACCACCAATGACTGGGCCTCCATGCGAGACCTGTGTGCCCTGTTGCGCTGTTTCGAGTACTCCACCAACATGGCCAGTGGCGATGACACCGTTATCAGCGTTACAATACCACTTCTATGTCTCCTTGAGAAAACACTTAGGGCGATGATGGAACAGGAGGTGGCCCAGGAGGAGGAGGAGGAGGATGAGGAAGAGGGGTCATTTTTAGCACTTTCAGGCCAGTCTCTTCGAAGTGACTCAGAGGGAGGTTTTTTGCAACAGCAGAGGCCAGGTACAAATGTGGCCAGCCAGGGCCCACTACTGGAGGACGAGGAGGACGAGGATGAGGAGGAGGTGGAGGAGGATGAGGATGAAGCATGGTCACAGCGGGGTGGCACCCAACGCAGCTCGGGTCCATCACTGGTGCGTGGCTGGGGGGAAAGGCAGGACGATGACGATACGCCTCCCACAGAGGACAGCTTGTCCTTACCCCTGGGCAGCCTGGCACACATGAGCGACTACATGCTGCAGTGCCTGCGCAACGACAGCAGAGTTGCCCACATTTTAACCTGTGCGGACTACTGGGTTGCCACCCTGCTGGATCCACGCTACAAAGACAATGTGCCCACCTTACTTCCTGCACTGGAGCGTGATAGGAAGATGCGCGAGTACAAGCGCACGTTGGTAGACGCGCTACTGAGAGCATTCCCAAATGTCACAGGGGAACAAGTGGAAGCCCAAGGCCAAGGCAGAGGAGGAGCAAGAGGTCGCCAAGGCAGCTGTGTCACGGCCAGCTCCTCTGAGGGCAGGGTTAGCATGGCAGAGATGTGGAAAACTTTTGTCAACACGCCACAGCTAACTGCACCACCACCTGATACGCAACGTGTTAGCAGGAGGCAACATTTCACTAACATGGTGGAACAGTACGTGTGCACACCCCTCCACGTACTGACTGATGGTTCGGCCCCATTCAACTTCTGGGTCTCTAAATTGTCCACGTGGCCAGAGCTAGCCTTTTATGCCTTGGAGGTGCTGGCCTGCCCGGCAGCCAGCGTTTTGTCTGAACGTGTATTCAGCACGGCAGGGGGCGTCATTACAGACAAACGCAGCCGCCTGTCTACAGCCAATGTGGACAAGCTGACGTTCATAAAAATGAACCAGGCATGGATCCCACAGGACCTGTCCGTCCCTTGTCCAGATTAGACATTAACTACCTCCCCATAACCATATATTATTGGACTCCAGGGCACTTCCTCATTCAATCCTATTTTTATTTTCATTTTACCATTATATTGCGATGCTACCCAAAGTTGAATGAACCTCTCCTCTGCCTGTGTGCTAGGCCTAAATATATGCCAATGGACTGTTGCAGTGGTGGCTGACATGAAGCCTGATTCTCTGCTATGACATGCAGACTAATTCTCTGCTGACATGAAGCCAGATTGTCTGTTACGGGACCTCTCTCCTCTGCCTGGGTGCTGGGCCTAAATTTATGACAATGGACTGTTGCAGTGGTGGCTGACGTGAAGCCTGATTCTCTGCTATGACATGCAGACTGATTCTCTGCTGACATGAAGCCAGATCCTCTGTTACGGGACCTCTCTCCTCTGCCTGGGTGCTGGGCCTAAATTTATGACAATGGACTGTTGCAGTGGTGGCTGACGTGAAGCCTGATTCTCTGCTATGACATGCAGACTGATTCTCTGCTGACATGAAGCCAGATCCTCTGTTACGGGACCTCTCTCCTCTGCCTGGGTGCTGGGCCTGAATATATGCCAATGGACTGTTGCAGTGGTGGGTGACGTGAAGCCTCATTCTCTGCTATGACATGCAGACTAATTCTCTGCTGACATGAAGCCAGATTGTCTGTTACGGGACCTCTCTCCTCTGCCTGTGTGTGTGCTGGGCCTAAATATATGCCAATGGACTGTTGCAGTGGTGGCTGACGTGAAGCCTCATTCTCTGCTATGACATGCAGACTGATTCTCTGCTGACATGAAGCCAGATCCTCTGTTACGGGACCTCTCTCCTCTGCCTGGGTGCTGGGCCTAAATTTATGACAATGGACTGTTGCAGTGGTGGCTGACGTGAAGCCTGATTCTCTGCTATGACATGCAGACTGATTCTCTGCTGTCATGAAGCCAGATTGTCTGTTACGGGACCTTTCTCCTCTACCTGGGTTCTGGGCCTAAATTTATGAAAATTGACTCTTACAGTGGTGGGTGACGTGAAGCCTGATTCTCTGCTATGATATGAAGACTGATTCTCTGCTGACATGAAGCCAGATTGTCTGTTACGGGACCTTTCTCCTCTGCCTGGGTTCTGGGCCTAAATTTATGAAAATTGACTCTTACAGTGGTGGGTGACGTGAAGCCTGATTCTCTGCTATGATATGAAGACTGATTCTCTGCTGACATGAAGCCAGATTGTCTGTTACGGGACCTTTCTCCTCTGCCTGGGTTCTGGGCCTAAATTTATGAAAATTGACTCTTACAGTGGTGGGTGACGTGAAGCCTGATTCTCTGCTATGATATGAAGACTGATTCTCTGCTGACATGAAGCCAGATTGTCTGTTACGGGACCTTTCTCCTCTGCCTGGGTTCTGGGCCTAAATTTATGAAAATTGACTCTTACAGTGGTGGGTGACGTGAAGCCTGATTCTCTGCTATGATATGAAGACTGATTCTCTGCTGACATGAAGCCAGATTGTCTGTTACGGGACCTTTCTCCTCTGCCTGGGTTCTGGGCCTAAATTTATGAAAATTGACTCTTACAGTGGTGGGTGACGTGAAGCCTGATTCTCTGCTATGATATGAAGACTGATTCTCTGCTGACATGAAGCCAGATTCTCTGTTACGGGACCTCTCTCCTCTGCCTGGGTGCTGGGCCTAAATTTATGACAATGGACTGTTGCAGTGGTGGCTGACGTGAAGCCTGATTCTCTGCTATGACATGCAGACTGATTCTCTGCTGACATGAAGCCAGATTCTCTGTTACGGGACCTCTCTCCTCTGCCTGTGTGTGTGCTGGGCCTAAATATATGCCAATGGACTGTTGCAGTGGTGGCTGACGTGAAGCCTCATTCTCTGCTATGACATGCAGACTAATTCTCTGCTGACATGAAGACAGATTCTCTGTTACGGGACCTCTCTCCTCTGCCTGGGTGCCGGGGCCTAAATATCTGAGAATGGACTGTTCCAGTGGTGGGTGACGGGAAGCCAGATTCTCTGCTATGGAACCTCTCTCCAATTGATTTTGGTTAATTTTTATTTATTTAATTTTTATTTTAATTCATTTCCCTATCCACATTTGTTTGCAGGGGATTTACCTACATGTTGCTGCCTTTTGCAGCCCTCTAGCTCTTTCCTGGGCTGTTTTACAGCCTTTTTAGTGCCGAAAAGTTCGGGTCCCCATTGACTTCAATGGGGTTCGGGTTCGGGACGAAGTTCGGATCGGGTTCGGATCCCGAACCCGAACATTTCCGGGATGTTCGGCCGAACTTCTCGAACCCGAACATCCAGGTGTTCGCTCAACTCTACTCTTTATTAATAACAATAAGAAACTGTTATCCAAACACGAATCACATACAAGATCCACAATGTCTACGCCTTCCGGACTCCACAATCTCGGTCCTTACTCATGACATACAGAAAAGTGAATGTTCACCTCTCTTTAAACATGTGGTGCACCAGGTAATCAAGAGTACGGCATCAAATGCTCAAATAAAGAGGAGAATAGTGTTGATCAACCCCTTAGGGACGCATGACTTACCGGTACGGCATGTTTCCCGAGTCCTTAAGGACCCATGACGTAACGGTACGTCATGGCTTTAAATCGCAATTCCGGCACCGCGGGGGTTAATCGGAACAGGATGCCGGCTGAAATCATTCAGCGGGCATCCTGTAACAACGCCGGGGGGGGGGGGTCATTTGACCCCCCGTATCGGCGATCGCAGAAAACCGCAGGTCAATTCAGACCTGCGGTTTGCTGCGTTTCCGGTCCATTCGGGTCTCCGGTGACCCGATGAACCGGAAAAAGACTGCGATCGGTGGACGTGATTATACACCACCAATCACAGTCCAAAGATTTGAAGAGGCGGTGCTGGCCCTGGTGCTGAATGCTGCTGTCCAGGGTGCTGATCGGTGCAGGGGAGAGAGGCACGAGATTCAAACTTCCTGCGCTCCTCTCTCCCCTCCTCTTCCTGTTTCTTACCCTGCAGCACCGTCCAGCACCAGCTCCTGAGTCCCCCTAATAGTCATCCATCACCCTCCTGCACCCATCGCCCTCCAGGTAGGTTAGGGTCAGTGAGAGGCACCGTTAGGCAGGGATAGAAGGGAAAGTTAGTTAGGAAAAAAAAAAAAAATGCACTTTTATCTAAACTTTTTTGTTTCAGCTTTCAGACCCTAGACCCCCCCTGCCCCTTGCTCCCCCATTTGGCTAGACCCGATGGCTGGACGCCAGTCAGTGCAGCCGAGATGAGGACATTTTGGGGCCTCGTGCTGCACATGGGTCTAGTGCAAAAACCCAGTGTCAGGCAATACTGGAGTGGGGACATCCACCAGACCCCACTCTACAGTATGGTCATGACACGTCCCTGGTTTGAGGCCATCCGGAAATGTCTGCATTATTCCGATAATGCAGCATGTCCCCCCCCGAGGTGATCCTGCCCATGACCGTCTGTATAAGATACGGCCGGTCATTGATCACTTTGGGGCCAAATTTGAGCAGGCCTACGTACCTGGAAGGGAGGTTGCGGTTGATGAGTCTCTCGTTGCGTTCAAGGGGAGACTCAGTTTCTGCCAATACATTCCCACAAAGCGGGCGAGGTATGGCGTGAAGCTATACAAAATTTGTGAGAGTACCTCAGGGTACACTTACAAATTTCGTGTGTACGAGGGGCGAGATTCCCGTATTCAACCCCCAGAATGTCCCCCCACTCTGGGTGTTAGCGGGAAACTCGTGTGGGACCTTATGTACCCACTGCTAGATAAGGGTTACCACCTTTACGTGGATAACTTTTATACTAGCATTCCCTTGTTCAGGTCCCTTGCCGTCAGATCCACGTTCGCTTGTGGGACCGTGCGGAAAAATCAACGCGGCCTCCCTGCCCACCCCCTCCAGGTACCTATCCCCAGGGGTGAGACCTGTGCCCTTACCAGTGGAAACCTGTTGCTGGTCAGGTATAAGGACAAGAGGGATGTCCTTATGCTGTCCACAATCCACGGTAACAGCACCACCCCCGTCTCTGTGCGAGGTACCGCGGCAACGGTCCTCAAGCCCGATTGTATCGTCGACTACAATCGGTATATGGGGGGAGTTGATCTCTCTGATCAAGTCCTCAAGCCATATAATGCCATGCGCAAAACCTGGGCATGGTACAAAAAAGTTGCAGTCTATTTGGTACAGGTTGCCTTGTACAACTCTTTTGTACTATCCCGAAGCGCTGGCAGCACAGGGACATTCCTCCAATTCTATGAGGCAGTCCTCAAAGACCTGATCTTTTCAGACCGGGAAAGAGCAGGCCGGAGTACCTCGGGAATTGGAGGCGCCCGGATCGTCCCTGGCCAACATTTTACAGGTGTGGTCCCCTATACTGGAAAGAAGGGACAAACCCAAAAAAGATGCAGAGTGTGTCACAAGAGGGGGATACGGAAGGACACCACCACTCAATGTGACACTTGCCCCGATCATCCGGGCCTCTACGTTATCGATTCCTTCAGGGAGTATCACACTTCCATGGAGTACAACATTTTTATAATCCCCAACAGTCCCCTAGAGAACATCAAAAACTATGGCTCTCAGACTTTGGAGACAGAGAAACAATTTTTTTTTCCCCAAAAAAATATTCGTTTTAGTGCAGGCATCCCCAAACTGCAGCTCTCCAGATGTTGTAAAACTATAACTCCCAGCATGCCCAGACAACCTACAGCCATCAGCAGGGCATGGTGGGAATTGTAGTTTTACAACATCTGGAGGGCCGCAGTTTTAGGATGCCTGCTTAGTGTCTCCAAAGTCTGAGACATATTGGGCATCGTCGCGTCCGTAAAAATCGTCTCTGTAAAAATAACATTTAACCCAACCCCCCCGGATGAACAGCGTTAAAAAAAAACGTGTAAAAAAAGCCATTTTTTTGTCACCTAACTTTAGAAAAAGTGTAATAGCAAGTGATCAAAATGTCATATGCACCCCCAATTAGTGCCTATAAAACCGCCATCTCATCCCGCAAAAAATGAGCCCCTACATTAGATAGTCGCCCAGCAAAAGAAAAAAAACTGTAGCTCCCAGGCTATGGAGCTACTAAAATATTTTTTGGGGTTCCTAAAATGATAATATAGTGTAAAATCGAAATACATTTTTTAAATGTAGACATATTAGGTATCGCCGCGTCCGCGAGAATCTGCCCTATAAAAATAACATTTGACCAAACCCCTCAGATGAACAGCATTAAAAAAAAAAAACTGTGCCAAAACACCAATTTTTGGGCAAAATTTCCATTTGAATCCTTTTTTCCGGTAATAAAGTGTTAAAATTATATCTACTATAACCAGCAACGCTTTGTGAATTACACTCGGGATGCCCTAAAAGGTATAATAGAACAATTGGGTCCCACCAGTACTATGGCATTCCAGAACAGAATGGCTTTGTACATGTTGCTGGCAGAGAAAGGAGGAGTTTGCAAAATGATAGGAGAAACCTGCTGTACTGTCATACCCGATAATCTAGGGCCCAATGGGCAGGTTATGAGTGCTTTAAAGGGATTGACCTCACTATCTGAAGAATTAAAAAGGAATTCAGGAATAGACAATTCATGGGCAGAAGGGCTAGAGAACTGGTTCAAAAATTGGAAGCAGATGTTGTTGCAAATTGGTATCATCATCATCGTTGTTTTGATTTTGCTTGTTCTAATTATCTGCTGTATTATTCCCTGTGTAAAGAAATTGTTCAACAAGGCAGTTGATGAGGCCACACCAGAGATGATAATGGGAGAAGTGTATGAAGACTTCGATCCAGAAAATCAGGAGCACTGATGACCTCCAGTCCCCCCATATAATGTCAACGCCGGTTAGGGAAAGATCATCTGACTTCCCCGTGCTCAAATCCAGTGTCACGGGAGGTTGTTCGCTAGGAATGGCTTGTCGTGGAAGCTAGTGAAGAGGAGGCGGAGCATTGGGACAGATGGTTAGGTTTAGGGAGAGAATGAAATTCAAGGGGGGACTGTTAAAGATGTGTGAATTTTATTCTATATTTTTTGTATATCTAGGACTGTAATGAGTTAACTTTTTCTTTTCCAAGTGCCTTCCTCCCACACCTCTCTCTTTGTCTCAAGCTGGAGAAGGGAGAGGGGGGCAAAAAGCTGTGCTGTGAGAAGTGTCTGATTTCTCATCTTTCTACAGGTGTCCCATAGAGTGTGGTGGAAGGCGTAAGCCAATCATATGGCTTGATGATATATATATTATTCACTGCCTATAGAGAAGCACCTCTTTGAAGTGTCACATATGACATATGCAGTATTATTGTTAGACTGTCCGCCATTACAAAATGGCGAACACTTAGATGTTTACATTAGTTCACATTCCAAAGTGGTACTCACTGCGCAGATGTTGAAGTGTTATCTCTGTTTCTCTTATCTCTTTTTCCTTTTTGACCAATGAAACAATGCTTAAGCCTCAGAGAGGACTGCCCTCTTCTGAAGATGTATATACCGCTTACCCCATGTAATAAAGTTAGAGATTGCTTTGACCAACTTCTGTGTCAGTGTTCAGTCTCTCAACCACGCGTGGATATTAACCCCCTGAGGGTACATTGATTTTGGAACACCAGAGTGTATCTTAAATGCCCTAATTTAGGGCGGTTTCATTAAAAGCAAGGGTTAACAGCCAAACAAAACTAAATGTTTATTGCCCTGATTCTGTAGTTTGTAAATGGCTATATAGTCACACGGCAGGGCATAGAACGAAGGGAACTCCATATGTTTCTGGAAGGCAGATTTTGATGGACTGGTTTATTTACACCATGTCCCATTAGAAGCCCCCCCTGATGTAGCCTAGACTAGAAACTCCAAAAAAGTGATCCCATCTAAGAAACTACACCCCTCAAGGTATTCAAAAGTTACTTTACAAACTTTGTTAACCCTTTAGGTGTTCCACAAAACTAAATAGCGAATGTAGAAACAATTTTAGAATTACATTTTTTGTTACCTTGCCTCAAAAAAGTGTAATAAAGAGCAACCAAAAATCATATTCACCCTAAAATAGTCCCAAAACAACAACCACCGTATCCCGTAGTTTCCTAGATGGGGTCACTTTTAAGGAGTTTATACTCTAGGGGTGCATCAGGGGGCTTGAAAGGGTACATGGTGTAAATAAACCAGTCCAGCAAAATCTGCCTTCCAAAAACCATATGGCGTTTCCCTTTTTCTATGTCCTGCCGTTTAGCCAAATAGTAGTTTACGACCACATATGGGGTGTTTCTGCAAACTACAGAATCAGGGCAACCCATTTTGAGTTTTGTTTGGCTGTTAACCCATTTTTTCTAGTAATAAAGTAAGGGTTAAAATGGAAAATTTTCCAAAAAATAGAAATTTCTAAATTGTTTCTCCATCTGCCATTAACTCTTGTGGAACACCTAAAGGGTTAAAAAAAAGTTTGTAAACCCAGTTTTGAATACCTTGAGGGGTGTACTTTCTTAGATGGAGTCACTTTTTTGAAATTTCTATTCATGGGGTGCAACGGGGGGCTTCAAATGGGACATGGTATAAACAAAACCAGTCCTGCAAAATCTGCCTTGCAAAACCCATATGGCGTTCGCCTCCTTCTATGTCCTGCCGTTTTGCCAAACAGTAGTTTAGGACCACATATGGGGTGTTTTTGCAAACTACAGAATCAGGGCAACCCATATTAAATTTTGTTTGGCAGTTAACCCTTACTTTATTACTGGAAGAAATTGATTATATTGAAAAATTTTCCCAAAAATAGAAATTTCTAAATTGTTTCTCCATCTGCCATTAACTCTTGTAGAACACCTAAAGGGTTAACAAAGCTTGTAAACCCAGTTTTGAATACCTTGAGGGGTGTACTTTCTTAGATGGAGTCACTTTTTTGAAATTTCTATTCTAGGGGTGCAACGGGGGGCTTCAAATGGGACATGGTATAAACAAAACTAGTCCTGCAAAATCTGCCTTGCAAAACCCATATGGTGTTCCCCTCCTTCTATGTCCTCCCGTTTGGCAAAACAGTAGTTTACGACCACATATGGGGTGTTTCTGCAAACTACAGAATCAGGGCAACCCATATTGAGTTTTGTTTGGCAGTTAACCCTTGTTTTTTCCTGGAAAAAATTGATTATATTAGAAAATTGGAAAATTTTCCAAAAATCAAAATTCTTAAATTTTATGTCCATTTGCCATGAAGTCTTGTGGAAGACCTAAAGGGTTAACAAAGTTTGTAAAAACAGTTTTGAATACCTTGAGGGGTGTAGTTTCTAGAATGGGGTCATTTTTGGATTGTATCTATTATGTAAGCCACACAAAGTGACTTCAAACCTGAACTGGTCCATAAAAAGTGGGATTTTGAAAATTTTTGAAACTTCTAAGCTATGTAACATCCCCAAAAAATAAATTCTCTGCCCATATTTTTTGGGAGGTGTGGTCCTAAACTTTTGATTAGCTGAAAAACAGCCTGTTTCAGTTTATTTGTTGTTTTTATTAAATTGAATGCTCAAAAAATGTTTTGTCTCACTCCCATTTCTTCTTGTTGCATGTTGAAGCTCTACTTGGAACCTTGTTAAGATTTAGCCATGCTAAATATGATTTTTTGCGATTTTTCAAGTGGTCTTAAATTTTTGATCAGGACTGTATATTTAAAAGAACAAAAAATATAAAATTGGATTAAAACATGGCTAATGAAATCCCCCCTCTTGAAAAAAAAAAACAATGGTAATAGGTGAAATTTATTTAAACGTGGTCGTCTCACAGGTGTTGAATTCTTTCGAGATCCATTGCCTCCATTTTTAGAAATGTGAGGTAGTCCACACTGTCATGAGCTAGTCGAGTGCTCTTATCGGTCACGATCCCCCTTGCTGCCCTGAACGTCCTTTTGGACAGGATACTGAACGAGGGGCAAGCTAAGAGTTCCATGGCAAATTGTGCCAGGTCTGGCCACAGGTCAAGACTGCACACCCAGTAGTCAAGGGGTTCCTCACTTCTTAGAGTGTCCACATCAGGCTGTTAACCCAATGTAGTCGGACACCTGTCGGTCTAGGCGTTCCCCACCTGTCGGTCTAGGCGTTCCCCGAGGCTGGATCCGGAGGACGGGTTGGATGCAAGAATGATCTCATATCCAAAGTGACCAACACATCTTCAAACCGCCCTCTTCTTGCATGTGCGGTAGGATTGGTACCTGCAACTGTTTCTCTGTGGGTGGAAACTCCTCTGCCAGCGCCTGCAACAGCAGAATGCTGCATCTCTCGAAGCAAGGCCTGGAAATGCTGCATTCTGACAGCGCTCTGTGATGCTGGTAACATGTCCGCCATTTTGTGTTTGTACCGGGGGTCTAAGTACGTTGCCACCCAGTACTGGTCTTTGCACTTTATGCTTTTTATACAGGGGTCCCTCTTCAAACACTGGAGCATGAAGGCCCCCATTTGCATTAAATTGGAAGCGGTGGAGCGGTGTGGCTCCTGCCCATCGCCCAAGAGAATGTTGTCCTCGGTCTCCTCCCCCATCCACGGACGACACCAGGAATCCCAGAAAAGTTTAAAACCTGCTTTTCTTGCTTCTCCTCCTCCCCCCAGGCACCATGCTCCTCTGATGCCTCTTCAGACTCCTGCTGACTTGTCTCAGATGGAGTGGCACCCCCCTGGGAATTCATTCAGCATTGCAACTTCCGCATCTTCCTGCTCCTCGACGGCTTGATCAATGACACAACGCAATGTACGCTCCAGAAAGAAGGCGTAAGCTACGATGTCACTGATGGCGCCCTGGTTGCAACTGACCAGTTTTGTGATCTCACCAAATGACCGCAGAAGTCTGCATGCGTCGCTCATGAGCAGCCACTGGCACAGTGATAAACCAAGCTCCCAGAACCTGTCCTGCCACAGAATTCGTACAGGTAGTCGTTAACAGCGCGTTTCTGCGGGAGCAGCTTATCAAGCATATACAAGGTGGAGTTCCAGAGCATCGGGCAGTCACAAATCAGACATCTGACGGGCAAGTGGTGTTGCAACTGAACATCAGCAAGGCGAGCCATGGCCGTGTAAGATCTTTAAATATGGCCAGAGATTTCCATGGCCTACCGCAAGACGTCCTGGACCCCGGGGTATTTGGCAACAAATCGCTGCACGACTAAGTTCAGGGCATGTGCCATGCTCGGCACGTGTATCATTTTGCCCTGGGTCAGCTCGCTCAGTAGATTGGCACCATTGTCACACACCACTTTATCAACTGTCAAATTGAGCGGGGTTAGCCACCGATCGGCCTGTGACCTTAGAGCTGAAAGGAGTGCAGGATCGGTGTGGCTCTTGGCTTCCAGGCACAACAGTTGCAGCACACCATGGCAACGTCTCACCTGGCACATTGAATAGGTTCTGGGGAGCTGGGGGGTGCAGCAGAATAGGCAGTAGCAATAAAATAGGAGGAATCAGCCGAGGAGGAGACGGAGGATGGAGTAGGAGGAGAAGAAGAGGCAGGCCTGCATGCAATCCGTGGCGTTATCACCAAATCCACACTGGTGCCACGGGTTGCATACTTGACAGCCGTCAGAAGGTTCACCCAGTGGGCAGTAAAAGTTATGTACCTTCCCTGCCCGTGTTTGCTAGACCATGTGTCTGTGGTCAGATGTATCTTGGCACTGACACTGTGTGCCAGAGATACATTCACTTGCCATTAAACATGGCCATATAGCTCTGGGATGCCCTTCTGGGAGAAATATTCCATTGCGGTGTGGAAATGGCCACAAATTTTCCAATGGCCTCCGAGTCCACCCGTTTATATGGCAGTAGTTGGCGGGCCATCTGTATAGCTGCGGTATCGCTGAGGAACCGCACATAACTGCTGCACAATACAAATGCACTATAGAGAAATTATATTATAAGTATATTACACCACTGCCTCAATCAGTTTTTTTAGGGGGCAACTGGTATATCACACCAGTAGCAATTAGTTGCTCTAATAGCGTTTGTCCCTTTGTATAGCTGCGGTATCTCAGCAGAACCGCACACAACTCCTGCACAATACAAATGCACTATATAGAAATTATATTATAGGTATATCACACCCCTGCCTCAATCAGTTTTTTTGGGGGGGGGGCAACTGGTATATCACAACAGTTGCAATTAGTTGTTCCAATAGCGTTTGTCACTCTGTATAGCTGCGGTATCGCTGCAGAACCGCACACAACTGCTGCACAATACAAATGCACTATATAGAAAGTATATTATAGGTATATCACACCCCTGCCTCAATCAGTTTTTTTGGGGGGCAACTGGTATATCACACAAGTTGCAATTAGTTTTTTTTAATAGCAGTAATATGTAGAGGATACGGTCGGCACTGCTGTAGGTGTGGCATTTAATTTGGTGCTGCACTGATCGAATGTGAGGAATGGTGGTGCTCAGCAGAAAAAACAAGTAGTATTTGAAAAAAAGGAGAGAAAAGAAAATAGAATGCGGCAGTCACCAAAAAATACTCTTTGCAGCTTTATTTACATAAAAAGGTAAGCGTCATGCGAGCAAAACACAGCTAGAAGGCAACAGCCGTTTCACGCTTGTTGCGCTTTTTCAAGCCATCAGTGACTGAATCGGCATGGTTCATAATGCCCTCGCATATAATGTTTTACAGGGTCAGCTCACCTGTAGGCCCTCGCATATAATTTTTTAGAGGGTCAGCTCAGCTGCAGTCCCTCACCTACAATCTTTTACAGGGTCAGCTCACCTGCAGGACTTCACCTACAATCTTTTACAGGGTCAGCTCACCGGCAGGACCTCGCATATAATGTTTTACAGGGTCAGCTCACCTGCAGGCCCTCGCATATAATGTTTTACAGGGTCAGCTCACCAGCAGGCCCTCACCTACAATATTTTACAGGGTCAGCTTACCTGCAGGCCATCACCTATAGTCTTTTACAAGGTCAGCCCACCTACAGGCCCTTGCATATAATGTTTTACAGGGTCAGCTCACTTGCAGGCCCTCGCATATAATGTTTTACAGGGTCAGCTCACCAGCAGGCCATCAATCATAATTTTTCAAGGGTGTATGATGCCCTACTTTATGTATAATAAAGGGTTAATTGGAGTGAAGGTTCCTTGTAATTTTTGGCAGCCCTTTCACTTAGTGTATAGGCTTTATGAGTGTAGGAGTCCCACTACCTGAACAATTGTACCAAAATGTGAATGAGGCCCTTCTTTTACACTTGCGGCAGAGGAATCCGGCAGGCAGTGCCGTCATCGGCACTGCCTTCCTGATCCAGCAATGCGGACACAAATGGATGGCATTTGTCAGATGGATTCGGATGCGGATCCATCTGACAAATGCATTGAAATACAGAATCCATCCCTCCAGTGTCATACGGAAAAACGGATCCAGTCTAAAAAATTTTTGCATTTTTAAAGGTCTGCGCAGACCGGAAAGCCAGATTCGTTTTGCCGGAAAACTTAATGCCCGATGCGGCACTAATACACTTCAATGTAAATTAATGCCGGCAAGTGTTCAGTATTTTTGGCCGGAGAGAAAACTGCAGCGCATGCTGCGGTATGTTCTCCGTCCAAAAAACGTAAGAGGGACTGAATTGATGCATCCTGAACGGAATGCTCTCCATTCAGAATGCATTAGGATAAAACTGATCATTTTTTTTCCGGTATTGAGCTCCTGTGTCAATACCGGAAAGCAAAAACGCTAGTGTGAAAGTCTGCAAAAGTGGCGTACTACTCGGACAACATCGTTCCCAGCAGGGACCTGGGAGTCCAAGATGCATCCAGACATCCTCCCCATGCTGTTCCCGAACGATTTCAGTAGTCAAATGACCTGAAGACAAAGATTGTTCACCATCATGGTTTAGGGGAAGGACACAGAAAGCGGTCTCAGAGATTTCAGCTGTCCGTTTCCACAGTTAGGAACATATTGAGGACATGGAAGACCACAGGCTCAGTTCAAGTTAAGGCTCGAAGTGGCAGACCAAGAAAAATCTCGGATAGGTAGAAGCGACGAATGGTGAGAACAGTCAGAGTCAACCCACAGCACCAAAGACCTACAACATCCTCTTGCTGCAGATGGAGTCACTGTGCATCGTCCAACCATTCGGCGCACTTTACACAAGGAGATGCTGTGCGAGAGTGATGCAGAGGAAGCCTTTTCTCCACCCACAGCACAAAAAGTGCCGCCTGAGGTCGGCTAAAGCACATTTGGACAAGCCAGCTTCATTTTGGAATAAGGTACTGTGGACTGATGAAACTAAAAGTGAGTTATTTGGCCATAACAAGGGGCGTTATGCATGGAGGAAAAAGAACACAGCATTCCAAGAAAAACACCTGCTTCCTACAGTAAAATATGGTGGTGGTTCCATCATGCTGTGGGGCTGTGTGGCCAGAGCAGGGACTGGGAATCTTGTCAAAGTTGAGGGACGCATGGATTCCACTCAGTATCAGCAAATTCTGGAGACCAATGTCCAGGAATCAGTGAAAAAGCTGAAGCTGCGCCGGGGTTGGATCTTTCAACAAGACAACGACCCTAAACACTGCTCAAAATCCACTAAGGCATTTATGCAGAGGAACAAGTACAACGTTCTGGAATGGCCATCTCAGTCCCCAGACCTGAATATAATTAAAAATATGTGGTGTGACTTAAAGAGCTGTCCATGCTCGGAAGCCATCAAACCTGAATGAACTAAAGATGTTTTGTAAAGAGGAATGGTCCAAAATACCTTCAACCAGAATCCAGACTCTCATTGCAACCTACAGGAAGCGTTTAGAGGCTGTAATTTCTGCAAAAGGAGGATCTACTAAATATTGATTTCATTTCATTTTTGTGGTGCCCAAATTTATGCACCTGCCTAATTTTGTTTAAACAATTATAGCACTTTCTGTAAATCCAATAAACTTCTTTTCACTTCTCAAACATCACTGTGTGTGTCTCCTATATGATATATTTAACTGACATTTTTTATTGTAACAACCAACGATTTATACAGGAAAATCATGACGATTAACAAGGTTGCCCAAACTTTCGCATCCCACTGTATATATAGTACTGAAAAGCTATAAAAAATTGTTCTTTTAACGGTATTGTAAAATCAGATCGTGTTTTCTGTGTTCAGACCTGTGGGAAAGCAATTTCCTAATTCAAGCATTCAATATGCCTCACGGCTCAGGAGTTTTCGTTTGTGATCTCCTCCTCTAATGGAAGAGTAACCCTTTCCACTCCCTGAACAGTATCTCCTTTGTGCACAGTGGTAAAATGAAAACTCGCTGCAGATACATTGCGAGTTTCATAATATAATATATCTGATAAATGTTTATGTATTCTCTGCTTTTTATTTGTTTTGTAGCGCAACCTACATATTGTAGAAGTCAATCTCTGCAGGTGATTAAATAAATTGCATAATCTGTGTTACAGTTCAGATATTGTCTTATGGTGTCATTCTTGTGTAGATGTCACACTGTCATGTAACCGTATCTGCAGCCAGTTTTCACTTTGCTACTGTGCACAAAGGAGATACAGGAGCGTTTTCTGTTCAGGGAATGGAAAGGGTTACTCTTCCCATTAGAGGAGGAGATCACAAACGAAAACTGGGAAGTTGCTTTTCTACAGGTCTGAACAGAACGCACAATTTAATTTTACAATTTTGCTAAAATAGCTATTTTTATAGTGTTTCAGTACTATATATATGTTGTCTTTTCTTTTTGATACATTGGGTGTTGGTTCTTGGTGTCAGATTAGTTCTCCTTCTCTTTTAAGCATGTGATGCTGAAGTCTTTATTACCTGGTGCACCACATGTTTAGGGCTCATTCACACGACCGTGGTTTGGTCCAGCATTCGTTCACTTCAATGGGGCTGCAAAAGATGCGGACAGCCCACTGAGTGCTCCATTCCGTGGCCCCGCAAAAATTATAAATCATGTTCCTATTCTCGTCCGTTTTGCAGACAAGAATAGGAATTTCTATAATAGGCCATCTGTTCCGTTCGGCAAATTGCTGAAGGCACACGGGCGGCATCCGTGTTTTGCGGATCCGCAATTTGCGGACTTCAAAACATGGCACGGTCGTGTGAATGAGCCCTTAAAGAGAGGTGAACATTCACTTTTCTGTCTGTCATAAGTAAGAACCGAGATTGTGGAGTCCGAAAGGCGTAGACATCGTGGATCTTGTATGTGATTCGTGTGTGAATAACAGTTTTTTATTGTCATCAATAAAGCGTTTTTATAGGAAGCTGGACCACAAGTTTTTTCTTTGGATTACGTTTGTATACAGTCAAGTCCGGACTGGGCCCGTGCTTTCATGAAAGCAACAAAGGTGAGAGCTGTCTTATATATATTTGGAACTTTGATGGTACTGCATTACGCTGCATTTTTTCTGCACAAAAATCCATGTGCAACAACCGTGCATAATCCTTAGGCTCATGCACAGACACGTTTTTTTTTTTTTTTGTGTCTGTCCCTTTTTTTTTTTTTTGCGGTCCATATGCAGAACCATTCACTTCAATGGGGCCCGCAAAAATTACTCTGTGTTCATTTCATGTCTGCATGGCTGTTCCGCAAAAATAGAACATCTCCTATTATTGTCTGCCTTATGGACAAGGATAGTAATGTTCTATTAGGTGCCGGCCTTCCCGTTCTGCAAAATGTGGAAGTGCACACGGTTGGTGTCCATATTTTGTGGATTAGCGATTTTCGGTCCACAAAACAATCAATGACGTACGTGTGTATGAGCCCTTAGGGTAAGTCCATGACAATATCTGTCGTGTATCCCATGGCAAAAAACGCTACACTGTGCTGCGGTTTCTGCTGTGGGTTTTCATGTGGATCTCCTTCTTGGCTTTGCTTGAGTGGACCTGTACAGGTCCTTCTAAAAAATTAGCATATTGTGATAAAGTTCATTATTTTCTGTAATGTACTGATAAACATTAGACTTTCATATATTTTAGATTCATTACACGCAACTGAAGTAGTTCAAGCCTTTTATTCTTTTAATATTGATGATTTTGGCATACAGCTCATGAAAACCCCAAATTCCTATCTAAAAAAATTAGCATATCATGAAAAGGTTCTCTAAACGAGCTATTAAAGGGAACCTGTCACCGGGATTTTGTGTATAGAGCTGAGGACATGGGCTGCTAGATGGCTGCTAGCACATCCGCAATACCCAGTCCCCATAGCTCTGTGTGCTTTTATTGTGTAAAAAATACGATTTGATACATATGCAAATTACCCTGAGATGAGTCCTGTCCCTGACTCATCTCACGTACAGGACTCATCTCAGGTTAATTTGCATATGTATCAAATAGTTTTTTTTACACAATATAAGCACACAGAGCTATGGGGACTGGGTATTGCAGATGTGTTAGCGGCCATCTAGCAGCCCATGTCCTCAGCTCTATACCCAAAATCCCGATGACAGGTTCCCTTTAACCTAATCATCTGAATCAACTAATTAACTCTAAACACCTGCAAAAGATTCCTGAGGCTTTTAAAAACTCCCAGCCTGGTTCATTACTGAAAACCGCAATCATGGGTAAGACTGCCGACCTGACTGCTGTCCAGAAGGCCATCATTGACACCCTCAAGCAAGAGGGTAAGACACAGAAAGAAATTTCTGAACGAATAGGCTGTTCCCAGAGTGCTGTATCAAGGCGCCTCAGTGGGAAGTCTGTGGGAAGGAAAAAGTGTGGCAGAAAACGCTGCACAACGAGAAGAGGTGACCGGACCCTGAGGAAGATTGTGGAGAAGGGCCGATTCCAGACCTTGGGGGACCTGCGGAAGCAGTGGACTGAGTCTGGAGTAGAAACATCCAGAGCCACCGTGTACAGGCGTGTGCAGGAAATGGGCTACAGGTGCCGCATTCCCCAGGTCAAGCCACTTTTGAACCAGAAACAGCGGCAGAAGCGCCTGACCTGGGCTACAGAGAAGCAGCACTGGACTGTTGCTCAGTGGTCCAAAGTACTTTTTTCGGATGAAAGCAAATTTTGCATGTCATTCGGAAATCAAGGTGCCAGAGTCTGGAGGAAGACTGGGGAGAGGGAAATGCCAAAATGCCTGAAGTCCAGTGTCAAGTACCCACAGTCAGTGATGGTCTGGGGTGCCATGTCAGCTGCTGGTGTTGGTCCACTGTGTTTTATCAAGGGCAGGGTCAATGCAGCTAGCTATCAGGAGATTTTGGAGCACTTCATGCTTCCATCTGCTGAAAAGCTTTATGGAGATGAAGATTTCATTTTTCAGCACGAGCTGGCACCTGCTCACAGTGCCAAAACCACTGGTAAATGGTTTACTGACCATGGTATTACTGTGCTCAATTGGCCTGCCAACTCTCCTGACCTGAACCCCATAGAGAATCTGTGGGATA
Source organism: Bufo gargarizans (assembly GCF_014858855.1). Lineage (NCBI taxonomy): Eukaryota > Metazoa > Chordata > Amphibia > Anura > Bufonidae > Bufo > Bufo gargarizans. The sequence goes on along the minus strand of NC_058088.1, from coordinate 162,848,193 downwards.
TTGGGAAGAGAAAGTTGAGAGACGCAAGACCCAACACTCTGGATGAGCTTAAGGCCGCTATCGAAGCCTCCTGGGCCTCCATAACACCTCAGCAGTGCCACAGGCTGATTGCCTCCATGCCACGCCGCATTGAAGCAGTCATTTCTGCAAAAGGATTCCCGACCAAGTATTGAAGTGCATAACTGAACATAATTATTTGAAGGTTGACTTTTTTTGTATTAAAAACACTTTTCTTGTATTAGTCGGATGAAATATGCTAATTTTTTTAGATAGGAATTTGGGGTTTTCATGAGCTGTATGCCAAAATCATCAATATTAAAACAATAAAAGGCTTGAACTACTTCAGTTGTGTGTAATGAATCTAAAATATATGAAAGTCTAATGTTTATCAGTACATTACAGAAAATAATGAACTTTATCACAATATGCTAATTTTTTTAGAAGGACCTGTACATTCTTGCCCCGGTCTTCAAAACTGGCCAGCAAAAACCATCGGTGCAACCTCCTATTAAAAAAACAATTGAGTGCAATGGTTTTCAGTGCAGATTCAGGCTGTTTTTTAGCAACAAATCAATGCTGAAACCCAATGCTATGTCCTAGTTTTATGCTACAGGAATACTCTGCATAAACTTTTGTCTGTTCCAATAGATCTGATTCGTCTTTTGATATTTTTGGCAAAAAGGAAACCTGCGCTTTTGAATGTTCATTCATTTTCCTCCGGGTTGCAGCAGGACAGCATTAAATGCCATATTTCTTTTCCTTCTAGTTATGAACTTTGGATACTTTATACTTAATTCCGAAGAGGGATTATTCTTGTCTACAAGACTTCAGAGTTGTAAGGAAAGTAATAAGTAAGCTCCTGATGATGGCGGCAATAAAGGATGGCTATAATGTTGTCTGCGAGATGTTTTGACCATGTTTTACTGTCTCCAGATAGAAAGATTATGATGGCTATTGATTACTTGTCTTTGTGGCAAATGATTTTTTAGCAATTATACACAGTGCTTCCTCCAGTTTTCAGAACCAAGCAATTTACTCATTATGAAGGAAAACTGGATGGAGGGTAAGTGTTCTCACAGCAAGTTGCTTTAGATAGAGCTTGTTATCTGTAGAACAGACAAGATAAGCCACATTACTGACAAAATGAATGAAAAATGTGTTTGATGGCACATAACCATTTCTATCATTTTAGTTTCGAGGCATTAAAACTAGATGCTCAGCCCAGTCTTAAAGGTGAAAATAACTGCCCAACAACTTTTTTTCACATGGGTTATAGAGGGGACTTATTTCAATAAAGTTAGTGATCCAATTTTAAAGGGGTTTTCCGAGATACGATAAATTTGGTCTAAAATGTCAAAAATAAAACAAAAACATTACTCACTTGATAGCATTGCAGTTGGTCTTTGCAGCAAAAATTGGCCTGTCTACCACGTGACTACAGGATGAGTTCATACCACTGCTATTTCGGTTTTTCTGCTCCATTAGAGGTATTTTTGATGGATTAAATCCGCTATGGAGCCTCCAACATAGATGTGAACAAGCCATAATTTGATGCATTGCTCATGTGAGTCCCAAAGTGAAAAATAAATGTACCCCAGTTATGTCCACTATCCGTATGCCATTATAGGGAGAAGTTAAAGTGGTGGGCTCCTCCGGTAAAGTTGTTGGATATTCAAGAGGAATTATTCTTACGAAACCAGTGGATCTGCGCTTGCGCAGATCCACACACACCCTCCTTCAGCTGATTCCGGTGCAGCCTCGTCACTTCCGGTGCAGCCGCGTCACTTCCGGGTATAGCATTCTGCCAAGGTATAGGAATCTGGCAGAACAACGGCTCAGCAGTGAAGAGAAGTCCTAGGTAGAAGCTGTGGTGAGGTTTGCTACATTAGGAGAGGTTAGTGAAGGGAGAGGCAGAGCAATGCTGGGAGTTGTAGTTATTTAACTGGGACTGTATATTAGGGCTAAAGGGAGAGAAGTTATTTACATGGGACAGTATGGTGGAGTGATGTTATTTACATGGGACTGTATGTTGAAGGCGGCTGTGGGAGGGAGTGATATAATTTACGTGGGACTGAATGTTGAGGAGTAATGCTATTTACGTGGGACTGCATGTTGGAGGTGGCTGGAAAGGGGTGGTTTTATTTATATGGGACTGTATCTTGAAGGTGTCTGGTGGAGGGAGTGATGTTATTTACATGGGACTGAATATTGAAGGGGTGATGTTATTTACATCGGACTGTATGTTGAAGGCAACTGGGAAGGGGGTGATGTTCTTTACATGGGACTGTATGTTGAAGGCGGCTGGGGAGGGGTGATGTTATTTATGTGGGACTGTATATTGGAGGGGGCAGGAGAGATGGTAATATAAATACTGGGGGCACTGTAGAGGCATTATAACAGTAGGGGGCAATATAAATACTGGGGCACTTCAGGGTGAGCAATATAACAGTAGGGGGCATTATAAATACTGGGGGACTGTAGGGGCATTTTAAATACTTGGGACATTATAGGCATTCTTATTACTACTAAAAGCACTATGGAGGGTCTTATTACTACTGAGGGGTCTGTAGAGAGCTTTATTACTACTGGAGGAGCAATAGGGGTGCCTTATTTCTACTGGGGGCTCTGTGAGGGCACTATTAATACTGGAGGGCTCTTCTAGTAATGGGGAACTCTTGGGGGGCATTATCACTGCTGGGGGCACTGTAAGGGGCAGTATTACTAATGAGAGCATTCTAGAAGGGAATTGCTATTGGTGGGACTATGAGGAGCACTATTACTATGGGGAAGATAATCTCATTTTGAATTTTTCTTAAGGATAGTATTTGGGCGTACAGAAAAGTAAGGAAGCTAAGATGTCTGTGTGTCACACTCTGCAGAGATGAAGCTGCAGAGAGAAGTTGTATGGACCAAATAGACAAGATGATGACTGAGAAGATCTACATCGGAGGAGACTTTACCTGATGCGAGGTCCTGGATGTGAGAGGTACGTGCTGCTCTATAGCAAGTACAGTAAAATATCTTCAGTGCTAGTGTTTGCGTTGGGGGGGGGGGGGGTGCAGTTGGTGGACTTAGAGAGTTGGTCCATATGCATTGGTACTTGGGCCCTGGATCTTTTGAGAACCTAGCAACGCCCCTGGTATGGGGTAATATGTAATATGCGGTAGCCGTCATGGCACATAGGTAGAATTTACTGTTAGGAACCCGTCTAACAGAGATCGCCTTGACGTGCGGCAGACGGGCTCAAATAATTTTGTACAAAATGATTTGCCAAGCATCTCTAACTTATTAGTGTAGCATTTGCAATTATGATGCAATTGTGTACTTTATTTGGTTTGCAGAGAGCTGTTGCATTGCATGTTTTGTTTTACAATATGTAATATGCTATTCTCGAAAGTCTCATAGCAGTTCTTCATTGCTACTTTCTACCAGTAAATCCAAGTTTTCACTAGAATTCCTTGGTCTCTATGAGGAATGAGATTGGCAGATCGCACGTGCCCTGAGTTCACATGATTTTGCTATTTTGACTCATACTTCTATACTGCCACAATTAATAAAAACTATAGTTTGAATTATCCAAAACAAAAAAAGTTTTTTCTTAAAATGTATTTTCAAAAATCGATGCTTATAATTATTGATAAACATTAAAGGGAAACTGATGCAAATATAACCTAATTCAGGGGTGTTGCTATAGGGGGAGCAGAGGTAGCAGTCGCTACCGGGCCCAGGAGCCTGATGGGGCCCAAAGACCCTTGTGCCACAGAAGAAGACACTGGTATTATAGAAAGTGCATGCTGGGAGGACTCTGTTATAAATTTTGCACTGGGGCCCAGAATGTTCAAGTTAGTCCTCTGGCTGGAGGGAAGGGGTTAGGTCAAGAATTTGGCATGGGAGGACTGCAGTTTCAATTTTTGCCTCAGGCAGCTCCCCTGCCCCTTTCTACAAAGCACTGAGGTAAGGCCCAAGCTGAACTCTTGCACCAGGGCCCATGAGCCTTTAGATATGCCCCTGACCTAATTAAGTGGTTGCCTTTGTCCAACTGTGGAAAGCTATTATCTGTTATTTTATGCTCTTTTAATGTGTTTTTAAATTATTTTTTATGCCTGGACAACCCTTTTAATCAGACTATATACAGTACAAAATACTGGTACTATTAACACAAAGAGATCCGTTAATATTGGCTGCTTTTGCATACAAACACAATGGACTGTGAGGGAGCTGTATGCACCTTGGTAATATCTGAACTTTCTACCCCGAGGATACAGGCCCTTCTCTTACAAGGACTGAGACAGCAAAGCAATGTGTCTGGCTACTTCTGTACATGACTAATGAGCTACTCAATGGAATGTAAAGGTCCATCACAGAGACAGCTGGAAGGAGAGAGCCACGTTTGATCAATGATGCCAGCTTAACTCAACGTCATCATTAAAATTCTGAAAATCAATGTTAAAACAATCAGAATTACACTGTTGTTGGACAAACGACGATGGGCGGCCGGGCTGTGACATGCAGAGAAGGAATCTTTGAGATCCAAAGGAAATTAAATTAAATTCCAATTATAAGAACCATCCAATACAGAGATCAGTAAGGATTTAATGAGATTCAACCCTGACTTTTTACATGTAAGCTACGACGGTGCTATGACGGTGACTAATTTACACAAAGACCATTATCTGTTGTTTCCAAATGTAATAACTTACCTGATATAGTTGATTAGGGAGACTAAATACTGCAATGAATCACAGCTATTTTATGGAATTCAAAAAATTTCTTAGCCTTAAATCTAAAATTGTATTTTATTGTGCCATTTTAATTCATATTATTTTAAGCATGTCTGAGTTTGTAGCTAAAGTCAAAAACTATTTGCAGGCATCACTCCCAACATATATCCTAAAATAATTGGTGTATGCCTTAGGGCTCATTCAGATGAACATAAGGGCTTTGTGCCAGTATTGTGGACCGCAGAGTCACCAGCCGCGTGAATCCCGTATTGCAGTGCAGACCTGTTGACTTGACGGGTCCGTGATCCACAAAATATGGCAAAAGATAGGACATGTCCTATCTTTTCCGGTGCTGAAGTGTCTCAGTGGGCTTCCAATCTATGCCACCACTCCGCAAAACATAGGACATGTCCTATCTTTCGCCGTATCTTGTGGATTGTGGAACCATTCAATTTAATGGGTCTGCATCTGCAGCACGGAGTGCACACGGCCAGTGCCTGTATAGTGCAGAGGCACCATTTCCGGTCCATAATATGGGCACGGAGCCCTTACGATCGTCTGAATGAGCCCTTAGGCCTCTTTCACACGGCCGTAGTGCTCCCGTGGCAGTATTGCGGGCCGCATGCGATGGCTCTGCAATACACGGGTCACCAGCCGTGTACATTCCGCATCACAAATGCGGACACATTCACTTGAATGGGTGAACACTCGCTGCTCACTGGATGTGCTAGACAAGACCTGCGCTCCACCATGATGATGTTTCACAGCTCCTGGTGCTTCCAGTTAATGCTGTGAAACATCATCACGCTGGAGCGCAGGTCCTGTCCTGCACATCCAGTGAGCAGCGAGTGTTTATCGCGTCTCGATCAAATGGATGAGATGAGTTTTATTTTTTTATTTTTTTTAACACAAGCAGAAGAGAGGGGCAAAGGCTGTACTAATAAGCTCTCCACAATGGAAGCGCTCATTAGTACAGGTGGCAACCCTACGCATGGCCCACACAGAGCCGTGTGCCCACATAAAGCACGTGTGCCATAGGTTCGCCTCCACTGATCTAGCCTATCAGATAATGCAAAAATTATTATAATCCAGCATAATCTCATAATACCAGAAGAAACAAATTAAAATTTTAAATTTCAGTTTGGGTAAAGTTGATTTTTCTTCTTATATTTTGGTTTAGTAAACAAAGATGAACAATGTAGTCTACATGTTACAGTACATCTTCTGTATGTAAATGACATAATTTGGGATGAAAGCTCAGTGATCTGGACCCCCAGGCATAAATGGACCCCTTACCGACTGGCATAGACATGATATACTTGACATGGGCACTGCCCTAATAGTCAGTCTGCACCTGATTATGACTATTAGTAAGTTTTATTGTACTGCACCGTACTGATTTGCATTTCTGTACACTGTGGGGGGGGGGGGGGGGGGGTCATTCCCTGTCCCTATGAGGATACAAATTAATATATATTCATGAGAATCTGCTAATTGAGCACCTTATTTAATTCTTGTTTGTTTCCTATGAGTATACATATAAAAGCACATTCACATATAGAACATTCAATTAGAAAATAGTGAATTTCCTGAAATTTGTTTCAGGTTCAATTCTGTTGATTCCGTTGAAATAAATTTGATCCAAATATAAAGTGTCTAAAGTTCCCTGAAAAGTCACAACACTCAAGGGTCTCCTAAGGCTGGGTTCACATCTGAGCGTTTTACAGCGCGTTCCTACGCGCTGTAAAACGCTCAACGAGGAGAAACCAATGCTTCCCTATCGGCATGGTTCTCACCTGGGCACTTTACAGCGTGTACGATCGCGCTGTAAAATGCCCGACGCCCCAAGAAGTACATGAGCTTCTTTGGGGCGTCTTGTCGCGCGTTCCCGTACATAGACTTTCGGGAACGCGCGACAATGGGCGTTCGCTTGTCTCTGTATGCGCGATTGCAAACGCCGGTACAATCGCGCATACAGAGCGCTCCATCGCGAACGCTCAGGTGTGAACCCAGCGTAAGACTATAATCAATCAATTACAAGTTCTTTAACTCCTTAATAGACTGGGCCTATTTGAATTTTTACGTTTTGGATTTTTCCATACATTTTTTATTTTTTTGTTCACATAGCTTTATGAGGGCCTTATTTTTTGCGGCACAAGATGCATTTTTTTAATGCCACAATTTAATTTACCATGTCTTATATTGGAAAACGTGGAAAAAATTATTTGCGTGGCAAAATTGAAAAAAAAATTAAATTTCGCCATGGTTTTTGGGGTTTTGACAACACAGCGTTTTCTATCCACTAAAAATGACCTGACATTCTTATTCTGCGGATCAATATAAATGCGACGATACCAAATTTTAATCGTTTTTTTGTTTACTTAAAAAAAAAGTTAAAAACCTTTGGAAAATTCTAAATTTCCTTTGCATCGCTATATTCTGACAGCCATAACTTTTTTATATTTCAGTCTACAGAGCTGTATGAGGGATTGTTTTTTTAACTGAGCTGTAGTTTTTATTTTATTTTTGTAGTATGTCTGACTTTTTGATCACCGTTATTTTTTTATTGTATATATATTTTTATATGTAAAATTGGGAAAGGGGGGTGATTTAACTTTTAATATATTGGTGCTTTTTTATTTTCTAACTTTTTAAAAATAACTATTAGACCCCCTAGGCCTCCTGTATATGTGTGCGCCCCGTGGCTGTACTGCGGTCCGCAAATTGCAGGCCGCAATGCACGAACACCAACCGTGGGGCAGCCGCAGCGGATCGCGGACCCATTCACTTTAATGGGTCCGAGATCCGCCCGTTCCGCAAAAAGATAGGATATGTTCTATCTTTTTGTGGAATGGTAGTACGGTACGAAACCCCACAGAAGCACTCTGTAGTGCTTCCGTAGGGTTCCGTTCCATGCTTCCTTTCCGCACCATTCCGCATCTCGGGATTTGCGGACCCATTGAAGTGAATGAGGAATGCCCACGGAACGGCGCCCGTGTATTGTGGATCCGCAAATGCGGTCCGCAATACAGCAACAGGCAGTACACGTTCGTAGGCAGGAGGCCTTAGGGGCCTAGCACTTGGGATTGTTTGATTCCCTCTCCTATTCAGCCTTAGGGCTCATGCACATGACGTGTGCTGGCCGTTCCATGCATTGGGGACCTCAATTTGCGGTCCCCAATAGACTGCAACATCCGTGCGGCGGCCGCAGACAGATCCAGACCCATTTAACTTGAATGGGTCCGTGATCTGTCCACACAGCAAAAAGTTCACAACTTCGTAGTGCTTCCGTGAGCTTCCGATCCGTGCCTCCGTCCCGCATCTCTGTGATTGTCGACCCATTCAATTGAATGGGTCCGAGATCCATGATGCGGAATGCACACGGCCGGTGCCCGTGTATTGCGGACCCACTGTATGCGGGCCGCAAAACAGCCATGGGGGTAAATGGATGAGAGCCAAATATCCTGTTTAATAACAAACTGCTCTGTTGGATTTTTTTAATGAAAAATGATCCAAAAATTTTACTTTTTGATGGCTTCTGATCATTAAAATGGTGGCTGCCATCCTGATCGATTTGTGTGGAATGAATCACAAAAATTCTGGGCTTTGTTGCAAACCAAATTTTGGGGAAATTTGGAACAAATTTGATTTGTTTAGAATCGCATCCATCGTCTCTAATATTCAACAATACAAACCTATAATTCAACTTTATTTTATGCTGAATGCTTTCTTCATATGATTTTCTTCATGTTTCCTCTTCCTGGACATAATTTCCAAGTGATGGAGTTTTAAATGACCTATTTCTGATAGTGACCTCATTCTACTTTCTTAAAGTCATTTTCTGATTCAATGAACATAATGTCACTAGATGTTTGAAAAAATGCTTTTTACATCAATTAATTTAATTAAGTTAGCCCAGGTTAGATTATCGAATTACAATATTCACCAAAGGAGTTGATGAGGGGTTAGATAATGGTAAGATAATACTGGCTGTTATATGGTATACAAAAAAGGGCAATTTTACATTATTTAAACATTGAATGTATGGAAAGTTTTCAGTTTAATCAGTTGGGAAAATATATACAGAGATTCAGCCAAACTAAGAATAATTAGAACAATCCTCAGCAACACCAAGGAAAATCCCACACAGTATATATAAACAATACATCTTTATTTAAACATGATCAATACAAAAATCATCATCATTGTGATGCATTAAAAGATTAAAAATACACAGTCACAAAAGGGACCCACTGTGTTTCTCAGAAGACCCTCGGTACCTGAATAATGGTCTGATGACTCATCAATCGATAAAGCAGTGGCTCACAATGCCAACATAATCAGAAATAGTACTGAAATCAGTATCTAAGGTTATATATAAATTAGCATCGTAACAAGAGCTACCAGGAATAATCGTTAAATCAGTTAAATAACCCACAACCATTGTATAAACATAATGAAAAAGTTATACCAGACCAAAGGATCCAGAGGATCACAATATCGTCACCCCGACGTACGTTTCACAAAAAGCTTCTTCCAGAGGAGTAGCTTCTTCCTGGAAGAAGCTTAGCGCGAAACATACGTCGGGGTGACGATATTGTCACCCTCTGGATCCTTTTGAATCACTTTTTGGGACAGTTTTTACTACTATAGTCTATTTCTTAAAGGGGTCTTACCATCTCAGACAATGGGGGCATATCACTAGGATATGCCGCCCATTGTCTGTTAGGTGTGGGTCCCACCTCTGGGACCCACACCTATATCGAGAACGGAGCCCTGAAAGTTGTGGAGGGCACACAGCATTCCCACCATTCATTTCTATGGGGCCAACGAAAATAGCTGAGCTCGGCTATTTCCGTCAGCTCCATAGAAATGAATGGGAGCGGTGACCACGCAAGCGTGGTGTGCTTTCATTCACTACTATGGGGAGAGTGGTGGTGGCCAGACCCGGATCCAACACTGCAAGTCAAGAGACTGTGGTGGTCATTTATCTATGACCAGAGTGTGCTATGCCGATCCTGATATCCCCTACACCATGAGAAGATGCGCTCAATTTATGACAAGGTGCAAACCTCTTCATAAATTATGCTCATTCTCCTGCAGCTAGTATACCTGGAAAGAAATCTACTCCATGTGCTGGTAGTTGAAGTAAATGGTGTTTAAAAAGTCGCAAGTTTTTTTTGTTTTGACGTAGCGGGGGTCATTTAACAAACTGGTGTAGAGTAGAACTGGCTTAGTTGCCCAAAGGAGCTGTCAAAAATTAATCTGATTGGTTGCTATGGGCAACTAAGCCAGTTCTACTTTACACCAGTTTGATAAATGAGCCCAAGTGTTTGTGTTCTATTTGTAATGATATCAGAACATTTTTATTTCAATTTATTTATAGGCTGTGTTCAGTTGCAATAGTGTCACAATAGCCTGGTGATTGTTAGTTATCATTGCTAGTCTGTGTCCTACTGTAATGATATTGTAGTAATTTATCCTTATTGCTGGTGTCTATTCTAATGTAATGATTAGAGATGAGCGAATCGAAGTTGACGAAAGTGGAATTCGATCCCGAATTTCAGGAGTTTTTCGATTCGCACTGAATCCGAATTTCCTCACACTTCGTGGTCACAAATCGCATTTTTTCCTAAAATGGCTACTGCATGTGTTAGGACATGGAGCAAGGAACTCTGGGAACGAGGGATCACCCACAATGCTATGCATGCAGCCAATCAGCAGCCAGCCCTGTGATGTCATAGCCCTATAAATAGCCTCAACAATCTTGGATTCAGCCATTTTCCAGTGTACTTAGTGCAGGGACGTCAGCAGGCGCTAGGGACAGTGGTAGGAACGACTTTAAAACTTTTATTTTGCTGCATAGAAGTTCAGGAAAAGGATAGGGAGGAATCATTCCACAGTATTGAAGCAGAACAGGGTTCAGTAGGGGAGGTTACAATCCTATTACACTTTGCTGCACTGACTGGGGATCCAAATTGCCATAATACAGCTCTGTATTTCCAGAAAACCGTTCTTGTTTTGGGGGGGAAAGTGCTGTTTGATACAGCCATTAACAGGGTTTATTACAAGGAAATATTACTTATTATTTGCCCTTGTGTGGTGCAGTTATATGTTCTAAAGTATTTTTGGCTTGTATTAGTGGGATAAAAAGGGTTTTAGCCATTGTGTGGTGAAGTGAGAAAATTACAGCCCTTTTTGGCATGTATTAGTGGCAAAAAAATATATATATTTGCCATTCCGCGGTGCAGTTATATGTTCTAAAGCCCTTTTTGGCATGTATTAGTGGCACAAAAAAAAAGTATTTGCCGTTGTCTGGTGAAGTGAGAAAATGACAGCCCTTTTTGGCGTGAATTAGGCCTCTTTCACATGAGCGAAGTATTCAGCGTGGGTGCAATGCGTGATACAAATGCATTGCGCCCGCACAGAATCCGGAAACATTGTGTACATGTGCATTGGTTTTCACTTGTGCGTTGCGTAAAAAATCGCAGCATAATCTATATTCTGTGATTTTCACGCAATGCTGGCCCAATAGAAGCGAATTGCAAGTGGGGATGCGATGCGTTTAACACGGATGGTTGATAAGAGATGTTGTTTGTTTACCATCAGTTTTTTATCACGCGCGTGCAAGACGCCTTAAATCGCATTGCACCCGCGCGATATAAACTGAACAACTGAACGAGAACAACTGAATGAGTTTGTTTGCGAAATGGCGCATTTTTTACTGAACACATTCGCATTGCATCTGCATACCTATATTCACCCCTGACGAAGCGTGAGAGAAACCCGGGTCGGGCTGGAATACGAGCGTGATTCTATTGCTGATATGCTTTTAACTTTATCACGTTTGTGAGTATAAATAAAATCTTTTATATGCAACTCTGTCAATGATGCTTCACTATTTATGCTCCTTTCTGATACTTCACAGAGCAACTTACCCAGTGGGACAGTGTCTCGTGTGAAGATTCATGTTCCTTTTCCTGGGTCTGCAACATACCTATGACCTGAACATAGGAGGAATGCCTTCCTGAAAATTGAGAAGCAGCGCGGTCCTACACAACGTATATACTTGGACAGCACCCTGCCACCCCACATTGAAGATCTGCTGGACTATTGGGCAGCCAAACTGGATTTGTGGCCACAACTAGCAGAGTTTGCCCTGGAAAAGCTGTCCTGCCCGGCCAATAGTGTGGCATCAGAGCGGGTGTTTAGTGCGTCAGGGGCCATAGTTACCCCAAGAAGAATTCGCCTGTCCACCCAAAATGTGGAGAGACTGACCTTTGTCAAGATGAATCAGGCATAGATCAGACAGGATTTCCACCCACCAATGCCTGATGCATCAGACTAGACCATCCATGATGCCACACCAACACTTTGACAAAGGAGATCAGTTTCTTCTGGCTACCTGCCTCAGCTACTATTCTGATGCTTCCACCTACCTGATGCAACACATCTGATGCCAAGTGCTCCTTCTTTCACCCACCATCTTCAGCTGGTACTCGTATTGCCACCCACCTCCCCACTCTGTGGTCTCCTGATGCTGCTGCCATCTCCACACTATGTCACCTTGCCACTCTGTGGTCTCCTGATGCTGCTGCCACCTCCACACTAAGTTGCATTGCCACTCTGTGGTCTCCTGATGCTTCTGCTACCTCCACACTAAGTTGCACCTTGCCACTCTGTGGTCTCCTGATGCTGCTGCTACCTTAACACTATGTCACCTTGCAACTCTGTGGCCTCCTGATGCTGATGCTGCCACCTCCACACTCTCTCATTGTGGCACTCTGTGGTCTCCTCATGCTGCTGCCACCTCCGCACTGTCATTGTGCCACTCTGTGGCCTCCTGATGCTGCTTCCACCTCCACACTGTCATTGTGCAACCCTGTGGCTTTCTCCTGATGTTGCTGCCGCCACCTCCACACTGTCATTGTGCTACTCTGTGGCATCCTTCTGATGCTGCTGCCACCTCCAGACTGTCATTGGGACACTCTGTGGTCTCCTCATGCTGCTTCCACCTCACCACTATGTCATAGGGCCACTCTGTGGACTTCTCATGCTGTTCCCACCCTCCCCACTTCATATCTGGGCCACTATTTTGCCTTTTGGCCTGGCTGACATCATCATTTATTTGAACCTTCTTCTGATCTGTCAGAAGGAAGGAAAAATGAGACGCACAACGGATCCTGTCTATATAAAAGCTGTAAAGCCTGCATGACATGCAGTGGCTGTCGCTACAGAGGGGCAATTGCCCCCCCCTAGGTTATTCCTTGCCCCCCCGGGTGTCCCCCCGCTGCGCTGCCTCTTGAGCCCCAATGGCCAGCGAATACTAATGAGCGCTTCCATTATGGAAGTGCTCATTAGTACCGAAGGACCAGGAAGCAGTGAACGCTCTGTACTTACCGCTTCCTGGTCCTCGGCTGTCAGCTGTGCAGGGCTGCGCACAGCGTGAGGGCGCTCTGTGACCTCCTGCTGTGTGCGCCAGTTCAGAGCGCACAGTCGACTAAGGAGGAAGAAAATAGTGGCCGGCGAGGAGCGGCAGTGTCCAGGAGCAGGAGAGGTAAGTGGTTTTTTATTTTATAAAAAATTAGGCTTCTGGGGGCTAATGAGAGGCATAATGGGGGCTAATGAGAGGCATAATGGGGGCTAATAAGAGGCATAATGGTGGCTAATGAGGCATATGGGGGCTAATGAGGCATATGGGGGCTAATGAGAGGCATACTGGGGGCTAATGAGAGGCATAATGGGGGTTAATGAGGCATATGGTAGCTAATGAGGCATATGGGAGCTAATTAGGCATAAGGGCTGATAATGGGGGCTAATGAGAGGCATAATGGGGCTAATAAGAGGCATAAGGGCTGATATGGGGGCTAATGAGAGGCATAGGGGCTGATATGGGGGTGATGAGAGGCATAATGGGGCTGATATGGGGGTGATGAGAGGCATAATGAGAGGCATAATGGGTGCTAATGGGAGGCATAATAACAGTGTCATCCACAGATCCCCCATAACACTGTGTCATCCACAGATCCCCTATAACTCTGCGGCTGCGCACTGAGGAGAGACAGGAAGGAGGGAAAAGAATCGGAAGCAAGCAGAGGACAGCACAGCAGACGACTGAATAGCTTCTTTTGTAAGTAAATTGTTTTATTATAAATGTATCCCTGCATACCGCAATACTCTCGTATTTTGTAATCTTATTTATATATACTTATTTTGTTTTTTTCAGTAGTATGATTTAGTGGTGAAAAATATTAGTGCCCCCCCCCCCCCATTTTTGACTGTGGTATCTTTGTGACCCCCCCATATATTGTTCCTAGAGTCGCCACTGATGACATGGTCCCTATTTTACATCAGAATTGGCTTATAATTTGGTAGCCAAAAGCAGGAGTGGGTACAAAACACAGAAGACATGCAAATATTCCATTCACGTGTCATCTCTGTTTTGGATCCACTCTTGTTTTATTTGGCTTTAGCAATACTGATGGATTATTGAGCAAATGCTGACCGTTTTTTGGGGGTTATTGTTCTGACGGATCAGAGGAAGGGTAAATTAACTAGTGACGTCAACACAAACTTACAGCTGACACCCTCTCCACTCTGTCGGGGGGGGGGGGGCTCTACTTCTATAAGCGTTTAATAGAACAGGTTCTGTAGACATCTATGTGGAATCAGTGAATGGGTGTAAAAGTAGTGCGCTCTTTCACGCTATAGTAGTATCTTGGGCTTCTGCACAGTTCTTTATACTTTGCGCTAACACCGACCTGTAAGGCTGAGTTCATACTTTACTTATTTGGTCAGTTTTGGCCCTGTAACTGCCCAAATAAGTGAAGTGTGCATGTCATACGGACTCACAGTATTGTTTCACTACCACAGCAGACTCCCTATGCGTTTAACTGGCAGGCACTGTTCTACACCGCTATACAGTTTCTCTGCAGTCAGGAAATAGCACGATTAACACGATTCGCCACAAATAAATTCGTATCGAACCACTTTTTTGCGGAAATTCGTCAAACCGGACGAATCAAATTTTTGAGAAATTCGCTCATCTCTAGTGATAATGTCACAATAGCGATTGTCCTTACTGCTAGTCTGTGTCCTAATGTGATGTCACAACAGTGTTCATCCTTATTACTAGCATCTGTCCTAATGGGATGATGTCACAAGAGTGTTTGTACTTATTGATAGTCTATGTGGTAATCTGATGTCACAATAGTCTTGGTATATTTTTCCTAGTCTGATGGTGATAATGTCATAGGGTGTTTATATTTTCATGTGCATCAGTACTAATTTGTGTATTATTGTGATGATGCCACACGTGTTTGCCATTTTTGCTAGTCTGTGTCTGTTTTGACCAAGTTTACTCCTGTTGTGTTGTCTTCTCCTATTAGTTTGTTTGAGGCAATTACCATGTAACTGTCTCGCAGCTGAACCATCTCAGGTGCAGGCCGGTCTTATTTGGGAAGGAGTTCCTGATTAAATATGCTTTCTTAAAATATTTTTGGTCTCTGCTGTTAAAGGGGTTGTATAGTCTCAGACAATGGGGGAATATTGCTAGGATATACTTCCATTGTCTGATAGGTGCGGGTCCCACCTCGGGGACCCACACCTATCTCGTAAACTGAGCCTTTAAAGTCACGGACGGCGCACTGTGAATGTGCGGCCACTCTCTGTTCATTTCTATAAGTTTAACAGAAATAGCCGAGCCTGCGTGACTTTCAAGGCTCCGTTTATAAGATAAGTGGGGGCATAGTCTAGCAATATTCCTCCATTGTCTAAGATGGGAATACCATACCTCCCAACTGTTGAAAAGAAGGAAGAGGGAAATTTTTTCTGCACTAGGGCACACCTTTAACTCTGTCCAACACATAACTATATACCTAATCACTAGTGGAGTACCTCAGAGGTCAGTGTATTGGGCCCTATTCTCTTCAATATATTTATTAATGACCTTGTAGAAGGCTTCCACAGTAAAATATAAATTTTTGCAGATGACACTAAACTGTGTAAAGTAATTGACACAGAAGAGGACAGTATACTGCTACAGATGGATCTGGATAGATTGGAGGCTTGGGCAGATAAGTGGCAGATGAGGTTTAACACTGACAAATGTAAGGTTATGCACATGGGAAGGAATAATGCAAGTCACCCGTACATACTAAATGGCAAAACACTGGGTAACACTGACATGGAAAAGGACCTAGGAATTTTAGTAAGCAGCAAACTAAGCTGTAAAAACCAGTGTCAGGCAGCTGCTGCCAAGACCAATAAGATAATGGGTTGCATCAGAAGGGGCATATATGCCCGTGATGAGAACATAGTACTGTCACTTTACAAATCACTAGTCAGACCACACATGGAGGACTGTGTACAGTTCTGGGCTTCTGTGAACAAGGCAGACATAGCAGAGCTGGAGAGGGTTCAGAGGAGGGCAACTAAAGTAATAACTGGAATGGGGGGACTACAGTACCCTGAAAGATTATCAACATTAGGGATATTCACTTTAGAAAAAAGACGACTGAGGGGAGATCTAATTACTATGTATAAATATATCAGGGGTCAGTACAGAGATCTCTCCCATCATCTATTTATCCCCAGGACTGTGACTGTGACGAGGGGACATCCTCTGTGTCTGGAGGAAAGAAGGTTTGTACACAAACATAGAAGAGGATTCTTTACGGTAAGAGCAGTGAGACTATGGAACTCTCTGCCTGAGGAGGTGGTGATGGTGAGTACAATAAAGGAATTCAAGAGGGGCCTGGATGTATTTCTGGAGTGTAATAATATTACAGGCTATAGCTACTAGAGAGGGGTCGGTGATCCAGGGAGTTATTCTGATGCCTGATTGGAGTCGGGAAGGAATTTTTTTCCCCTTAAGTGGGGAAAATTGGCTTCTACCTCACAGTTTATTTTTTTGCCTTCCTCTGGATCAACTTGCAGGATGACAGGCCGAACTGGATGGACAAATGTCTTTTTTCGGCCCTATATACTAAGTTACTGTGTAATCCCATCCAGTCCCCTAAATGCCCCCACACACTAATTATTCCCCTTTATGTAACCACACAGTAGTTATGCCCTTCACAGATTATGGCCAGATATGTGCCCCCTCACAGTAGTTATTGCACAGATATGTGCCCCCTCACAGTAGTTATTGCACAGATATGTGCCCCCTCACAGTAGTTATTACACAGATATGTGCCCCCTCACAGTAGTTATTGCACAGATATGTGCCCCCTCACAGTAGTTATTGCACAGATATGTTCCCCTCAAAGTACTTATGCCCAGATATGCGCCCCTCACAATAGTTTTGCCATTATATGTTTCCCCTCACAGTAGTTTTCCCTGATATGTGCCCCCTCACTGTAGTTATGCCCAGATATGTGCCCCCTCACAGTAGTTATGCCCTGATATGTGCCCCCTCACAGTATAATGCCCAGGTATATGCCCCCTTCAAAGAAAGAAAAAACTGTATATACTCACCTGGTTTCTCGGATGATCCTCCCAGCAGGATATACTTGGAGCTGCTGTTCTGTGTAGAAGGAGGAGGAGCACACCTGACTCCCATCTGTCCCCAACCCCTGCACAGACCAGCAGTGTGGAGCGCTGACAGGGGGCAGGAACTGTGACGCAGGGAGCGGATGGCTCTCTGCTTTATCATTACAGGCAACTGTGTCTGCATCCTATGAATGCAGAGACAGCACAACACAAAAGGCTTTAGAACTGATAACTGCACCGCTGATGGGCAAATATATATATATATATTGTTTTCCACTAATACTCGCCACAAAAGGCTTTAGAACATATAACTGCACCGCTGAACAGCAAATATATTTTTTCCTTTTCCACTTATACACACCACAAAAGGCTTTAGAACTGATAACTACACCGTTGACTGGCAAATATGTTTTTTCTTTTTCAACTAATACACAACAAAAAGGGCTTTAGAACATATATCTGCACCGCTGAACGGCAAATATTTTTTACTTTTGCCACTAATACACAACAAAAAGGGCTGTAATTTTAGCACTTCACCGCACAATGGGTAATTACCCTTTTTTTTACCACTAATACAAGCCCAAAAATACTTTAGAACATATAACTGCGCCGCACAAGGGCAAATAAGACGTATAAATATTTCCCTGTAATAAACCCTGTTAATGCCTGTTTCAAACAGCACTTGCACCCTAATAACAAGAACTGTTTGCTGGAATTACAGAGCTGTATAATGGCAATTTGGATCCCCTAGTCAGTGCAGCAAGGTGTAATAGGATTGTTCCTATTACCCAGGCTGTAACTTCTCCTACTGAACCCTGTTCAACATAAATGCTGTGGAATGATTCCTCCCTATCCTTTCCCTACACCTAGAATAATCTTTCGATGAGCTTGTAAAATTTTTTTTAGCACAATTAAGTTTATTCTAGCACTGTCTCTAGCATCTGCTGACCTCTCTCCCTGCACTAAGTACACTGGTAAATGGCAGAATCCAAGACGGCTGACGCTATTTATAGGGCTGTGACATCACAGGGCTGGCTGACTGCTGATTGGCTGCATGCATGGCATTATGGGTGATCCGCCTTCCCAGAGTTCCTTTTTTCATGTCCTCACACGTGCAGCATCCATTTTATGAAAAAATGTAATTTGTTACCACGAATCACGAGAAAATTCAGCTTCGGTGCGAATCAAATTTTTCCTGAAATTCGGATTGAATTCCACTTCGTCAGCTTTGATTCGCTCATCTCTAATATATATACACTCACCTAAAGAATTATTAGGAACACCATACTAATACGGTGTTGGACCCCCTTTTGCCTTTAGAACTGCCTTAATTCTACATGGCATTGATTCAACAAGGTGCTGATAGCATTCTTTAGAAATGTTGGCCCATATTGATAGGATAGCATCTTGCAGTTGATGGAGATTTGAGGGATGCACATCCAGGGCACGAAGCTCCCGTTCCACCACATCCCAAAGATGCTCTATTAGGTTGAGATCTGGTGACTGTGGGGGCCATTTTAGTACAGTGAACTCATTGTCATGTTCAAGAAACCAATTTGAAATGATTCAATCTTTGTGACATGGTGCATTATCCTGCTGGAAGTAGCCATCAGAGGATGGGTACATGGTGGTCATGAAGGGATGGCACATGGTCAGAAACAATGCTCAGGTAGCCCGTGGCATTTAAACTGATGGCCAATTGGCACTAAGGGGCCTAAAGTGTGCCCAGAAAACATCCCCCACACCATTACACCACCACCACCAGCCTGCACAGTGGTAACAAGGCATGATGGATACATGTTCTCATTCTGTTTACACCAAATTCGGACTCTACCATTTGAATGTCTCAACAGAAATCGAGACTCATCAGACCAGGCAACATTTTTACAGTCTTCAACAGTCCAATTTTGGTGAGCTCGTGCAAATTGTAACCTCTTTTTACTGTTTGTAGTGGAGATGAGTGGTACCCGGTGGGGTCTTCTGCTGTTGTAGCCCACCTTTCATTTCCCATTCTGACATTCAGTTTGGAGTTTAGGAGATTGTCTTGACCAGGACCACAATCCTACATGCATTGAAGCAACTGCCATGTGATTGGTTGACTAGATAATCGCATTCATGAGAAGTAGAACAGGTGTTCCTAATAATTCTTTAGGTGAGTGTATATATATATATATATATATATATATATATATATATCTTACATATCTCTAGGTCTGACCAATTCCAGAAATATAATGTTGAATATGAATACTTCTAGCACCGTCTATAAAGAAACTTTAACTTTAGAAGATTTATTGTATGAGAACTTCTTAAAGATTTATTTTTATATCCGTGAATAAATCTTGTATCATTTACATCTCATACAATGTATGTAGTCAGCAACTTGAGTTAAAACATCTCATTCTTGGAGGCAGTAGGAAGAGATTGTACACTGGCTGTCCATCACGAATGTGTCAGTGAGATGGTGACAGCAGAGCTGTAAGTAGCCTTTGTTGTGGAAGCATGGAGAGCGACATGCAGAACTGCCAGGAAGAGCTGCCACATTCTCGCAGAGCTGAAAGATACAAACTGTCTGCTTGCTTCATTCACTCCCTGTTTATTAGTATCCGCCTGCACTGATCTTTGGGCTGATAGGCAAATGAACAAGAAACAGCTCAGAGACAAGCGTCAATGTGCCTTCCCCAAATGCAACATCGCGGAGAGGAGATTCCTAGGGTTATTTACAGTACTGAACAATAAATTGAATTTCCTTTTACTCACTACTGTGAAGCACAAAGTTAAAAAATGCACAGATTTGAGGAAAATCTACATTTATGTTTGATAGATATAAATATATATTTGACATTAGTATATAGTGATTGGTTAGCAATATGGTCACCAATAGTGTTGAGTGAATCGAAGCCAAATGAATTGACTTCGATCCGCTGTGAAGCTAAATTTCCTCACGCTTTTCCTGAAATGGTGGTAAAAATAAAGAAAATACATACGCATCTCATACATTTGCACGCAAAGAGGCCGCCGTGGCCATCTGGATTGCAGAAATCCTGTGAAATCTCAGTCCTGATGTCACCACGTCCGGCCAGCGTGATGACGTCATCATGTCACTGCTTGAGATTTCGTGCAGTGTCTTCAATTAGGATAACCGCGACCTCAATGAAAGCAAATGGATAAGGTGAGTATTTATTTATTTTACCCTGATTAAATTGTAGCCTCAGATGTCGCGATCAGCGATGAACGTGGCATCTGAGGGCTTCAATGACGGGGGCGGCATGATCGCCATTCCCTGCTATTGCGCCTGCTAAATACAATGGAATGTGCTTCGTTATGAAGAATCGAATCACTAATTGAATTTCTTTGTGAAATTCAGT
Organism: Bufo gargarizans; assembly: GCF_014858855.1. Taxonomy (NCBI): domain Eukaryota; kingdom Metazoa; phylum Chordata; class Amphibia; order Anura; family Bufonidae; genus Bufo; species Bufo gargarizans. The sequence continues at coordinate 162,827,612 of NC_058088.1, read as the reverse complement.
GAAGCAGCCTCATCGAATTTTTAATAACTTCGATCATCTCTAGTCACCACACATGGTCCAAGGGTCCAGCCACATGCAACTATTTGGATAAGAACCGGACGGTAAGTGGGGAGTTATCCCCGTATCTGATCAGATTCTAATGATATTAAAGGAAAGGTTATCCTCTGTTTTGGAAAAACTCTTTAAGAATAACTGATCCTTCCATCTTCAAGTAAAAAAAAGATTAGGACAGCTGTACTATCTTATAGCATCGGGTACTTGAGATTGATTTTGAGGAAGAGACCATCACTATTGTAAATGTACATCCAGTGACATTGTGTCATCCTGTTGTCATTTTACCTAACTAACATTTTGCTTTGTGCTGTATATCTAGCCAAAGGTGCAAATTGAAGTTCCTAAGTCAGATGCAAAATTTGTTACATGGCCCCTGTATATATAATTTAGATATATAGTACTGGTATCCCTTTATGTGCACAAAGTGATATCACTACAAATTAATAATTTATACAGACGACCTGGATAATTCACAAAATGATATCAATCCACAGGGATAATAAACACAGCAAAGTTGCAGTACGTGAATATTAAATACAGTGATGTCACAATACTGAGATAAACACAATGAAGTCACAGTATAGGGATAAAAGTACAGCCGTGTCACAGTACAGAGATACATACAGTGATGTAGTAATACATATATAAACACAGTGATGTCACAGTACAGAGAAACACAATGATATCACAGTATAGGTATAAAAGTACAGCAGTGTCACAGTACAGGGATAAATACCGTGATGTCACAATACATAAACACAGTGATGTCAAAATACAGGGAAACACAGTTATATCACAGTATAGGCATGAAAATAGTAAAATGCCACAGTACAGAGATAAATATAGTGATGTTACAATACAGAGATAAACAGTGATGTCACAATACACAGATATACAGCAATGTCACAGTAGAGGGGTTATACACACACTGTTGTCACAGCACAAATAGAATAAACATGGTTACACATATGTCCTTGCTTACCTTTCCTCTTGGTTTGAGAGGTCCCGAGAACAGTGGTGGGGGATGACCAGCTGTAAAAAGCTGTTCATCTTGTGGTGCTTATCTTGGAATGTCTTGAAACTAGAGGAAACGTAAGGAAGAATTTATATAAATGTTACTTTACTGGTATAATAAATGCAGTGGTGTCACAAAACAGGGAAAATACACACAGTGGGGTTATGGGGGTGCGAAGGGTAGCAGTGAGGGGGTCCAAAGACCCATGTGCAGAATAAGACCAATCCAAGTTTTCTGGATAAGTTTTACATTGGGAACCAGTAGTTTCGAGTTCCAAATAATTAGAGATGAGCGAATTTAAAAAAAAAATTGATTTGCCAGTATGCCGAATTTTTTTGAAAGAATTCGGTTCGATCCGAATAAATTTGCGGTGAATTTTGTAATTAAAAAAAACGCTATTTCCTGTCTGCAGAGAGACTGTATAGTGGTGTAGAACACTGTGCCTTGCAGTAACACGCATTGGGAGTTTTATTTTGGTAGTGAAATAATACTGAGAGTCTGTATTACATGCAGATGACAGGCGTCGCTCTTAGAATCACTGCACACTTCACTTATTTGGGCAGTCATGGGGCCAAAACTGACCAAATAACTCAAGTATGAACTCAGACTTACAGGTCGATGTTAGCGCCAAGAAGAAGCGCACTCCTTTTACACCGTCGCCAGCTAATTCCGCATAGATGTCTACAAAACCTGTTCTATTAAACGCTTATACAAGTAGAGCACCCCTGACAGAGTGGAGAGGGTGTCAGCAGTAAGTTTGTGTTGACGTCACTGATTATTTTGCCCTCCCTCTGATCCGTCAGAACAATAACCCTAAAAAATCTGATCCTGTCTGTGGAGAAAACGAGGTGCAGAACAGCGTGACCGCCGTGCCCTGCACATGTGATATGCTGGAGGAGCACTGTGAATTGTCCCTGCAGTGGAGGCTGAGGACACGGTGGAGGATGAGGAGGCAGAGGCGGATATTGTCGCAGGACCAATAGCGTGACAATGTGGAGGAGGAAGCGGAGTCTCCTGGCCAAGTTGCTGGTGTGGCCGTGCAGGAACTACATTCACCCAGTGGGCCATAAAAGACATGTATTTTCCCTGACCGTAGATACTGCTCCACACGTCGGCGCAGTTGTGCATTTTGGCAGACATGTGGTTGCAGGGCTGGTACTGCCTTTTTGGCAAAGAAATTACAGCTTGGGACTCTCCACCTCGGCTCGGCACAAGCCATCAGTTCTCTGAAAGGTGCAGAGTCCACCACTTGGACCAGCAAATTGGACAGGAGCACATTCAGCTTCTGTGCCGTTGAATGAGTGCACGCATACTGTTGTCTCTTGGCAATCGCTTCAGTGATTGATTGCTGATGGAATGATTGATGAGGAGTAGGAGGAGCAGGAGCATCAGGACCAGCAGATGATGGTAAGGACAGACAGCTCCCTTTGGCTGAGCTGGTGGAGCCTTGACTGCCTGAAACCGGGTGCGTGCCACTGGGTGATGCAACGGTTGCTGCGGCTGGCTGGAACACCACATGGGAGTCACGGTTCTTCCAGGCCACTTTATGGTGACGCTGCATATGCTGATGCAGGCCATCGTGCCAACATTGGCACCCTGGCAACGCTTCACCTTCTGCCCACAGATTCTACATATGGCCATGTTCACCTCCTCCGGCAGCTTAACAAAAAACTGCCACACTGCCGAGTAGGTGATTTTACCCCCAGCAGTACGTACTGACTGACTGCTACCGCCGCTGCCTCCGTGAACCGCTACTTCTCAGGCAGAAAGGCTCCTGCGAAGCGGGTGGTCTACCCCGGGCATGTTTGGCTCCCGACCTCCCACTGCTGCCACCCTGCTGACTCCCGGTCGTGCTAGCGACTTGCTGGCTCTGCTGCTGGCTCACGGGCAAGCTGTTACCCTCTTCTCCCTCTTGCCCGCCTACCGGAGGAAGTGGCGGATGTCTCCTCTATATCTTGGCTGCACAGTAGCTGCTGACTGTCCTCTAGTAGATCGTCCTTGCCGAAAAGTGGAGCCGAGCCTATGGCATATAATACTTCTCTCGGTGAGGGAACTGAAAATGACAGAGGCAGGTTGAGGACAGGTGAGGGCACAGTGTTTGCTCCTGGGCCATGCCAACTAAGGGTTGTGTCTGATGAACCCACCGACTCTTGGCTGGGGGTTTCTGATGTCACTTGGGAAGAAGTGGATAACCAAGTCAACCATTCAAAAACCGCTGGGTTGCTGGTCAAGACACGACCGCTAGATGACACCGGGAGCTCAGGCCTCTCGCTGCGACTCCTGCTGCCACGCCCCCTTACTCTTCTGCGACCTGCGCCAGAAACATTTAGGCCTCTGCCACTCCCCTGTGCAGAGTCTGGTACTTCTCTGTCTGACATATGTTAGATCAAATAAATAAATTAAAAAGAAATTAAAACACCCCAAAAATCTCTGTAATTTTCTCACTTCACCACACAACTGCTAATAAGCCCTTTTTTTTACCACTAATACAAGCCAAAAAGGGCTGTAATTTTCTCACTTCACCACACAACGGCAAATACTTTTTTGTGCCACTAATACACGCCAAAAATTGCTTTAGAACATATAACTGCACCGCTGAACGGCAAATAGGCCCTTATTTTTTTCTACTTATACACGACACAAAAGTATTTAGCACATATAACTGCACCGTTGACCGGCAAATATATTTTTTCTTTTTCCACTAATACACGCCACAAAAGGCATTAAAACATAACTGCACTGCTGACCGGCAAATATTTTTTTTATTTTTCCACTAATACACTGCTACAAAAGGCTTTAGAACATATAACTGCACTGCTGAACGGAAAAAATGTTTTTTATTTTTCAACTAATACACAACAAAAAGGGCTTTAGAACATATAACTGCACCATTGAACGGCAAATATATTTTACTTTTGCCACTAATACACAACAAAAAGCTAATGAGTCCTTTTTTTCCCCACTAATACAAGCCAAAAAAAGCTTTAGAACATATAACTGCACCGCACAAGGGAAAATAAGACATAGAAATATTTCCTTGTAGTAAACCCTGTTAATGCCTGTTCAAACAGCACTTGCATCCTAATAAGAACGGTTTTCTAGAATTACAGAGCAGTATAATGGGAATTTGGATCACCAGTCAGTGCTGCAAGGTGTAATAGGATTGTTCCTATTATTACCCAGGCTGTAACCTCCCCTACTGAACCCTGTTCTACATAAATGCTGTGTAATGATTCCTCCCTATCCTTTCCCTGCACCTTGAATAATCTTTCCCTGCACTTGTAAATATTTTTTTTAGCACCATAAAGTTTTTTCACTGTCCCTAGCACCTGCTGACGTCTTTCCCTGCACTAAGTACACTGGTAAATGGCAGAATCTAAGATGAGATCTGAGGCTATTTATAGGTCTGTGACATCACAGGGCTGGCTGGCTGCTGATTGGCTGCATGCATGGCATTATGGGTGATCCTGCCTTCCCAGAGTTCCTTTCTCCATGTCCTTACACGTGCAGCAGCCATTTTAGGGAAAAATGCGATTTGTTACCACGAATCACAAGAAACTTCGGCTTCGATGCAAATCAAATTTTTCCTGAAATTCGGATCTAATTCAATTCCACGTCGTCAGCTTCGAATCGTTCATCTCTACAAATAAGCCATGTCGGCAAACAAATCTTTTTTACACATGGGATATCCTGGTGGCAATAAGCTAACTGTATAGGCTCCAAAAATGTTGTTTGTCTCCATACAGTTTGCATCGGCAGTGTATGGAGCTCTTTAAACAAGTGAAAATTAAGCTGTTATATTATTGCTCCATGCTTGCTATGGGCAGACATTGGTCCTATTAGACTGCCTGATTTTCTGGCCAGTTATTGAGGACACTCATTAATATGAATGCTCGTTCCCAATTATTGGCTCGTATAATCGAGCAGCCAATCACCCGATGAACAAACGTTTGATGAAAGATGCCCAATTATCAGCAGCACATTCTTAGATGTGCTGCCGATACTGAATAGAACAAAATGAGGAAGGAATGAATCGTTCCTCCACATTCAGTTTGCATCAGCCTGTGTAATCAGGCCAGAGCAAATGAGCTCTGATGTCTTCTTATCTGTCGGTGCTTGCACTGCCCATACATCTGGCAGCGTAATGTTGCCTTATGGATGTACAGTGGTGCCTCAAGATACAATGGACTCAGGATACAATATTTTCAACATACAATGGTCTTTTCTGACCCATCGTAAGTTGAAACTAGACTCAACATCCAATGTCTCAGACTTAGATCCAACCAATCATGGTCACTACTCTAGTAAAATAACTGTATTAGATGCTAGTTAGTTGCTATTCCGGAGTGTTATATGTAAGGGATTGTTTTTGCTGTGTTAGTTATCTGCTTAAAGCCTTATTTTTCTTAAGTCTTCATTTTCTCTTATCTTGGATGACATTTTGGGGCTTTGGAGCTAATTACTCAACTTACAATGGTTTCAAAATACAATGGTCATTCTGGAACCAACTAATATTGTAAGGTGAGGGACCACTGTATATTGTTGCAAAAAATAAAGATAAGAAACTTTATACAATAAACTACCACCGTAAAAATCCAGCCAATGTTCTCCTTCTCAACAAAAAGATAATGTATTATTGTATTATTGTGCTTTTAGTTTGTCCTTTCTGCAAAAGGCAGCAACACTGTACAAAATACATCAACATGATACCGCTCTTTAGACTTGAAGGTCTGGAATGTAATTGACTTCACCTACACATTATTCCGGAGACAGATTAGCTCAGGATCTCATAAACACCCATTAAGGGTGAATGATAGTATTGATAGTTTGACACCTTTCTTGCTTTCCCTGTACTGCTGGTGACATTTTCCAGTCTAGATATACATAATAAGCAAATAAAGGACACATTTTAAGGTCAAGAACAGCTGCAGTACAATAGGTGTCAAACTTAGTATTACTTTCCTTTGTCCTAACATTCAGGATTTGAAGGCTAGTGTTATTTGGCACCGGCCTGTCAATCATCAACTACAAATCAGTTTCGGTATTCCTATTTTAGGCTGAAACAAGAGACAGATTTACTAGCTCCCATTCAAAATATTCATGCAGCTGAAAATGCTGATTTGTACATCTCTATCATACCCGCATATTATAAGATTAGGTGGAATGCTGACACTATGGCGCTTTGCTGAATCTTGCATTAAAAATGCCTTAAATTTTTTTATAGGGAGACAATTAGGTAGTGTTGATCGAGCATGCTCGGCCGAACACCAGTTTGGCTTGAGCATCTCGATGCTCGGCCCATGGCGGTATTCGGTGGTACTGCCCTCACTGTAATGCTGTAGTCATGTTGGTTACTGGCATTATAGTGATTGGCTGGCCGGAACGCGGCATCGGGTGCTGTATAGCACCTGATGACGTGTGTTCAGCTCAGTCTTAGTCAGGGAGAGCTGTGCCGAGGAAGGGACAGATAGTGTAGGGAGTGATATACGATAATTTTTAGCAGAAAAACTTTTCAGAAACCCAAAAGTCCTTTTAAGGACTATTGTGTGTGGCAGCAGAAATATAATTTTTTTGCGCAAACTGCGCTAAATAGCATGCAATAGTTAGGCCACTGCAGACAGTGACATTAGCTGCACCAAGTCTCCAGTGTAAAGTGTGCGCATCCAAAAAATATCTGTGACATCCAGTGTACTTTTTCCGTTGATGGTATCCACTGCAGACAGGGACATTAGCTGTGCTACATCTCCAGTGTAAACTGTGGTCATCCAAAAAATTTCTGTGACATCCAGTGTCCTTTTTCCATAGACGGTGTCCGCTGCGGACAGTGACATTAGCTGCGCCAAGTCTCCAGTGTAAAGTGTGAGCATCCAAAAAATGTCTGTGACATCCAGTGTACTTTTTCCGTAGATGGTGTCCGCTGCAGACAGGGACATTAGCTGTGCTACATCTCCAGTGTAAAGTGTGCGCATCCTAAAAATATCTGTGACATCCAGTCTCCTTTTTCCATAGACAGTGTCCGCTGCGGACAGTGACATTAGCTGTGCCACATCTCAAGTGTAAAGGGTGCGCATCCCAAAAATATCTGTGACATACAGTGTCCGCTTCTGACAGTGACAATATGTCACACCCGTGATAGGTGGTAGAAGATCTGAAAGACTGGCTGAGTTCCTGCTTTCCATTTACCCAAAGTTAAGTGTCTTTCCTTTTTGTATTATAATTATTTCCCTGTCTCTTGGTACCAGACCTGAGGCCGACTCCTGTTCCTTCAGCTAGAAGGAACAGGTCGTCTGTGGCTCAATCACTATCTTCAGGGACTTCTAGGGTGAGCCAGCCTTAGGTTCCTGCGGATGAACAGTCCTACCATCGAGGTCTGTTCATTCTATTAGCAGTCAGGACTCGGATTGGGATTTATTAGGTGGTGACCTTTTCCCTTTCCCTAGTTTAAAGGCCGGGTACCTTCTCCTTCCCTTTTGTGTTTGGTGTGGAGTTCCCCTCCCACACCACGCCGTGACACATTACCAGCGCCACATCTGCAGTGTAACGTGTGCGCTTAAAAAATGTATCTGTGACATACAGTGTACCTTTTCCGTACACGGTGTCTGCTGCCAGACAGTGACATTACCAGCGCCACATCTGCAGTGTAACGTGTGCTCTGAAAAAAATTATCTATGACAGACAGTGTACATTTTCAATAGATGATGTCGCTTCTGACAGTGACATTACCAGTGCCACATCTGCAGTGTAACGTGTAGCTGGCCAGCTCAGACCTGTCCTAGGTTGCTAGTATAGCTTATATGTGTATACAGCTAAACCTGCCAATAGCCTTAATACAGTTCCTATGTTTATGTGTTAAAGACAAAATCAGAGTTATTTACTGTGACATCATGTTTTGGATGTCATATTATTGTTATATTTTGTGTTCACAAAAGCAGAAAAAGATAATATGCCTTTAAAATTCATTTTGTAATGTAAGGTAAACTCAGTGACACAGCAGAAACAACAGAAAGCATAATGTTAATCTGTTGTTACTGGGCAGAAGTCTAGACCAATCACAGCCAGCTTCTCATGCAGCAAGAGTTTTCACCAATCACAGACAGTCTGTCTGGGAATTTCCCCAGCTCCTGCTGCTAGAATCATTATTCACCAGAGACAGGAGCTGAAGAGACATTCACTCCACTGAGAGCTGAGTTTTATGGGAACAAGATGCCAATATAGGTATTTAAAAAAAGTTATATAATGTTTATATTGTTAGTATTGTGTTTAGAACTGTATACTCAACTAGATATATGTGTTTACTTACAGTCCCACCAAACTACAATTGCAACCATACAAATTCAATTGCAAGTTTCAAATTGCAAGCATACAATTGCAAGCATTCAGATTCCATATTGCAATCCAAATTGCATGCAACCATACCAGATCATACTCAACCAATCTGCAAATAGTCACTGCTAACTGCATACTGCAAGTGAACTACTAGTTAGACCTCAGATATACCTCTCAAAGAGATCATAAAGTGCTTAAACAACTTAAAGTGAGAGTACAGATACTCAAGAGAGAAATATATCCACCATTTATGTTGAATGACAAGATTGAACAGCTGAACCACCATCTTATGCATGCCACCATTTTGTGATATCCTTTCAACACGTGTTTTGTACATGAACTATCTGCTGTGGAGGCGGCAGTGTTATATATGAAGAAAAGTTGAAGTTAATAAAGAAGTTATTTCAAGCATTTGGTGTGCTCTTTAAACCTACTGTTTCCATAGAACGACGCTAGAGGAATTATAGAGTAACAGACAGTCTTGTTAGACTAAAAGTCAGAGATATCAAAATTCTTCTAATGCCACAGCTCAAAAGTCAATTCATAGTGCTGCACCTGCCACATAACAGTGTGCGCATTTTTTTTAAATCTGTGACATACAGCGTACTTTTCCAATAGACGGTGTCCGCTTCTGACAGTGACATTACCAGTGCCACACCTGCAGTGTAACGTGTGTGATAATATTTTTTTATCTATGACATACATTGTACTTTTTCAATAGACGGTGTCTGCTGCGGACAGTGACATTACAAGTGCC